>NC_067250.2:314863944-315168264 GCF_019359855.2 Lolium perenne
TGTTAACCTCGATGGAGAAGGAAAAAAGACAGGAGCAAGTTTTAAGTGTGGCTTGTTTTGTGTGAACTCAAGTGGCAAAAGCCTTAGGCATTTTATCGAACACCTCTTGTGCATAAGAAGAGAGCAAAGCAACATACACCTCTCTTGTGCTAAGAAGTGGAAAATGCTAAGTGTGGCTCACACTTGGGCAGGGCATGGGTATATATATAGAGATGGGCATTTAGTCCCGGTTGGTAGACAAACCGAGACCAAAGGCCCCAAACGAACCGGGACTAGAGGGTGGCGTCGCCCCGCGCCGGTCGAGGGGCATTGGTCCCGGTTCGTTTTAAAACCGGGACTAAATCTCCCAGGGGCTTTGGATGAAAGCCCTATTTTCTACTAGTGCGCCGGTGTGGCGATCGCTGGGCAGCGGCGCTTCCGCGTGGTCGGTCCACATGCGTGGCTCAAGGTCAAACTCTGGAACGGGGCGTGTGCTGGGCTCCTGGCCGACATAGACAGTACACGCCCTGGCAGAATTTGTACTTCCAGAGCATGGAGCCATGGAGCTGGTGATTCAAGTTCCTAAATTCATGGAATAGGTTCACCTTGGCAAACGAGATCACACTAGGCTGGCTCGCCGCCAGGCTCTCACGACGATCTGCTGATGGTGAAGTTGGAGCCTGACGACTCCAAGAGTCGTCCAAGACTCCAAGTACAGGATCGGCCGGTCAGTACGTGATGCCCTGCCGTCAAGGTTCAATTCAACACCCACCGATCAATTGATACATACACTAGTAGAAAAAAGGCCTTCCATCTCAACCCATTAGTCCCCAAACACTTTGACCCGGGACTAAAGGGGTCTTTAGTCCCGGTTCTGCTGGTGAACCGAGATTAATGCTCGGACAACCGGTGTCCCCAACCGGGATTAAAGGGTTTTTCTGGTTTTTGGCTCCCCACGCACCTCCACCCCCCCTGGATCGCCTTTTTTAGCACTGTAAAATAGAAAATAAAATGATAGAAAATTAAAAAAAAATGTTTTTAGATTCTTGTATGTTATGCAACCTACTATTAGGGAAAATTAACAAATTTTAATCTTCACTTTTTTTTGCAAAAAAAGTTTGAAAAATGGTAAAACCGCATTAACTTTTGCATACGACGTCGAAAAAAAACGTATAATATGTCAAAATGATCGTGGGAAAAAGTTACATTCGATGTCGTTGCCGGGTTGCTTCGGGCCTTGGATGAGAAATGGCATCATAATGAACTTCCGCTTCATGCACAACCAAGGAGGAAGGTTATAGATACATAGAGTCATAGGCCAGGTGCTATGACTGCAGCTTTGCTCTCCAAAAGGATTCATGCCATCTGTACTTAGAGCAAACCTTAAATTCCTTGCGTCCTCTGCAAAGTACAGGAACTTTCTATCGATTTTTCTCCACTGCGACCCATCAGCAGGGTGTCTCAACATCGCGTCTTTCTTACGGTCTTCTTTGGGCCATCGCAACAACCTGGCGTGATCTTTATTTCTGAACAAACGTTTCAGCCATGGTATTATAGGAGCATACCACATAACCTTAGCAGGAACCCTCTTCCTGGGGCGCTCGCCCTCAACATCACCCGGGTCATCTCGTCTGATCTTATACCGCAATGCAGTGCACACCGGGTATGCATCTAATTTCTCGTACTCACCGCGGTAGAGGATGCAGTCATTAATGCATGCATGTATCTTCTGCACATCTAATCCTAGAGGGCAGATAACCTTCTTCGCTTCGTACGTAGTAGCGGGCAATTCGTTACCCCTTGGAAGCTGCTTCTTAATAATTTACAGCAACTTTTCAAACCCCGAGTCAGTCACACCGTTCTCTGCCTTCCATTGCAACAATTCCAGTGTGCTACCTAGCTTTTTCTGGCCATCCTCGCAAGTTGGGTACAACAATTTGTTGTGATCCTCTAACATCTGGTCGAAGTTCAACCTTTCCTTTTCAGTTTCACGTCTCTCCTTGCATCAAGCAATGGCCCGACCAAGATCATCAGCAGGCTCATATGATGCCTCTTCATCTTCTGCTTCATTGTCTTCATTGCCTTCTGACGGAAAACAATCCCCCTTTGCAGTATCACCGTATTCAGCGAACATGGGATAGTTGTCATCATCCTCTTCTTCTTCATTGTCTTCCATCATAACCCCTCTTTCTCCGTGCTTGGTCCAACAATTGTAGTGGGGCATGAAACTGGACCGCAGCAGGTGGGTGTGAATGGTATTCGAGGAAGAGTAATTTATGATATTCTGACAGTTAACACATGGACAATATATGAAACCACCCCGTTTGTTTTCCTCAGCCACATCGATAAAAAATTTAAGGCCCGAAGTGAACTCGTGAAGGCGTCGGTCAACGTACATCCATTGCCGATTTATCTGCATGATATAATTAAGCTTATCAAAAACCATTACAGAACATCATGATTAGTGAAGCGATGTACATATATACACATGCATTTTATCAATGACAGATGAGAGGATAAAGTTGTTAACCTCGATGGAGAAGGAAAAAAGACAGGAGCAAGTTTTAAGTGTGGCTTGTTTTGTGTGAACTCAAGTGGCAAAAGCCTTAGGCATTTTATCGAACACCTCTTGTGCATAAGAAGAGAGCAAAGCAACATACACCTCTCTTGTGCTAAGAAGTGGAAAATGCTAAGTGTGGCTCACACTTGGGCAGGGCATGGGTATATATATAGAGATGGGCATTTAGTCCCGGTTGGTAGACAAACCGAGACCAAAGGCCCCAAACGAACCGGGACTAGAGGGTGGCGTCGCCCCGCGCCGGTCGAGGGGCATTGGTCCCGGTTCGTTTTAAAACCGGGACTAAATCTCCCAGGGGCTTTGGATGAAAGCCCTGTTTTCTACTAGTGCGCCGGTGTGGCGATCGCTGGGCAGCGGCGCTTCCGCGTGGTCAGTCCCTGTGCGTGGCTCTGAAGGTCGAACTCTGGAACGGGGTGTGTGCTGGGCTCTTGGCCGACATAGACAGTACATGCCCTGGCAGAATTTGTACTTCCAGAGCATGGAGCCATGGAGCTGGTGATTCAAGTTCCTAAATTCATGGAATAGGTTCACCTTGGCAAACGAGATCACACTAGGCTGGCTCGCCGCCAGGCTCTCACGACGATCTGCTGATGGTGAAGTTGGAGCCTGACGACTCCAAGAGTCGTCCAAGACTCCAAGTACAGGATCAGCCGGTCAGTACGTGATGCCCTGCCGTCAAGTTTCAATTCAACACCCACCGATCAATTGATACATACACTAGTAGAAAAAAGGCCTTCCATCTCAACCCATTAGTCCCCAAACACTTTGACCCAGGACTAAAGGGGTCTTTAGTCCCGGTTCTACTGGTGAACCGAGATTAATGCTCGGACAACCGGGACTAAAGGGCTACGGTGGGCTGCGGCCAGGGCAGGCCTCTTTAATCCCGGTTGGGGACACCAACCGGGACTAAAGGTTCCTTTAGTCCCGGTTGGTGTCCCCAACCGGGATTAAAGGGTTTTTCTGGTTTTTGGCTCCCCACGCACCTCCACCCCCCCCTCGTGGATCGCCTTTTTTAGCACTGTAAAATAGAAAATAAAATGATAGAAAATTCAAAAAAAAAATGTTTTCAGATTCTTGTATGTTATGCAACCTACTATTAGGGAAAATTAACAAATTTGAATTTTCACTTTTTTTGCAAAAAAAGTTTGAAAAATGGTAAAACCGCATTAACTTTTGCATATGACGTCGAAAAAAAAGTATAATATGTCAAAATGATCGTGGGAAAAAGTTACATCCGATGCCGTTGCCGGGTTGCTTCGGGCCTTGGATGAGAAATGGCATCATAATGAACTTCCGCTTCATGCACAACCAAGGAGGAAGGTTATAGATACATAGAGTCATAGGCCAGGTGCTATGACTGTAGCTTTGCTCTCCAAAAGGATTCATGCCATCTGTACTTAGACCAAACCTTAAATTCCTTGCGTCCTCTGCAAAGTACAGGAACTTTCTATCGATTTTTCTCCACTGCGACCCATCAGCAGGGTGTCTCAACATCGCGTCTTTCTTACGGTCTTCTTTGGGCCATCGCAACAACCTGGCGTGATCTTTATTTTTGAACAAACGTTTCAGCCATGGTATTATAGGAGCATACCACATAACCTTAGCAGGAACCCTCTTCCTGGGGCGCTCGCCCTCAACATCACCCGGGTCATCTCGTCTGATCTTATACCGCAATGCAGTGCACACCGGGCATGCATCTAAATTTTCGTACTCACCGCGGTAGAGGATGCAGTCATTAATGCATGCATGTATCTTCTGCACGTCTAATCCTAGAGGGCAGATAACCTTCTTCGCTTCGTACGTACTGGCGGGCAATTCGTTACCCCTTGGAAGCTGCTTCTTAATAATTTTCAGCAACTTTTCAAACCCCGAGTCAGTCACACCGTTCTCTGCCTTCCATTGCAACAATTCCAGTGTGCTACCTATCTTTTTCTGGCCATCCTCGCAAGTTGGGTACAACAATTTGTTGTGATCCTCTAACATCTGGTCGAAGTTCAACCTTTCCTTTTCAGTTTCATAGTCTCTCCTTGCATCAGCAATGGCCCGACCAAGATCATCAGCAGGCTCATATGATGCCTCTTCATCTTCTGCTTCATTGTCTTCATTGCCTTCTGATGGAAAACAATCCCCCTTTGCAGTATCACTGTATTCAGCGAACATGGGATAGTTGTCATCATCCTCTTCTTCTTCATTGTCTTCCATCATAACCCCTCTTTCTCCGTGCTTGGTCCAACAATTGTAGTGGGGCATGAAACCGGACCGCAGCAGGTGGGTGTGAATGGTATTCGAGGAAGAGTAATTTATGATATTCTGACAGTTAACACATGGACAATATATGAAACCACCCCGTTTGTTTTCCTCAGCCACATCGATAAAAAAATTCAGGCCCGAAGTGAACTCGTGAAGGTGTCGGTCAATATACATCTATTGCCGATTCATCTGCATGATATAATTAAGCTTATCAAAAACCATTACAGAACATCATGATTAGTGAAGCGATGTATATATATACACATGCATTTTATCAATGACAGATGAAAGGATAAAGTTGTTAACCTCAATGGAGAAGGAAAAAAGACAGGAGCAAGTTTTAAGTGTGGCTTGTTTTGTGTGAACTCAAGTGGCAAAAGCCTTAGGCATTTTATCGAACACCTCTTGTGCATAAGAAGAGAGCAAAGCAACATACACCTCTCTTGTGCTAAGAAGTGGAAAATGCTAAGTGTGGCTCACACTTGGGCAGGGCAGGGGTATATATATAGAGATGGGCATTTAGTCCCGGTTGGTAGACAAACCGAGACCAAAGGCCCCAAACGAACCGGGACTAGAGGGTGGCATCGCCCCGCGCCGGTCGAGGGGCATTGGTCCCGGTTCGTTTTAAAACCGGGACTAAATCACCCAGGGGCTTTGGATGAAAGCCCTGTTTTCTACTAGTGCGCCGGTGTGGCGATCGCTGGGCAGCGGCGCTTCCGCGTGGTCAGTCCCTGTGCGTGGCTCTGAAGGTCGAACTCTGGAATGGGGCGTGTGCTGGGCTCCTGGCCGACATAGACAGGACACGCCCTGGCAGAATTTGTACTTCTAGAGCATGGAGCCATGGAGCTGGTGATTCAAGTTCCTAAATTCATGGAATAGGTTCACCTTGGCAAACGAGATCACACTAGGCTAGCTCGCCGCCAGGCTCTCACGACGATCTGCTGATGGTGAAGTTGGAGCCTGACGACTCCAAGAGTCGTCCAAGACTCCAAGTACAGGATCGGCCTGTCAGTACGTGATGCCCTGCCATCAAGTTTCAATTCAACACCCACCGATCAATTGATACATACACTAGTAGAAAAAAGGCCTTCCATCTCAACCCATTAGTCCCCAAACACTTTGACCCGGGACTAAAGGGGTCTTTAGTCCTGGTTCTGCTGGTGAACCGAGATTAATGCTCGGACAACCAGGACTAAAGGGCTACGGTGGGCTGCGGCCAGGGCAGGCCTCTTTAATCCCGGTTGGTGTCCCCAACCGGGACTAAAGGGTCCTTTAGTCCCGGTTGGTGTCCCCAACCGGGATTAAAGGGTTTTTCTGGTTTTTGGCTCCCCACGCACCTCCACCCCCCCCCCCCCGTGGATCGCCTTTTTTAGCACTGTAAAATAGAAAATAAAATGATAGAAAATTCAAAAAAAAAATGTTTTCAGATTCTTGTATGTTATGCAACCTACTATTAGGGAGAATTAACAAATTTGAATTTTCACTTTTTTTGCAAAAAAAAGTTTGAAAATGGTAAAACTGCATTAACTTTTGCATACGACGTCGAAAAAAAAAACGTATAATATGTCAAAATGATCGTGGGAAAAAGTTACATCCGATGTCGTTGCCGGGTTGCTTCGGGCCTTGGATGAGAAATGGCATCATAATGAACTTCCGCTTCATGCACAACCAAGGAGGAATGTTATAGATACATAGAGTCATAGGCCAGGTGCTATGACTGCAGCTTTGCTCTCCAAAAGGATTCATGCCATCTGTACTTAGACCAAACCTTAAATTCCTTGCATCCTCTGCAAAGTACAGGAACTTTCTATCGATTTTTCTCCCCTGCGACCCATCAGCAGGGTGTCTCAACATCGCGTCTTTCTTACGGTCTTCTTTGGGCCATCGCAACAACCTGGCGTGATCTTTATTTCTGAACAAACGTTTCAGCCATGGTATTATAGGAGCATACCACATAACCTTAGCAGGAACCCTCTTCCTGGGGTGCTCGCCCTCAACATCACCCGGGTCATCTCGTCTGATCTTATACCGCAATGCAGTGCACACCGGGCATGCATCTAAATTCTCGTACTCACCACGGTAGAGGATGCAGTCATTAATGCGTGCATGTATCTTCTGCACGTCTAATCCTAGAGGGCAGATAACCTTCTTCGCTTCGTACGTACTGGCGGGCAATTCGTTACCCCTTGGAAGCTGCTTCTTAATAATTTTCAGCAACTTTTCAAACCCCGAGTCAGTCACACCGTTCTCTGCCTTCCATTGCAACAATTCCAGTGTGCTACCTATCTTTTTCTGGCCATCCTCGCAAGTTGGGTACAACAATTTGTTGTGATCCTCTAACATCTGGTCGAAGTTCAACCTTTCCTTTTCAGTTTAATAGTCTCTCCTTGCATCAGCAATGGCCCGACCAAGATCATCAGCAGGCTCATATGATGCCTCTTCATCTTCTGCTTCATTGTCTTCATTGCCTTCTGATGGAAAACAATCCCCCTTTGCAGTATCACCGTATTCAGCGAACATGGGATAGTTGTCATCATCCTCTTCTTCTTCATTGTCTTCCATCATAACCCCTCTTTCTCCGTGCTTGGTCCAACAATTGTAGTGGCGCATGAAACCGGACCGCAGCAGGTGGGTGTGAATGGTATTCGAGGAAGAGTAATTTATGATATTCTGACAGTTAACACATATACAATATATGAAACCACCCCGTTTTTTTTCCTCAGCCACATCGATAAAAAATTTCAGGCCCGAAGTGAACTCGTGAAGGCGTCGGTCAATGTACATCCATTGCCGATTCATCTGCATGATATAATTAAGCTTATCAAAAACCATTACAGAACATCATGATTAGTGAAGCGATGTACATATATACACATGCATTTTATCAATGACAGATGAAAGGATAAAGTTGTTAACCTCGATGGAGAAGGAAAAAAGACAGGAGCAAGTTTTAAGTGTGGCTTGTTTTGTGTGAACTCAAGTGGCAAAAGCCTTAGGCATTTTATCGAACACCTCTTGTGCATAAGAAGAGAGCAAAGCAACATACACCTCTCTTGTGCTAAGAAGTGGAAAATGCTAAGTGTGGCTCACACTTGGGCAGGGCATGGGTATATATATAGAGATGGGCATTTAGTCCCGGTTGGTAGACAAACCGAGACCAAAGGCCCCAAACGAACCGGGACTAGAGGGTGGCGTCGCCCCGCGCCGGTCGAGGGGCATTGGTCCCGGTTCGTTTTAAAACCGGGACTAAATCTCCCAGGGGCTTTGGATGAAAGCCCTATTTTCTACTAGTGCGCCGGTGTGGCGATCGCTGGGCAGCGGCGCTTCCGCGTGGTCAGTCCCTGTGCGTGGCTCTGAAGGTCGAACTCTGGAACGGGGCGTGTGCTGGGCTCCTGGCCGACATAGACAGTACACGCCCTGGCAGAATTTGTACTTCCAGAGCATGGAGCCATGGAGCTGGTGATTCAAGTTCCTAAATTCATGGAATAGGTTCACCTTGGCAAACGAGATCACACTAGGCTGGCTCGCCGCCAGGCTCTCACGACGATCTGCTGATGGTGAAGTTGGAGCCAGACGACTCCAAGAGTCGTCCAAGACTCCAAGTACAGGATCAGCCGGTCAGTACGTGATGCCCTGCCGTCAAGTTTCAATTCAACACCCACCGATCAATTGATACATACACTAGAAGAAAAAAGGCCTTCCATCTCAACCCATTAGTCCCCAAACACTTTGACCCAGGACTAAAGGGGTCTTTAGTCCCGGTTCTGCTGGTGAACCGAGATTAATGCTCGGACAACCGGGACTAAAGGGCTACGGTGGGCTGCGGCCAGGGCAGGCCTCTTTAATCCCGGTTGGGGACACCAACCGGGACTAAAGGGTCCTTTAGTCCCGGTTGGTGTCCCCAACCGGGATTAAAGGGTTTTTCTTGTTTTTGGCTCCCCACGCACCTCCACCCCCCCCTCGTGGATCGCCTTTTTCAGCACTGTAAAATAGAAAATAAAATGATAGAAAATTCAAAAAAAAAATGTTTTCAGATTCTTGTATGTTATGCAACCTACTATTAGGGAAAATTAACAAATTTGAATTTTCACTTTTTTTGCAAAAAAAGTTTGAAAAATGGTAAAACCGCATTAACTTTTGCATACGACGTCGAAAAAAACGTATAATATGTCAAAATGATCATGGGAAAAAGTTACATCCGATGTCGTTGCCGGGTTGCTTCGGGCCTTGGATGAGAAATGGCATCATAATGAACTTCCGCTTCATGCACAACCAAGGAGGAATGTTATAGATACATAGAGTCATAGGCCAGGTGCTATGACTGCAGCTTTGCTCTCCAAAAGGATTCATGCCATCTGTACTTAGACCAAACCTTAAATTCCTTGCGTCCTCTGCAAAGTACAGGAACTTTCTATCGATTTTTCTCCACTGCGACCCATCAGCAGGGTGTCTTAACATCGCGTCTTTCTTACGGTCTTCTTTGGGCCATCGCAACAACCTGGCGTGATCTTTATTTCTGAACAAACGTTTCAGCCATGGTATTATAGGAGCATACCACATAACCTTAGCAAGAACCCTCTTCCTGGGGCGCTCGCCCTCAACATCACCCGGGTCATCTCGTCTGATCTTATACCGCAATGCAGTGCACACTGGGCATGCATCGAAATTCTCGTACTCACCGCGGTAGAGGATGCAGTCATTAATGCATGCATGTATCTTCTGCACGTCTAATCCTAGAGGGCAGATAACCTTCTTCGCTTCGTACGTACTGGTGGGCAATTCGTTACCCCTTGGAAGCTGCTTCTTAATAATTTTCAGCAACTTTTCAAACCCCGAGTCAGTCACACCGTTCTCTGCCTTTCATTGCAACAATTCCAGTGTGCTACCTAGCTTTTTCTGGCCATCCTCGCAAGTTGGGTACAAAAATTTGTTGTGATCCTCTAACATCTGGTCGAAGTTCAACCTTTCCTTTTCAGTTTCATAGTCTCTCCTTGCATCAGCAATGGCCCGACCAAGATCATCAGCAGGCTCATATGATGCCTCTTCATCTTCTGCTTCATTGTCTTCATTGCCTTCTGATGGAAAACAATCCCCCTTTGCAGTATCACCGTATTCAGCGAACATGGGATAGTTGTCATCATCCTCTTCTTCTTCATTGTCTTCCATCATAACCCCTCTTTCTCCGTGCTTGGTCCAACAATTGTAGTGGGGCATGAAACCGGACCGCAGCAGGTGGGTGTGAATGGTATTCGAGGAAGAGTAATTTATGATATTCTGACAGTTAACACATGGACAATATATGAAACCACCCTGTTTGTTTTCCTCAGCCACATCGATAAAAAATTTCAGGCCCGAAGTGAACTCGTGAAGGCGTCGGTCAATGTACATCCATTGCCGATTCATCTGCATGATATAATTAAGCTTATCAAAAACCATTACAGAACATCATGATTAGTGAAGCGATGTATATATATAGATATGCATTTTAGCAATGACAGATGAAAGGATAAAGTTGTTAACCTCGATGGAGAAGGAAAAAAGACAGGAGCAAGTTTTAAGTGTGGCTTGTTTTGTGTGAACTCAAGTGGCAAAAGCCTTAGGCATTTTATCGAACACCTCATGTGCATAAGAATAGAGCAAAGCAACATACACCTCTCTTGTGCTAAGAAGTGGAAAATGCTAAGTGTGGCTCACACTTGGGCAGGGCTTGGGTATATATATAGAGATGGGCATTTAGTCCCGGTTGGTAGACAAACTGAGACCAAAGGCCCCAAATGAACCGGGACTAGAGGGTGGCGTCGCCCCACGCCGGTCGAGGGGCATTGGTCCCGGTTCGTTTTAAAACCGGGACTAAATCTCCCAGGGGCTTTGGATGAAAGCCATGTTTTCTACTAGTGCGCCGGTGTGGCGATTGCTGGGCAGCGGCGCTTCCGCGTGGTCAGTCCCTGTGCGTGGCTCTGAAGGTCGAACTCTGGAACGGGCCGTGTGCTGGGCTCCTGGCCGACATAGACAGTACACGCCCTGGCAGAATTTGTACTTCTAGAGCATGGAGCCATGGAGCTGGTGATTCAAGTTCCTAAATTCATGGAATAGGTTCACCTTGGCAAACGAGATCACACTAGGCTGGCTCGCCGCCAGGCTCTCACGACGATCTGCTGATGGTGAAGTTGGAGCCTGACGACTCCAAGAGTCGTCCAAGCCTCCAAGTACAGGATCGGCCGGTCAGTACGTGATGCCTTGCCGTCAAGTTTCAATTCAACACCCACCGATCAATTGATACATACACTAGTAGAAAAAGGCCTTCCATCTCAACCCATTAGTCCCCAAACACTTTGACCCGGGACTAAAGGGGTCTTTAGTCCCGGTTCTGCTGGTGAACCGAGATTAATGCTCGGACAACCGGGACTAAAGGGCTACGGTGGGCTGCGGCTAGGACAGGCCTCTTTAATCCCGGTTGGGGACACCAACCGGGACTAAAGGGTCCTTTAGTCCCGGTTGGTCTCCCCAACCGGGATTAAAGGGTTTTTCTGGTTTTTGGCTCCCCACGCACCTCCACCCCCCCCCCCCCTCGTGGATCGCCTTTTTTAGCACTGTAAAATAGAAAATAAAATGATAGAAAGTTCAAAAAAAAAATGTTTTCAGATTCTTGTATGTTATGCAACCTACTATTAGGGAAAATTAAAAAAATTTGAATTTTTACTTTTTTTGCAAAAAAAGTTTGAAAAATGGTAAAACCGCATTAACTTTTGCATACGACGTCGAAAAAAAACGTATAATATGTCAAAATGATCGTGGGAAAAAGGTACATCCGATGTCGTTGCCGGGTTGCTTCGGGCCTTGGATGAGAAATGGCATCATAATGAACTTCCGCTTCATGCACAACCAAGGAGGAAGGTTATAGATACATAGAGTCATAGGCCAGGTGCTATGACTGCAGCTTTGCTCTCCAAAAGGATTCGTGCCATCTGTAGTTAGACCAAACCTTAAATTCCTTGCGTCCTCTGCAAAGTACAGGAACTTTCTATTGATTTTTCTCCACTGTGACCCATCAGCAGGGTGTCTCAACATCGCGTCTTTCTTACGGTCTTCTTTGGGCCATCGCAACAACCTGGCGTGATCTTTATTTCTGAACAAACGTTTCAGCCATGGTATTATAGGAGCATACCACATAACCTTAGCAGGAACCCTCTTCCTGGGGTGCTCGCCCTCAACATCACCCGGGTCATCTCGTCTGATCTTATACCGCAATGCAGTGCACACCGGGCATGCATCTAAATTCTCGTACTCACCGCGGTAGAGGATGCAGTCATTAATGCACACATGCATCTTCTGCACGTCTAATCCTAGAGGGCAGATAACCTTCTTCGCTTCGTACGTACTGGCGGGCAATTCGTTACCCCTTGGAAGCTGCTTCTTAATAATTTTCATTAACTTTTGCATACGACGTTGAAAAAAACATATAATATGTCAAAATGATCGTGGGAAAAAGTTAAATCCGAATTCACCAGGGTTTACCCGGTTAGCCAATTTTTAGATTCTCAAAATTCCAAATGAAAATATGAAAGCAGGAAGATTTTAGTTTTTGCCAGAAATTCAGTATTATATTTTTTTAAATTTTAAATTAATAATTGCAACTTGCATAAAGATTACTATTACTTAACCATAAAGTTAGCCAATTTTTAGGTTTTCAAATTTTCAGATTTTAGGTTTGGCAAAAAAAATATTAAAAAAATTAAAAAATTAATTATAATATAAATTTAAAAAGTTAATATTTATTTATTTATTCAAGATTATTATTACATCATTACTTTTGTTTATTAAAAGAATTATTTAAAAATCAAACAATAAAGAAATGTGACATCGACCAACATGTTAATAGGATTGATATGATACTAGTATCAACAACATGCGCGCGAAGCACTTGGAAACGGGACGGAAAGGAACTCAGAAGTTAAGCGTGCTAGTGCTGGAGTAGTGGGAGGATGGGTGACCGAGTGGGAAGTTTGACCACAGGTAAGGAATTTGACTAGAGATTAAGTGTACTTAGTGACTAAACTTGGCCAATAACTGAAATACTAGAAATTGTAAAAAAAAAAGAGGGAGTAAAAAATAATTAAAAAATCAAAATAATTAAAAAAATTTAACGAAATAGCCTTTAGTCCCGCCCCGGTGCACGCCAGCCGCCCACGTGGACGGGCCTTTAGTCGCGGTTCGTAAGCAACCGCGACGGGGGGGGGGGGGGCTTTAGTCCCGCATATTTAATCCCGGTTGCGCAACCGGGATTAATGGCAGTTGCGAACCGGGATTAAAGGCCATTTTTCTACTAGTGATAGTGCGTTGGATTTGGGATCTTCTTCTATCAAACGGGTGTTATTTTAGGTCGAGATAATATAGACGAAGTCGATGTAGAGTTAACTGGTGTGAGTTGTTGTCCGTCCGATCAAGAGATACCTGCCGTCTGCCCTGCATGCGAGTTCACCCTACTATACGATGAGCTGAGCCACAAAGCATTTTTTGCCATGGTGTTCGATCAATTTGCTTTGGTCTTTACTGATGGTGTACGCTTAAATACTCAATTTTTGGATTGGGCTTCGCGGACTGACCGAGAAAAGCCGTCAGGAGTGCCAAAGTAGGTAGAAGAGACAACCATGCTGGAAACATAGAAAAGGAGGGATATAACAAAAAAATTGTCCTAGCCTGCAGATGGCGGAATGATCATGAAATTGCTGCCAGTGCTGCTTGCCGTCTATGCTAGAAACAACTAAGCCTACAGCCTCAGATCATCCTGTCTTTATATATTTCGTCGGTTCTTATTTTTGGCAGGTGCTAGATCGTTTCGGATAATGGGTCCCGAAGACATGCAAATAGAATTTCCGTAAAATCTTTTGGGATGGTGTCAGGTAACATTTACCTTTTTTTGTTTTTGCTCAAAACAATTGGTATGAGGAGTACACTATATTAAAAAAAGTGAGCATTCTAAAATTCATACCTTTCAAAATAATGTGTGGTGCAAGTGAAAGACCGTACAATATTTCACAAAATGTACATACTCATTTAAAATATATTTTAAACATCATCGGTTTTATCCTCTAGGGATGCTCACATTTTACATGGTGAAGTAATTCAAATAGAGGCACTATAGCTATTCATTATTTACTGTCAGAAACAAAAAATTAATTTTTGGACAACACTTTCAAAACCTATGAGTTTCTTGACCAACCCCTCTCCAGCATCGTTAAGAAAAAAGAGCATGGAGAAAATAAGTGGGAGTCATCTTCAAGAAATTTTCCTCACAAAGCACACAGTTGTATGGTAAGGTCAAGATGCCAGTGGCGGCGAATCCTCATGTCATGAATAATTAACCTATCAGCTAACAACAGCCAAGGAAAAACCTTGAGCTTACATAGGCGACAACACTTTCACTTTTTCTTAAACTAAGTTGGAGTGTGGGAGTACACATCTGATCACCATGCATAAATAATAATTCATCCACATTGTATCTCTCGGAAGTGTCACTTCTCATCTAGAAAAATAAGATTACTCTCACGACCCTTCCTAAACAAGATCGATGCACCATACCGCTCATTATTCGGAACCTATGATGTCCGTATAACTGCATGTGATATAATACAAGAATAGATAGGCTAGGATTTGATGGTTAACTTCATTATGTGAGGATAAAGGGTATGACCATACCAACTCGATTATCAGTAAAATATAGAAGACATCATCATAACGATGGGGTTTCAAGGACACAAACAGAAATGCATAAACTAAATTGAATCCTCAACTGATTCATCCACATGTAATGTTCTATTCATAATCTTACGTAATATACCATATGCATGGAAGCCGTCTCATAAATTTTGTTTGCGTCCTTTCTAAAATAATTCAGTTATACAATTATAGAAGAGATATCATATAATTTAGACTAATAAACAACAATGAGCATAATTGGCGGGATATGTCGGGAAAGTATGAAGTTGATACATCAACTATCTTTGTTAGTGTTACTAAACTTGAAAAAATAACTCAACAAACTATTAGACACGGTTGCTTGCTAGAGTGGAGGAAAATTCAACTATAATGGTAGAGTACATCCACTTGGACTCATAAACAATGATGTTACTCCAGCTTTGCATTTATAAATATGCAAAAGATTTATCACTTAACACATAGAAGCATAAAAATCTCTACACATTAAGTATCATATTTTTAAATGTATTATTTTTCGCATTGTCTCTAAAAATGGTGTCAATAAGGAGAATATTACATTAAGTATGAAGTTTCAAAATATGTCAGTGCTAGCCGCGCAATTGCGCGGGTCACCCAGCTAGTTATTCAAAAAAAAAGAATAGGCATCAAAGCATCGGCGGGTCTACATTTACATAAAGGTCCTCTCAAATAAATTAAATTACATTTTTTTACTATGCTGTGTACATAACACCCTAATAGCTATCGTGAAACAAGATCGAGTCCATTCATCCAAGCAGCAACTAGTGATGCATTTCGGCCTCCATGATATTTGGAACATGTTTGATCATGTGCTAGAGAATATGAGATAGACAACAATCTATTCAAAATTGAAAAAATAGGCAAAAACCCATATATAAAAAAAATTATAGCTACATGTGGAGATAAATCATCATACCGTGTAATTTTTCATTCCTGTAAGTTCTACTACGTGTGGACATTTAAATATGGTAAATCTGTGACCTTATTTTCGCTAGTTTCTTAGCGTGGGATTTACGTTAATCATGCTTAGTGGGTCCCGGCTTGTGGCAATTTGGACCACAAACGTACACATATGGGATGCATAGGTAATGGCCAAACAACTACCCCATACTAGTAAGTTACACGTTCATTGCACGTGAGAGCTCAGATAATTAAAGTACTCCTATGACATATATGTTGAAAGATGTATATCTTATAATTAAGTATCCCATTTTGACCTTCGTATACGAAACATAAATGATTATTTATAAATATATATAGTCTGAACACAAGATTATATTAAAAAATGGTAGTTCTATTATAAAAAGAAAGTGGGAATTTTTTAAGCACAGAAGATTGTATAGAATGATGGAGAAGTGTGTTTGGAGGTCTGTGCATAGCTAGTGTTCATGGTGCAAAAGTCTAAGAGCATCGGCCACTATGTTATCCATAAGACCTATCCACTAGGAGAAAGTAATCAATAAGGTTGTCTATATACATAGTGCAGGCTATCCACAAGAAATTTTTCTTATGAGTGATCTACAAGTAGCTTGTGGGTTGTCCACAAGCAATAGAAAATAATTTTTCTCTCCTTCCTCTCTCATGCATGAGGGTACAACAATAGCATATGTGGGTCCCATCTTCATGCTAAGGTTCAGTTCTCATACATAGCGGGAGACTTCGCAATATAAGTGGGACCCAACTTATGGCAAAAGTTCACCTTTACATATAGGTGATGCCCTAGAATCTTCTAGATGATAGACATGACATAATCTAATGTACTGAAACAGATCCAACAGTCAACAATGTTGGGATTTACCAATCTATATCCAACGGCCAACATTCAAAGTTATTCCTACACTATATAGTGTTATAGATTATAGATACAATTACTTCATGGGAAAGTTTCAAATTTCCTTACATTGACTTCAAATTTGCATCAAAATATACATACCCTGCTATATTTCATGCAAGGGGCGGAAAATTTTGAAGTTTGGTCAGGCATGCATGGCTCTAGGCACAAGTTTTATATTTTTTTAGCTTTTAAAAATCTTTATGTGAATTCAAGATTTATTTGTACATGTCGGGGCCTAACCCGATTCAAATAAAGGGGTGGAAATTTAGAAGTTTGGCCATGCATGGCGTGCATTGTACCCTACCAAGGTAACTTCTACATATATTCTCCAATGATCTACGCAAAAAGGGACTAGTGATATTTATACTTCAAATTTGAATTAAATTATCAAAGACTGCAAAACAAACAAAATAGAGCTATGCATCGAGATAAATCGTCAATAGCGTGTAACTAGACCATCGTATGAGTCTAGAGTACATGTGAAAACCAAACTGCGCGAACTTTGCAACTACTTTTTGATAGGTGCTTGACAAAAAAATTGCAAAATGTATTACTAGATAAGTATGGCAGATTGCACAACACACCAAGGGAAAAACAAATGAAAATTACAATAAAGTCTCTGGGATTTGCTTAGAGGTCCATACCGAGCAAAGTGAAATTGTGATTGAGTCCAAGAATCATCTAACTCCAAGCACCAGGTAAAAAAAGAGTTTTCTATTTTCATGCCCCTCATTCCTTGGTTCTGCTTAGTTTTGTCCAGCTTCAAAACATGTGCTCACTTTTTCCCTCTCTCTTCTCTGAAACTCTCACAATGGTCAACAGCTTCACCGTTACCTGCTGAGGTGTGGGGCCGCGCAGGGCTGGGGCCACGTTTGTCCTTTAGCAGCGCCTGGTGGGGTATTTCTCTTTCGCATACCTCACTGCCCCTAGAAACCCAATTTGGCAACAAATCAGACCCTTTCTCTCTCTCTGTCTCTCTCTAACCTCTTGTCTATTTCTGGAAAGAAATCTAAGCACAAATTTCAGTCTCTCTCTCTCTCTCTCACAGACACACACACACACACCTCATCCATTCCCTTTTGCACAATTTGGTAGCAAACCTAAGCACTAGCTTCTCTTTCTCTATTGCTTTTTCAACTTTCCCCAAATAGGAAATCCCGCCACCAACATGTACCAAAAAAAATGTAGATATAATTTAGCATCTGGAGTCTAGAAACACCAGCATATAATAAGCAACTAATTAAGCAATGTTCAACACAAATAGAGTTCAACACAACCTAATTAAGCAAGGTTCAACACAAACATAGTTCAACAACCCCTAATTAAGCTAAGAGGTTCAACACAAACGCTGCTGAGCAGCAAACATAAACAGAGTTCAACAAAATATGCTGCTTTTGAAGCAGCAGCAGAGACAAACATGCACAACAGTTATTCACCATCTTCTTCCTGCCGCCTCCTCCCGGTCCCGCTTCTTCTACTTCTTGCTGCCCATACCTTTAACCTTCGATGGCTTGGGCTTGGGAGGAGGCACACGACCGGTCTCGATAGCTTGGTTCAATTTCTTCCTTAGGAATAGCCCATAGGCCATGTGGTTGGCTATGAAGCCGGATCGGTTAACAGTTTCCCCAACATTGACACAGCCGGACCCATAGCCTTCGGCATGCTACAGGACGCTTTGAAAGTCCACCTTTATGCTCCTTTTGCAGAAGAGGCAGCTGTTCCTGGCATCAGTCCAGGGTTCGCTCCAGTACTTGTAGAACTTCCCCGCCTTAAGCTTGTTGAGAGTGGCCCTGGCCTTCCTATGATGCGACTCGACATCGCTGTCAACATCATCAGTAGCAACCTGATACATGGCAAATAAACAGGTGAAGCAAATATGTAGCAATTGCAACTAATACTGAATATGAATCCTAAAAGAATCTGACGCTAATTCAAAACCCTAGGCCCCAATCCTAACAGATATGAATCGAATGAATCACTAATTTGAACAAACAAGGGAGAGACTATAGTGCAAAAAAAACAAGGGAGAGACTATAGCGCAAAAAAAAGGGAGAGACCATAGCGCAAATCGATCCAGCGCTATGTTGAATAAGGGAGAGAGGTGAATCGGAACATACTTCCTCCTCCTCGTCGATGATATTCTCGTCGAAGGTCGGCGGCGGCTCAAAGATGAGATCAACTTCATCCTCGTCCTCTAGCGGTTGCTTCCCAAGCGAGTGGACCCATCTACCGACAGCATCGGAAGCTGATGAGCGACCGATGGCCCGACCTTCGGCAATGGCCTCCGCTTCGTCTTTGGCATCCGCTGCGTTGATGATCGCCGCCCTTGCGGCCATGCGCACTGCCGTCGCGGCTCTGGCCACCTCCTCTGCGGCTAAGGCCAGCCGCGCGGCCTTCGCTTTCGCTGCGGCGACGGCGTCGGTTGGGTTCTCCATCGGTGGAATGGGAAGGGGAAGCGAAGAGAGGGTTTTTTCCTAGTCCACGGAGAGAGGGAGGAGTGGGGACGTGAAATGGGTAACTGATGATTTTTCGTGATTTGGGAGACATAGCACGAACAAGCAGATGGACAGCGCGTGGGCCCATTACCTCATACTGCCTCTGTCCTCGAAAGAGCGTACGTGTGGGTTTTCAATACATATTAAGGGTTTTACATTGGGGAAGTGTCATCGACCATCTCTCACCTCTTCAACTTTTCCACCTCCAATAAGCTAAGTACATGTAGTAAATAAGAAAACCATATGCTAAATACTAATACGTCAATCCCAAAGCTTAAGGCTTATATTATTTTTAGAAAGTCAAACTATGTCAAGTTTGACTAAGCTTTTACGAAAAATCAATAACATGCAAAATACAAAATTAATATCATTAAATAGATAATGAAATATATTTTTGTTTGGTATCAACAAAATATTATATTTGTTGACAGATTGTTCTAATACTTTCTGTTCAAACTTTACTTGGTTTGACTTTTCAAAAAAAATCCTTAAGATTTGGGATGGAGGTAGTACTGTACTACTCTTGAAGAAACTACATCCCTTGTGACGGGAGAGAAATATTTTTTACTACCACTTTTTTGTGGACAAATTTTGAAGTGCGTTGCAAAAAGAGAAGTACACTCTTTTATGGACAAATTTTAACCCTAAACGCCCACTTATTTACGATGGATGGAGTATAGCTCAACTTGTTTTTTTCCTGGTGCACTACACTTTTTTCCTTGTGCAATGCTCGGTTCTACCCTTTGTCTCATTGTAATGGTCACTTTTGCATTGTCGGGGTATGTGGTTACGGTTAGGGCTTAGGGTTAAGGGGTTTTAGCTAGATCATAGGGGAAACCATTAGCATAGTTTGTCAAATTAAGTCAAATTTTCGCACACACATGTATTTTGTAATTTTCTACAATGTTGACCGTGCTATTAATATTTGTTTTAATGCGCGAAAAACCAATTTTTATTTTCTAAGTGCCAAATCTAGGGTTGGTTGTGAACCGGCGAACAAAACGATGGCCCAAAAGAGGAACACCCCAAGGTACAAAAAATAGCATATATACACGTTTCTATGTACATATGACCTTGGGTTTTCAGATAAAAACATTCATATAGGCCGCTTCTTATTAATATACATAAATTTCTGCTGATTATCTTGGTTTAGGTATATGGTTAGGCATCACTAGTAATTCAGAAAAAAAATGTAAAACCTTCAAGTGAAGTCATTTTAAGTGGCCTAGCAACTAAAAAATTCAAACATGCATGGCCGGGTATTTGGAGGTTTCCCCAAAACTCCTTACGAACGAGCTACTTGATGCCAAAAGATGCATGCGTTTCGACTTGAATGAGCTAGCTAAGGCTTTAAGCATAAATAGTTTGTCTATAATTGAGGTCATGCATGTTTGAGACACTATAGTGTACCTTGTAATAAAAAAATATTGGACGAATTGGATTTTCCATTTTCTTCTAACTAAGACCCATTTTATATTTTTCTAGTGTCGGTAATGATTTATTTGTGAAGCATGTACCAAAAATTAAAGGCAAAACCAAAGTGGAACACAATATGGTACAAAAATTATAGACCACTTACTCCACACAGATCATTTATTACATGTTTGTGAAAATATTCTTAGGTTGTACTAAAAAGTTATATATGGAAGTTATCACCGATCTCATTAGATAGGGTGTAACTAACTAAAAAAACAAAAATAAAACCTTCACAAGTTGTCATCGTCTTATGCGACCTACCATCTATGAAAAACTACAAATATATATCGTTTAACATTACAGAAGTGCATGCACTTTTTTGTGCAGAAGGTGTTTTATTAGGTACTACCTCCATTCGAGATTATAAGAGACCATCACGTGTCCATATATAGATTGTATTATGTTGGTCAAACTGACAATCTAGGAACACGTGCTGCCCTACTAATTAATGTCGAACGGATTGATGCAGTAAGCGGGAATGGTGTGCTTTAATTAGTTGAGAGGTATGTCACGCGGATCGGTCATCTACCTAGAGCTATATCACACAGATCGGTCCTCTCCCCACTGTTGTTCCTCTTCGATCCAGCGGCACGAAATCCTCTATTTCTCCCCCACCCTATCCTTCCTAGCCGCCTCGATCTGAATATTTTTATGAAAGTTCAATTACAAACTTTTGATTTTAACCAATCTTTGAACAGAAAAACCCACCTTGATCAGAGTACCTCACCATGTATCAAATTCAGTTAAGAAACCTCATCAAAACTTTTTATGGATTTTTTTACCTAGCCTTTCAATTTTTAGTGTCAGTTCTAGATTTTTTTAGGAAGTTCAATTACAAACTTTCGAATTGTACCTAACATTTAACATTAAACTTGTTTCAATTTTTATTTGGCGTACAACAAATAAACCCAACTTGACCCGAGCACCACAACATCCAAACAACCCCGATGCCGATATCGGCATGGTCAGAACGACACTCACCACAATGCTTGACATGTCGCAGCGCGCTACAACTTACTGGTCACCGTCGGCGACACACCCCTCATTCTCGTGTCTCGCCTCTATTGAGCAAACTAGAGATCAAAGTTCCCTCTTTCTCTTTGAATGACGAATGTGCACGCTAGCGTGGGAATGGCCAGGACAACATGGTCTATGTTATCCATAAGGATGTCCACTAGTAAAAAGTGCACCTTAAGAACTTCCAAACTATCCATAAGCTCAAAACCTTGTGGGTAACCCACAAGCTTGTGGACTACGATAAGGAATATATAGATAGTACTTTTAGAGCTGCCCTACCCATTATTGGCCACAAGGTTCACTTTTTGACTAGTACTTTTTTCTCACAAGTGGAGCCCATCTTAAGGTGTGCTTGCGCAACATACATAGTGGAGTACTCCATTTGCCATAAGACAACTCAGTGGGCCCAGCTTGTGGTGTGGTTTGGCAACATACATAGGTGATGCTATAAGAAGAATAAGATCATCTGACCCGGCCCTACGCAGCCCCACCTATCAGGTGTCAGCAGATAACGGTCAAGCTGTTGACCAGACGGCACTGTGCCTGTACTTTGGAGCAGTTGTGAGAGTTTCAGAGAAGAGAGAGGGGAAAAGTGAAGCACAAGTTTTGAAGCTGGACAAAACTAAGCAGAAATAAGAAAAGGAGGGGCACGAAAATAGAAAACCCCAGAAAAAATCGGAGCAAGGCTCGCAGATAGAGTGAGCACCTGACGGAACAGTTGAGCGCAGAGGAGTACTGTTTGGCAGAAAGTTATATTTTGGGACAGAGGTTGTCGGCTCTCCCTGCAGACTGCACTGAGCAAGCATAGCAGTTGCAGAGGTACCGACGAAAGCCAACGGGACCACAATCGACATCATTGCTCATACAGAGTAGGTGATACATGTCTCCCGCTTCGCACTAGAATTTTTGTCTCTCTCTCTCCTTCGAACATAGAAGGCCCTCGAAGCACCTGGAGTAGGCATTAGAACAGCGGTGGGTCTACATTTATAGAAAGACCTCGCAAAGAAATTAAAATACACAATCGTCCCTATGCTTTCCACATAACACCCTAATAGCTATTGCGAAACACGACACGACAGAGTCCAATTCACCCAAGTAGCTACCTACTAGGCATTTCGGCCTACATGAGATTATGCGGCATATATTTTGAGCATGTGCCCCAAAGTAGGAGATATACCAAAATCTATTCAAATTAGAATACAAATAAGCAAAAACACATACATACAAATATAACTTCATGTCATGATAAATCTTCATATCACATTAATAGCGATCCTATAGGTTGAATAAAAATTTGTGTCAAATTTTCAGATCAATTCATCCATTCATATTCATACAAAAGGTGGCTAGGGTGTGGGATTTCTAATAAGTTTTGGTCACGATAACTGTATTTATTTGTCCCAAATTTAGGAGGAACATCTACAATATATATAGTTCAAATGCGAGTAAAATAGGCCAGACATAAATCATCAAGAATAAAACCAGATTTAGCCCCAGTTCGAGATGATTTGTCATATCGTGTAATTATTCGCCATCCGATATGAGCTCTACTAATTAAGTGGGAAAATTGAAATGGGAAAACATTACATTATAATTTATAGTAGCCTCTTAAAAACTAGTATTCTGTAGTCAAACATATATATGGTCACTATCTACATTGTTATAAATTAAACCAAAGCCAAGTCATACATACATGTATGATATATATAGCATTATTTTATGAAACCATGCATAATCCAACTCTCTTAATTTTCCAAGCACATATATATAGCATGAAATATTTGCATGTCACATATATACATGGTTTTTTATTAACAAAACTTGAATTAATTCACTTAAGTTACATTATATTTAAATTTGCTTGCTTCAAACTTTAGCGACCCTCCCATTGTCACATCCCAAAATTTTCCAAAATTTGGAATGTGAAACAAAAATAAAATAAATGCTTGATTGTTTGTTCTTGTTGAAATTTCACAAGCAAATAAAACTTTTTGAAGTATTTTCCAAAATATAGTTTTCACAAACTTTTGATTTAAAAGTATTCCAAACCAAAAATATTTCTATTTTAAGGTTTTGATATTATATATGATTTTTAGCCGCAAACCTTATTTCGGATATCAATGCCCAGGTAGCTATATAGGTCAAAGTGCATAAAATTATTATTGTATTTTCGATATGGACAGTAAATAGGTTCCTTAATGTCCCAAAACATTATTTTGATTTTTACAAATGTTTAGAAATTTATTTGACTTCATTTGAAGCCCTAAATCAAAAGTTAGAAAAGAAATAATGAAAAAGTGAGCCAACCAAGCCGAACCGGTCAGCCCACCCGAGCTCCCTCCCTCTCTATTTTTTTTCCTCCTTCTATATTTGCTTGGGCCGTATTTCTCTTTGGCCCATCCACTCATCCAGATCGAACCGGTCATCCTCTTCTTCCTCATTCTTTCACGTACACAGCTCGCGTAAACTGCAATGGCAGGTCAAAGTTTCCATTCCTTCTTTCTCCCTAATTACAGCGATTGTTCCAATCAACTTAAATACGAAAATTTCTCCTCATTAAACAGAGAATTCATTCAGGGAAATTTTTCTCCACTTTAATTACGTTATTGACCAAATGAAGACGGTGCTCTAAATGTCATTTGTTGGCATTCCTTACCCGATCTCTCTCCTCGGGACATAATAAAACAATCCGAGCGCGTCACTTCGTGCTCCTAGGACTCCTCCGTCATTTTCGTTCTTAGACTTTCTCCATGAGAGCTTTGTACAGCACATACTGACCATGCCAACCTCACACATAAACTCGAGCTCATCCGTCAGATCTTGTCGCGCATGGTGACCACCTCCTCGTTTTGCTGCACCACGAGACTCGCTTCGTCAAGGGCTACCTCCAGAACATGATGGTGCATCACTTCGTCGGCGAAGTTTCACATCCCCGCCACAGATTCTTGTTGGTTCCGGCGATACCAGGTGACCCAGCCCGCTTTATTTGGTACCGCTCCATTCTTCTGGTAATCGCGCATGTCCTGAGCCACTTGGTTGATTTTATCGCGCAGCCAATTGTCGAGCTTAGCCGAGAGGTCACCGTCGCCGCACCAACGCTAGCCGTTCTTCGTCGTCGTTACTGGGAGAGAAGCCTCTGTCGACGCCATCGGATTCGCCACGTCATGCTGGTCCTCTTCGACTACTCCTCCATCGCCGGTGATCACTGGAGCACCGTCGCCATTTACGCCCGACCCGCACCGTCGTGCTTCTGGCACTGTAGGCAGCCGGCACCTCGTTACTTTGAATCGTCCATACACAGAGTACAGTTTAGATTAAATCAGAGCAGTATGGTTGTAGGCTGTTAGATCTAAATCTAAGGGTGGGTGTTAGCCCAATCAACCGAACCAGTTCACACCCATTTAGGATCGATCGATGCGTGCGGTTTGTGCTAGCTAATCCACGTACATAAACTTTAAAATTTTATATCTTTAATTCTAGATCTCCATTTTAGATATTTCCTTTTACATTGAGTTTGTAACTAAATTCTCTACAACTTTCTTGTAGAATGTTTTTCCATCCGAACAACTTTTTACGACAACTTTTCAGACGTCATTAAAATTTAACCGCGAAATGTTTAATCTTGTAAAATCAATATCTTTTGATCTGTTTATCCAAATCGTGCAAAAATTATACCCTTGAACTCATAAAAATATGAACAACATATTGAAATAATAAAATTTGACTTTTGAACTATTTCAAAATATGTGAATTTGAGTATTTTCATCATACGTTTAATCCTATAAATATTTTCAACATAGTTCCTTTTTCCAAAATGATCCTTATGACCATGCCTATCTACCAGTACCTCTTATACACGCCAACTTGTTCCAAGACAGTATCCATCCCAACCATATTTGTCTAGTTCACATTATTCAAATGAGAATTGAGTTATTTGAGTAAATGGTGACAAATCTTAGTTATAGATTTTCCCATGTGCAAATGTTATGTTGAGTCACTCTACTACATAGCACATGTTTTGAACCCTTGATATCCATTAGCATCTTTGACCCACATCTTCAATATCATTCACGCCTATCCAACCTCATGCAATTCACTCCATTTGACTTAGTTTGAATTATTCAAATTTCAAATGAGTTATTTGAGCAATTCAATATATATCAGTTCATACCCAAGTCTATGTGTGACTTTGTGCTACTTTGATAAGTGTTTTCACACTATGTCAAGTTGCATTTTGAATTGCACTTGCGATGCTTGTGTGAATTTTAAACACAAGCATCATTCTAATTATCCATCGATCCTTGTGTAGCAAACAACCCTTGACCATATGTCCCTGTCAATCATTTTCCTTCTGAGCACTTGACTTAGATAATCTTTTTCTTTCTAAGTATTTGACTTGGTAAAATTGATCTATACCAAATGTATCCAGAGGGATATATTTTCCTTTCCAAGTATATGACCCATCCATTCCATCTCCCAAAACATATCTTGCAAGCCATGCCTCATGACATATCTTTCTTATCTAAGGACTAAAATAAAAATGAATATCAACTTGTTGTTTGCCTTGCTATATTTTTGTTGTTGTTGGAATGTGTGTTTATGTTGTGATATCTTTTATCTTATAGTTCGTATGGAGAGCAACGTGTTTTGTTGAAAGAGAAGTGAATGCTCTTCGACTACCAAAAAGGCAAGTGACACACAAATCATAAATGTCCTAGTTTTTATCTATGCATGTAGTTCTTTTTGTAGTATGCATGTGTAGGTTGTTGCTATGCCTTGCTATTAAATCCTAGTAGTATAGGTATCCTTGTCTTGACTTGTATCTTGTCGCCATTAAATTTAATTGTTGCTAGCTATGCTATGAAAAATGTTTTGCTAGTGGTTAAGGAAAAACAACTAAGTTTAATGAACCACCTGGGTGGAATTTGGCTGTGATTGGATTATGTTGAGTGGTTACAACGGAGTCATATCTATGGCGGTCGTGTGTATCACACTTGTTGACGGCCACCCAGGAACAAAGAGATCGTAGACAACCCTGCTCATTAGCTTACCGTACAACCACATGCTAATATGGGCCCTGGCTTGACAGAGTATGTTGTGAGAACCTGGGCCCTACGTGACATGATGATGTAGGGGAATGTAGGTTGGAGCGGGTCCGTAGAGAAAGGTCTAGGGGATCACTTCAGAAAAGTCTCGTCCTAGTCAACATCTGTCCATTTGAGCAAAATGTGCATCATGGAAGAAGAGGAGACTAGGTCATGTGGGTAAATTGTACAACCTCTGCAGAGTGTTAAATCTAAGTACTTAGCCGTGTCCCCGGTTACGGACAATTTGAGCGCACTGACACGGGTCGTGTTCGAAAGTTTCATCATCCCAATTTCTTAAGTTAAAACTTGATGGGTGAACATGAAATATGACAATTGGTGTAAGTGACTATCGGCTAGTAGGTCATGTGCCATATCTATGGTCTGTGTCTACAGGGGTAGATCATGGGTAGGAGGATTCACCGGGGTTTACCGGTGGTTTCCAGGTTCATTGATTTCTATCAATGGTACCGCTTAATTAGTATGAAAGAAAATAATTTGACGAATGATAGGAGAAAACTGGCTTTATGCAAATTATGCCTGAGCTCTACCAGCCAAATTATCACGTACGTGTTAGGTTGCCACTTGTGTCCACCAAAGTGTCACCTTGCCAATACATTCAAAGTATTAACCAAATGTTTTTGGCTGTAACTTTACCTGTTGCAGATATTTTGATAGACGAGTGAGTTACGATGATTAGGGTTACGAGCCTATCCTCAACATGCTCGTCTGTGGCACATGAAGACGAAGGACTCCATGCTGTCTAAGTTTGTTCGTTGTAAAACTCTGATGATACACTAGCCTTGTGCTATGCAATTTGTAATTTTTATGTAAATTCTGGATCATACGATGTAATAAAGACATTTGTTTCTTGGTATTACATCTTGTACTGTGTGTGCTAGCGATTGATCCAGGGACTAGCGCAGATATGCACAGAGATCGGCACCCTAAAAATGTGAGGTTGCTACACCCATATTCATATAGGGGCTATTTTTAAGTTAATTTGTACATGCATGCATATGGTGCATGCCATTCTAGCTAGATACCAGCAGGTTAATAAGTCTGCACATTTCATGTTCCAGAATTTTGGGCCAACATTTAATATATGCCCATATTAATTGTTCCAATTTAAGTAATAAATCAGCCAGAACTCGATGAAAAGTAAATCCAAATACAACTACAATTAAAAAATGGTCACACTGCATAGTTTCTCATCGTGTGTCTACTATATATACATGTGAAAATTTCATGAATGGCATAGGTTTGCACATTGTTCACTTCGTAGTTTTTGTGCATTTCACAAAAAAACTCACATTAATTAAGACATCTTTTCAACTAATATATGTCATAGGAGTGCTTTAATTAATTATGTGAGTTCTCATGTGCAATGCACGTGTAACTTACTAGTATATATATAGTCTGGACACAAGATTATATTTAAAAAACAATAATGGCAGTTATATTAAAAAAAGTGAGAATATTTTAAGCATATATAGAAGATTGTAGAATAATGGTGAAGTGTGTTTCGAGGTCTATGCATAGCTAGTGTTCATGGTGCAAAAGGCTAAGAGCATCCACTATCTTGTCTCCACATGACCTACGTACCACAAGGAAAAAATAGTCGAAAAGGTTATCTATTTACTAGTTGGGGTTATCCACAAGGAAAAGTTCTTATGGGTGACCTATAAGCAGCTTGTGGGCCGTCCACAAACAATAGAAAATAATTTACCTCTCCTTCCCCTCTCATGCATGAGGGTACACCAATAGCATATGTGGGTCCCATCTTAATGCTAAGCTTCATTTCATAGCGGGAGACATCACAATTAAGATAAGTGTGGGATATATCTTATGGCAAAAGTTCACATTATAGGTGATGCCCTAAGGGCATCCACTATGTTGTCCACTAAACATATCCACAAAGGAAAAAGTAATCGATAGGTTGTCTATATATTATACATTAGTGGAGGTTGTTCACAAGGAAAATTTCTTATTGGGTGACTTACAAGCAGCTTGTGTGGGTTGTCCACAAGCAATAGAAAACAAATTCTCTCTCCTTCCTCTCTCAAGCATGAGGGTACATCAATAGCATATGTGGGTCCCATCTTAGTGCTAAGGTTCACTTCTCTATACCCCCATTTTTTTTATATAATGTGGCAGTTTTTAGCTGTGCATTAGAGCATCAATCCTAGCTTCTGGGTTGCTGAATCTCGAACGGCTAACTTTAGCGGGATTCGCCAGTGCTCTACATCATCGCAGTTGTCCAGGTGCTTTAAACGTCTAGAACCATCGCTTTCCTTTTTCTAGAAAGAGAGTGCCCAATGCACATGTGGGCCATGTTGCTGAAATGATGTCAGGCGCAATTTTTTGTCTTTTTAAATCAACAACATTGACCCTTGGCAAGTATTCTATTGCCTTACGTCTACTGGGTGTTAGCAAATAGCAAGTATGTACCCTTTTTCCTTAACCGAAATCCATTCAGTCATGCCAAAGCGTGCATTGCACATGACATAGTCTGAGCTATTTTTGGGAGTTTTTTTTCAATCCAAGTTAAAAATAGATGAACTATTATTGTCGCTGGTCAACTTTTTAAAGCATATATACAGGTTATACTTAAAAGGAATTTGCGCTGGTCGCAAATAATTACTTGTAATTTAAACAATATAAACTATTTTAAACCCTGATAAACCATTGATGACATATATGTACAATCACACATCGTACTACAAATATAAATTATTTATAGTAATACAAGAGTTGCTAAAATTTAATAATCAAGTACGTCATGAAAGCCACATCCGTATTAACTGAATAGAAGTCATCTAACATTTAAAACATAATTTGTAACAACAAGACGCATGTGAAATTACCTGGAAAAAACACAAATGTGAATTCATACTAGCTAACATTTTGCTATGGAACTAACGATTCTTACTCCAAGTCTAACAATTAGACTACTCATGAATATGATTAGATTTCAGTAGACCCGACACACTAACCACAAGATTTACAAATATCTACCATATGAAAATAAACAATGTGAAAATATACCCTATAATTGAGGGGGAAAAACTCTACAAAAATAGCTAATAAATATTTACAATAGAATGGAATTAACTTGCCAAGATATGTAGAAACTAACCAACTTAACTAGATCGTGCATGTGCACGGGTTAATGACTAGTCATACATAGTGGGAGACTTCACAAGATAAGTGGGACCCAACTTATGGCAACAGTTCACCTATACATATAGGTGATGCCCTAGAATCTTTTAGAGGTTAGACATGACATAATCTAATGTACCGAAATAGATCCAACAATCATCAATTTTGAGATTTGCCAATCTATATGTTATCCGTACACTATATAGTGGTATATATTAGTATCATTAGAAAGTGTTTTTCAATACGAATCCAACGATACTAATTACGTGCAATACAATGAAGATTTTGTTGCTCTTTTTCTTGGTCAAACTTCATCTTGGAATACACGTGTGCCTTATTCATCGAAACGGAGGTAGTAGCACAACCTCCATCCCAAAGCTTAAGGGCTTCTTTGATTCATATATAGGATTCGTATAGGAATTGTGTAGGATTTAGATCCTATGGGAATTTTTCCTACACTAGTTGTTTGATTCATAGGAACATATCCTATAGGAACTAATCCTATAGGAATCTTTTAGTGCAAATCCTGTAGGAATAAAACATTAGGTCATACCTCATGGAAAATTTCCTTTGACACAATCAAACACAACTCATCTTACTATAGGATTCAACTAGCCATGACATCTCAATCCTATGCTTTTCATATTTCTATGATTTTCCCATCCTATGAATCAAAGGAGCCTTAGGGCTTATATTTATTTTTAGAAAGTCAAACTATGTTAAGTTTGACCAAGTTTTACCAAAAACCTTTAACATTCAAAATACAAAATCAATATCATTACATAGATAATGAAATACATTTTCATATGGTATCTATACAATATCATCTTTGTTGATAGATTATTCTGAAAATTTGGTCAAACTTTACTTGGTTTGACTTTTTTTCAAAAAGCCTTAAGCTTTGGGAAGGAGATAGTATTATATAGGACCATAATGTAGATACATCCATATATCTAGACAAAGTTGAGTCAATTCATTTGAATCGGAGGGAGTACATTTGACGTTATGGTACTGTTTGAAGCTGCTTGGCACTGTCTTTTTTTTGAACCAAACTGCCCCCTTCAGGAAGCTTTTATTTTGACAAATTGCAGAGCCGCTGACGTTGTGCATCTATGGTTGCGTACGGCCAACGCCGATTCTTAGCAAGCAAGCTCTTCCTATAAGTAGTAATCCCTACTCCAAGGCATATCAAAAAAAATCCATCCCGTTCTCGTGTTCCCGATCACTCTTCTCTGAAGATGGACGAGGCCATCTTCTTGTGCCCCCTCTGCCTGCTGCCCTTCAAACCCCCCATATCCAAGGTCGCTCCCTTCCGATTTCATTCTTAGGTTCACCTGTGAGAAATGGCAATGCCAACTGATGCCACGTACTTTGTTCCGTGCAGAGCAAGGGCGGTCACATGGGCTGTCGGCTCTGCGTCGGCGATCTTGCGCCGAACCCGTGCAAGAAGTGTGAGCAGCTGGCGAGATTGCCACCGTCGAATCGATCTGGGGCAATGGTCAAGTGCATCCATGAAGGCTGCTAGAGCTTGGTCACCTCCAGGGAGTCCTACGACCACTATATCGCGTGCCCACATGGTCCGTGCGGCTGTACAGAGGCCATCAAAACCGACTGCAGCTTCACCGGCCCGCCGCGGGAGCTCCTGGTACACCTCCAAGCGTCCCACTTCATCCCAGTGTTTAGGTTCCAGTATGGCATGCCCACCTGGTGCATAGTTCGTGTTCCGGTACAACCGCATGGACACCTGTTCATCGGCAGTGGGGACGAAGACGGTACCGTGTTCGCCATCACCATTGGCGCGCTCGGCCCGACCACCATTTGTGTCCTGTGTGTGCATCAGGTCGGCCGCGTGCTTATTGCCGATGTACAAGGCGCACCTGCTGGTGATTGGTCCGCTGGCGCCGGCGCCGGCTGGGACCAGTGACCTCTCGACGGACACCTTGATGGCGGTAATCGAGCCAACGAGCTCCCCGACGCCTAGCTCGATCGTGTTGCGGTAGCTCACTTCTTTCCTGGCGGTGCCGCCCCGGTACGTGAGGCAGAATGGAGGGCAGCGTGTGTTGCTTATCTGCGTTTGCATCAACAAGAAGATTATACCATAATATTCATTAAGTCATACTGCAATGTAGTTAGTCGAGGATCGGAGGGAGTAGTTTAGTTCGAAATAGGGTTCCTTCGCATATATTTTGGACTTGTAGTACTACTACTCCAGAACTATTAGCTAGCTAGTTGGAGTGCTAGAATGCAGCTCGGAGTATTAGTATTTTGGTAGTACTACTATATATATGTGACAGCTGAAGTTCAAACTAAAATGGAGTATTTCTTGCTAATGTTATTCTCTTGGAGTTATCAATTTTTCTGAACGTGTTAACTATGCTATTGTCTAAGGCTTCATTTAGCTTTCTTTGGTTGAATTCATAATTCGTCTCTTCGTAATTTGGCAAAACTGCACTGTCATGGGCATTCATACAAGGTCGCTGAAGTTTCGAAGTTTCTTAGTGTATATTGCGTAGAATCCTAACAGGGTGTACCCCCTTAACATGGATCTTTTGCATTTTTTGGTTGTATTTTTTGGTTATATTTTTTTTGGCAATTTTTAGGACCATAAAATAGCACACCTTCAGTTGAAATTTGAGTTACTTTTCGAAAAGCGGCCCATACTAGCATGGAGTAGTAATTTCTTTTTTTTACTCCCTCGGTCACAACAAAATGTCTCACCTTTGTCAAAATTTAGATGGATACGATGGATAGATGTATCCATCTAAATTTTGACAAAGTTGAGACACTTTTGGTGGGACGGTGCCACGGAGGGAGTACAAGTTGATGGCGAGAAGGTTGATGCATTGCTAGGTTGGTGTACGTTGCAAAAAAAAAACAAGGTTGGTGTACATTATTTTGTTTGTTCACCATAATACTGACATGGCCATCGATTTGATTAGACAACACAAGCTTGGGACATTTCACTTATTTATTGTAGGAAGCATGATTAATGGACTGTAATGATGGGGCTACTCCTATAGTCTGCTCCTACTCGGGTGTCGGGTCACAGTCACACTCTCCTCGAAACTGCAGTAGGCAGTAGATGCATCAGAGGAGCGTCTCGGTTCAACTCCGTCGTCTGACTTGTCTATCCTCACTCCGCCTAGCTTCCATAGCACGCGCCAGCGTCTCCGCTATGGCGCTTTCACATCCTATCCAGCAGTGCCCAATTTGAGAGCCTCTGTTGTCCATCTCAAACCCCCACCTGCCGCCATTGATCGCCATCTCTCCCAAAGTTCCAATCGGTAAATCTCCCTAGAGAAATCCCCAACCCCATCGTACCACCTGCCTCCTTGCGATGGCGGAATCGATCATGGTCTGTGGATCTGGGCTGTTTCACAAGGTGTTTACGGAAGGCCCCCTTGAAGTGCTCATCAGCCAGTGCGACGCCATCACCACCGCGTCCCTAGTCAGTGCCTCAAAAAGTATTCTTCAATCGGCCAAATACAGTGCCACTCTGCCTGCTTCTCAGCCGTTTGGCCTTCCGTGTGTTCTCTGTTGTGACCCGGCGGATACACTGTGGGTGTTCAAGGAGGATTTGCCGGTGCAAAGCAAGTGCAAACTAGCGCCGCTGGATAGGTTCTCCTATGATGGCGTAATGCCACACAGTAAGGATGAGCAGCGGGCAGGCGCCAATGGAGATTGGATCGCCACAGTTGGCCCCGAATGCAAGTGGAACCTCGTCAACGTCTGCACTCATCGCAATATTGACCTTCCATCTTTGACGGAGTTTGAAACCACAGGTAATCCACTTACATTCGAGTATAAGGGTTACGCTATTCGACTGCAGAAGATAGCTATTTGCCAAGTTCCTACAGCTGCTGGGGGATATGAAGATTTCTCCCTTGTCGCTATCTTCGACTTTGCAATTGCCTACCTCCATGGCAAAAATCCTTGTACATGGATAGTTCTTGAGAACTAGTTTCAGTACAACGCCAGATACTGCGATGCAATTATACATAACCGACATGTGTTCGCCGTTACTGAACTTGGAAATGTTTATGCATGGGATCCTCATCAATTTGGTAACATTTTCTCCCTATTTTTTTTTATATACGTAGTTTATATAGTATGGTAGATTTATTCTATTCCTGGATGACCCCTAATTATTTGCTGAACTATCTTGGCATCTTTTGGCTTAAAGGAATTCCATAGGCATTTAGCACACCATAACCCTCTTGTGGTATGGACATATATACTTCTAGAATTTAACATCTATAGTAATTTTAGTATGGTCTAATGTGCATGCTGTTCTGTAGGAAAAATTCCCCCTAGTAATTAAGTTCCTTTATTATTACACCCTGGACAATGCAAGGTAGAATAGAAATAGAATCAATAAACGTGCCATGCAATATTGATGAAGACTTTCATTTGTTTATATTCCCCGGTTCTTGAGAATATGGAGTACTATAGTCATACCATCTAAAATTTGGACCAATATTTTGGGGAATATGTTTTAAATCCATATAAAGTTTTACCAAGATGTTCGAAATATCTTTCAAACCATCTTATGTTTGACCATGATTTTATAAAATACTAGTATTGGCATCTACAATGTCAAATCAATATCACTAGTAGATAAATCATGAAAGATATTTTCATGTGACGTGTTCTTTCCTTTTTCAAGGTCCTATAGTGCTCCCTGCTCCACTCCTTCCGTGGGCGGGTGCACTTGATCTTGATGATGATGATGAGTCTAATAGTCTTACGTGGTGGCTGGCAAGATCTCAAGATTGTTCTAGACTTCTGCTGGTCTATATACGTGGCGTAATGGATATTTACGGTGCTCTAACTTATGATAGTACTCATGTTGTCCATTGCGGTCGCACTGTTCGCAGCTATACTTCAGGGTATACCTGCATTGTATTCTCGAAGGACACTAGTCAGTTACATTCAGCTTACCCGTGGGAAAGGGTTACTAATCTTGGAGACTATTCTATGTTCCTTGGAGTGAACTATCCGATTTCATGCCAGTAGGTGGCGCAACATTTCCCCCTGGATATTTGACAAGAAGAAACTGCATCTACACCATGCCTCAGGCAATTGGCGATCAGTTTAACACAACACGTCATGAAATTTTCCGCTTCAGTCTGAATGGTGAACACCAGCAAAGCATCTGTTTCTCACGCAACATTCCATCGGCCTACTGGGAGACGGGGCTTTGGTTCATCCCAAGCTACACCAACGCGCTGGAATGGAACCAAGACTAGCAGAGTTAGGGATATTTATGTAATAGTAGGATGATACTAGCTAGCTCAGTTGGTCTTGGACTCCTGTTGAACTATTTATAGCTAATGTACTTAGGTGATAAATTGATGCTATTTGCATGCACCCTGGTGCTTCTTGTAATTTGACTAAATACATTATGTACACATGCATGGTTGTTTGGTTGTCTCAGTGTCCCTAGAGGCATACATATATACTGTTTTTTTTAAATGGAGGGGGGGGGGGGGGGGGGGAGGAACACCCCATCCTCTACATTAATTTGTGCTTGCAACTTTTTTATTATATTATTTAGCAATCTTTATTACAGTACAAAAGTCTTAACCCCATGGTTCACACAAAGTATAAACGTAGATCAGCCATCTAAACATAGAAGACATTCTAGTGTATGATACTTACATATACACATCAACATGCTATCAGAAAATCTTAATGCCAATTGTACTGGCTATATAAACCCGTGCATCATTCTCTAGCCGGTTGCACCCAATAACCAAATCGCCGCACTTCTTAGTTGATTGTATGTAGGACCACATACGGATCCAATGCGAAGCCATGGGTATCACCTGCTGTTGGAGATTTGCTGAGAGGCAATAATAAAGTGGTTATTGTTATATCTTAGTGTTCATGATAAATGTTTACATTCCATGCTATAATTGTATTAACCGGAAACATTAATACTTGTGTGTTTTGTACATATAAAAGAGTCCCTAGTAAGCCTCTTGTAAAACTAGCTTGTTGATTAATAGATGATCATGGTTTTCTGATCATAAACATTGGATGTTATTAATAACAAGATCATATCATTAAGAGAATGATGTGATGGACACACACCCATAGTAAGCATAGCATATGATCAAGTCATTAAGTTCGTTTTGCTACAAGCTTTAAGATACATAGTAACCTAATCCTTCAACCATGAGATCATGTTAATCACCTGCACCGGATGGATGCTTTGATGACATCAAACACCACTTCGTAATTTGGTGGTTATAAAGGTGGCGTTAAGTATTCAGAAACTATGGATTGAAGCGCATGGATCACGAGTGGGATTTGTCCATCCAAATAACGGATAGATATACTCTGGGCCCTCTCGGTGGAATGTCATCCAATTAGCTTGCAAGCATGTGACTAGGTCACAAGGGATGTCATATCACGGTACGAGTAAAGAGTACTTATCGGTAACGAGGTTGAACTAGGTATAGAGATACCGTTGATCGAACCTCGGATAAGTAAAGTATCGCGCGACAAAGGGAATCAGTATCGTATGTTAATGGTTCTTTCGATCACGAAGTCATCGTTGAATATGTGGGAGCTATTATGGATCTCCAGGTCCCGCTATTGGTTATTGATCGGAGAGGTGTCTCGATCATGTCTGCATAGCTCGCGAACCGTAGGGTGACACACTTAATGTTCGATGTTGTTTAAGTAGATATGGAATATGAGATGGAGACCAAATAATGTTCGGAGTCTCGGATGGGATCCAGGACATAACGACGAGGTCCGGAATGGTCCAGAGAATAAGATTCATATAAGGAAAGTTATTTTCAGGGTTTCGGAAAAGTTCGGGAATTTTTCGGTATTGTATCGGAGGGTTTCTAGAAGGTTCCGGAGGGTCACCAGTGGGCCCACATTCTCGGGAGGCCTGCACAGGCCCTCAAGGGCCCAGCCGGCCAACCCAAGTAGGGCAACCCTAAAAAGGAAAAGGAAAACTTTGGGGGAAAGTACTATTCATGTCGGTACTGTTCATGGCGGTTACTGTTCATGTCGGTTACTGTTCACGTCGGTATTTTTCCTCCTCCTCAAAGTTTCCTCACCTATATAAAGAGGAGGAGAGGGGGCTGGCCGGACACACCAAGGCTGCCCTGGCCGCACCCCTCTCTCTCCCCAAACCCTAGCGCCATCCTCCTCCACCTCTCCCCCGCACGGCGACGGCGAAGCCCTGCAGGAGATCTCCACCACCACCGTCACCACGCCATCATGCTGCCGGGATTTCGAGGAGGATCTACTACTTCCGCTGCCCGCTGAAACAGGGAGAAGAACGTCTTCATCAACACTGTACGTATGACTGAGTGCGGAGGTGCTGCCCGATTGCAGCACCGTCGGGATCTTCTACTCGCTCCTGAGAGCGGTAAGTGATCGACTACATCATCTGTGAGATCCATCTCGTTAAACGCTTAGCGATCTTCGAGGGTACGTTCATCCCATCTCGTTGCTACCATCTAGTAGATTAGATCTCGGCTCTTTGTTCGTTCTTGCGGTAGGAAATTTTTTTTTTTATGCTACAAACCCTACACCTGCATGAAAGAACCAGATTTCACATGGTTGGAGGTACTCCATATGGCCTTTAAAATCATTCCTTGTCCTCCATATGGCCCTTAAAATCGCACCGTTGGATTTGTGGTTTTTAATTTTTATTAACACAGCTTAACCAATTGCCCAAAAATTGATTAATAATATTATTAAGGGGTGTGATGTTGAAAGCCATATGAGCAATGTGCCAAACAATCTTTGCTAGCGAATAGTAAATGTATACCAATCAGAAATATCAAAACTAATTAGCAGGTGTGAATGTTTCTTTGGTCAAAATAACTACTGCATCATCTTAAAAGTAAATGGCATGACCATTTATTTGATTTGATAGCGTGCAGCTAGATGGCATACATTACTATCTCTACTTCCTTGGGTCGCGCAAAATCTAAAGTATAGTAACAAAGCAAATCCTGGTCATTCATTTGACAAGACAACACAGATGCGTCCAAATTTCTCCGCCCATATACGTATATATTGTAGTCTACTCCATTTGTTTTGCGCGCATGTGTACAGTGTGTCGCCTCGTTACCTTACAAGAGAAGCTGCATTCCTTGCCCAAAAAAGAGAGAGATGCTGCATTTGACTACCTCACCGGCTGACAAGGTATCGACTTGTCAATGCCTACAGATTGTAGACTAGGGTTTTCAGGGAAGTAGAGGGCAAGTAGATCTCGAGGGTTCAGCCGGAAAAGTACTCGACTACTAGAAAACTAGGGTTATATTGACAATGAAATCGATCCCCTCTTCCTCCCTCGACTCCCCCTTATATAGGAGGTGGAGCCGAGGGTTTCGTGATGTACAAGTTACAAAGATCGGGAGACTCTTTGAGTCCATCCCGTAATAGTTACAAGTCATTATTCCTAATACAACTCTATCTTTCCAAACTATCTCTTAACTGGTCTTCCGGGCTTCATAAACTTCGGGTCATGGGCCTCCAGTAAACCCCGGGTACCATCTTCGGTAGGCCCATTGGGGATGCCTATGTCAGTAGCCCCCGAGATTTTGCTTGAATCGAAGAATCAGGGAAAATCTCCATCATTACAATTATCATAGGATTTCTTCGGGTTAATAAAAATCTTTCATAAAACAATCATATATTGTACAGGGATATTGGTAATTGGGGCTAGTTCATCTAACGGATCAGGTACCAGTTAACTCCTCTCGTGGCAATCCCGCAAAACCTACTTCAAGATCACGTCCCTGTACATGATCTCGGGATACTGGCGTAATTCGACATGTGCCGCTTAAGGTCTTACCAGATGCCGAATTCCAGTCATGTTTTATCGGGTACCTAACGCGTCCGTTACGATTTTTCTTCGTATCTGTTGATACGAAAAAAAGTAGCAGACCGCATTCAGAGGCGATGCCACGCCGCGCAGGACGGATCCTGGGGTCTTACCTTCGCAAAGTACTGCGGCATTCAGAGTTTAAATCGCTACTGGGGCGCTCTGAGAATATATTGTCGAGTGCCTTTTTCGGCTGCTGGAATAGCACATTTGTTCGAGTCATTGGATGACTTATATTTGTATCTTGTCCTCCCGATGGGAGTATATGAAGAGTTATTTCATAACTCAAAATATGCTCACCATGACTTCTTCAATTTCATCGGGTACGTGAACAGCGTTCCCGATGGGAGTAGCCCCCGAGGCTACAGCCAAGTGCTTGTACTTGGTTGTAGGCTCACCTTTTTAGTATCTTTATCGCTATATTGTCAACTCTTCTAGTACTTTCATCTTTTATCGGGTGCGCGACCAGCGCTCCCGATGGGAGTAGCCCCCGAGGCTACAGTCGAGTATTTATACTTGGCTGTAGGCTCAACTTGCATTACTTTTGAACAACTCTATGTTTTTATCATCCGCATTATCCTCTTATCAGAAGTATAAACAATACTACTGATAAGAGTAGCCCCCGAGCATTTGAACAAATGCTTGTATTTGATCAAAGGCTCCCGAAGTTATCAATAATACTCTTCTGTCGCCAATCCTCGAAGCACTGCAGTCGAGGTTTCCCTTATAGTGATATCAGCACTGACGATAGCCACGATCTCTGTATCGGGAAGACACGAGTTCTGTCCTTTCACTGACTTGTAGGCCCAAAACTCTTTGGTATTTGACACGTTACGCAAGTGGGGGGCACACGTCCTCCACTTTCCCTGGTACGCGCGCTGTAGCGCCTGTCCATTTACATTACAGTAAAAAGACTGTTTTACCCATGGAGACACGTGTAAGCCCTGGATCTATTTCCCCTGCATCCAACGGCGCAGCGGTTCAGTGGCCTGCTACAAATAACCATCGTCTTCCTCATTATTCCCCTTCGCTGCGCTGCGCTCCTATTCTCTCTCTCCAAAACCTCCATTGCTACCACCAAGCTCCTGTGCCCGTACTCTTCCACAATCTCTCCAGCGCTCACACTGATGCCACCGCGGGCAAGACTCACAAGGCACACCACTCCAGAAACCAGCATGGCGACTGAGAACCTGGAGATCTCTGAGTGGGAGAGATCTAAGATCTCGAACCAAGACATCAACCTGCTGAAGAAGCTCGGGTTGACGAAGAAGGAAGAATCGCTGATCTTTCCCAGCGAAGAAAGCTTTCTGACGCCCCCCATCCAATACCGGGTAACTTTCGTTGACCACCTCATCCGCGGTCTTTCCACTCCTATCCACGAGTTCCTTCGTGGATTACTCTTTGTTTATGGGCTGCAGCTGCACCAGCTGACCCCCAATTCTATCCTCCATGTTTCTATCTTTATCACCCTCTGCGAGTGCTTTCTCGGGACCCATCCGAATTGGGCCCTGTGGAAACGCATTTTCTACATTCGCCGCAACAACTCCCACAGCACCAACTATAATATAGGGGGGTGTTGTTATCTGTATTCGTCCCGACGTCGATTATTTCGACGTCAAATTCCCCGACTCTGTCCAAGGGTGGCGCATGAGGTGGCTATATATCCGCGAGGAGTATCTTGACTCGCAGGAGTACAACATCGCGCCCTTTGACGGTGGCGCAAAAATCCTTCGGCGCCGATCATGGGATGCAGAAGCTACTGAAGAAGAGAAGACGGCGACAGATGCGCTGATGAAACTCATCCACAAGCTCCAGAATACCCACGGTAAGGAACTGTCGGGTGTTCAAATTACTGCGCACTTCCTTAGGATCAGGGTGCAGCCTCTACAGGCTCGCAAAAACCCTCTGTGGCTGTATGCTGGCGATAAAGATGTCGACCACATATCCAAAGATCTCCCTGCGAAGGATTTGGAGAAGCTTGTCCGACGTTTTTCGTCGCTGAGCAAAAAGGATTCAGTTCCAACCTCCTGCCGCGTGGAGCCATACAGCGGCACCAACGCTCTCCCCCTAGTAAGTAACTTGTCTCTTGAGTTTACATTTTTTGACTGCTATCTTTGTTAACTTGCTTTCTCGACTTTGATTCAGATTTCGACTGCTATCTTGCCATCTTACTGTCTTGCTATCGACCTCTGTCCTTAGCTGTCCCTTGCTATTGCTTTTCACTCTGCAGAACCACCAAGTTATCTCTTCTCTGCCCCCCTTACCTGAAGGTGGGGAAGTTGATGAACGAACCGTCGTTACCGACGATTCTCAGGGCACTTCTTGCCCTGAGAGTGAAGTCGCGGGATCTCACAAATCCACGGCTTCTTCTAATAAAGAGACAGAATTGGAAGCTTCTGATTCTGGACGCTCACCTCCTTCCGCTGCTTCTCCAAAGAACAAAAGGAAAAGAGGAGAGATTGAAGATTCCGGCACCTCTAAACCCAGCGGGTCACCTGCCGAGGAAGCTTCCCCCGAGGAGGAGGGTGCCTTCAATCCTTACGAGGATGCCCTCGTTAGCTCGTAAGTTACCCTGCCGTCTTTTTCTTTTTATATATTGTTTGTAAATATTCTCATACTATCTTTTGTGCACAGTGGCGAAGAAGAAGAAGAACCCGCTGCCAATGTGACTGCTCCAACGAGCACGTCGCAAACTTTAGTTCTTTCGGAAACTCATCGTGCAACGGAGGAAACCTCGCCTCCTCAGCAAGACTTGGAAATGTCGACTCCCGTCGCCAGCCCCCGAGCCCCCTCGCCGAAGAGAGCGAGAATTGAACTTGGCGAGGAACAAGGCTTCTTGGCCGGGAGTTCAACGACTCCTTCTTTGGATGATGTTAGGACCCTTACCACTATTTTGTCTTCTGTCGAGTTTTTCCCTCTTAACCTTTCTAACAACTTTCTTTCTACAGCCTCTGATGAAGGAATTCATCCGTCTCGGTACTCAATTTATTGGGTACCGTGACACTGTTGAAAGTTTGAAAGGTACACCTTTCTATCATCTCTTTTTTATCGAGTAGACTATATTGCTATCTTTATCTTGACACTTTGCCATCCTTCCTTCTACTAGAGGCTCTCGCCAAGGCTAACAAGCGTGCCGATGATCTCGCCCTCAAGCTGGAGCAGAGTGAAGAAGCTCGCTTGAAGGCTGAGCAGGATGCTGCCTCTGTTGGAGATCTTCGAGAGAGACTCCATCAAGCTGAAACTGCTTTGAGTGAGAAAACAACTCAACAGATTGCCCGTGAAGAGGATGTCATTGCCCGCCTGGAATTGCAGAATCGGCGTTTTGTCAGTAAGTTCGTTGATCACTTTGATCGAGTTTCTTCCAAGATTAGCTCTCCTTATACTTGTTGATAACCCGAACTTTGTTTCAGCAGGGAAAATGGGCCAGGACTTTGAACTTCAAGAACCTGAAGGGGATCGTCTTCTCGACGCCCTTTCCCTTCTTGAAATTCACGGGGATCTTGCGCGCCGCAGTATTGCTGATGCGCGGACCGCATTTATACGCCTTTTCCCCTACTTCTTCCCAAAGAAAAGCCAGCCAGACACCTTCGCTGATCTTGCCAAGCGCTTCATTCCCGAAGAGGATCTTGGATTGGCTTTCCGGCAGGAAAACTTGAAGATTCGCATTGAAGGCACCATAGCTTTGGTTGCCGAAAGCCAGCAGAACGTCGACTGGGCGAAAGCTGGTGAAACGAAGAGGAAGAACAAGGAGAAGTGGCAGTCCTTGATTAAGGCTGCCAAGCAACACTCGAAGAAGATTCTCTCCTTCCTCGGATACAAGCCAGCTGCTTCCTCCAGTTCTGCCAAGCCGGAGGTCAAGTAGACCAAATCACTCCTCCGTTTGCTATCTTTCTTTTGGTAGATGTCGATATCCTTATGATATACGGCTATTTTCGTCGACTCACTAGGAGCTGACCTTTTGTAATGGACCCCTACTTTTGTAAATATCCCAAATTATCAATGAGAAGGAGTGATCCATTGTTTGGTAATTGATTGTCGACCTTTTCTTTCTTCTAGTTGGTATTTGATAACTACTCTAAGACTGCTGGAACATCGGCTGCTTCCCCTGCTACTTCTCGCGCAAACCGGATACCTGACGACGTTTTCCCTGATGATTCTTCGTGTGCTGTCTCGGATCAGTTGGAATTTACCAAACTTCGCCAACAACTCCAAGCCATGAAGAAACAATCCCTTATCATCATGGACCAGTCCCGCAAATCATCTGAGCGAGAGAAAATAGCTCTCCAATAGGCCCAAGAAGCCTTAGCATTGAAAGAAACTGCGACTGCCGAAGCTGCACAAGCTGTATCCCGAGAAAATTATATGCTTGACTTGATGGCTGACGCAAGTCTGGATATGGCAGGTATGTTTCACGATTCCGAATCCTTTTTGGTCCGTTACTATCTTTTCATCTTATTGTGCCCTGTCCCCTGAGTAGGCTCTTTTTTGGATGCTGCTGCCGAAGATCAACGGGTTGATGCGAGATCCAGTCTTCTTGTTAATCTTGCCTTGGACAATGATTCCAGTTTTTGGTCTTCTCCGGATCGGACTCGACAAATTGTCTGATTCCAAGACCGCACGGGTCAGGTTCGAGAGTATCTCGAGTTCTGCACCAAGGCATTGGCTATGGTCTATAATGCTATGTTTCCTCGGAATCTTCAGCCCACAACACTTCCCGACTTGATGGAAAAATTTAAAAGTGCCCATCAGGTCTACGGATTTGTGAAAGCTCAATTGATGGCTGGCGCCAGGTTTGCCATGATCATGTTGCAGATCCGCTATCCGAAATTAGATATAACCAACATTGTCGAAGCTTGTCATGTTAAACTTAGGAGGCGAAGAAGAAATGTCGACAAAATCAATGATGTGGTGACACCCGTAGCCGAAGATATGATTGATTATTTACTTCGGATGGATGCTGACTTCTTCTTAGAAGGCCATTATGCTGATTTTATGGGTGCCTCTGCTGAAGATGAAAGAATAAACATAGATGATATATATGAGACTTGACTGAAGACTTATCTCTGTTGCCGAGTTTGTTTTCTGAAAAATCTTGTATATTGCGAAGACTGTATATAATTGAGTCTATATTTGTTTTAGCCCCCGAGTGTTTTGGTTGCTATATTTTTGTATGTTTATTGCTTTGCGAGGTGTTTGAACCAAGGCAAATAACTTGTAGATTGTATATTGTGAAGATTTGTGTGTATATTGAATCTACGAGTTGCAAGCCCCCGAGCCTGTCGAAGAAAAAGATGTATATCACCAATATCTTTACTATATTGTAGCACTGCAAGCCCGCCTCATTAAAAACCTTCCAGCCCCAGTCGGTGCCCTGAAAGGAAAAGAGTGCGTATGAAAACTCGCGTGCTTTTCAGTACATTGTATGTTTACATATACGACTATATTTTGACTTAAGCGTAAAAATGCCTAAGCTGCGCCAGGTTCCAGGGATTTGGCTCTGCAATCCCTGTCTTCTTGTCCTTTATTATGTATGCTCCTCCTTCGATTACTTCGGTGACGATGTACGGGCCTACCCATGGCGACTCGAATTTTTCGTGGCTATCTTGCGTAAGCCGAAGGACTAGGTCGCCTACTTGGAAGGACCTTGGTCGCAGACGTCGAGGAACAAAATCGACTAGATCAGTTTCGATATTTGACACGTTACGCCACTACAAACAACTATCACTCCCTCTCCACCTCGCCCTCTTCCCTAGTAGCTCCACCTCCATATCGGCGACCACCATCGCGCGGCTTCGACTTCCTCTTCGACGGCAGCGGCAACAGCGGCGTGGGGCACCTTATCCGTGGTGCATCCCTCATCCTCGTCCCGCGGCAGCAATGGCTGTATGTGAAATCACCATACCCTTGTGTATGGTAGAGATGATGATGTGGATAAAATTTTATTGGCGGTTGCTCATCCTTGTTTGAATATTTGGTGTTGATTCACATCTAGGGCAGGGTGTCAAGTGGGGTGGGTTGCGGGCTAACTAGTTTCAGTATGACTGCTTTAAATCTGCTCTAATCTCAACCACTATTTGCTCTAATTTTTTGCTTTGCGGGACGATTCGCGGACGCCGCTTGCAACCCTAATCTAGGGTATTTATCCTAGTTTAGTAGACTACTAGGATTTTGATACGTCTCCGACGTATCGATAATTTCTTATGTTCCATGCCATATTATTGATGATTCCTACATGTTTTATGAACATTATATGTCATATTTATGCGTTTTCCGGAACTAACCTATTGACAAGATGCCGAAGTGCCAGTTCCTGTTTTCTGCTGTTTTTGGTTTCAGAACTCCTAGTAACGAAATATTCTCGGAATCGGACGAAATCAAGATCCAGGTTCCTATTTTCACCGGAAGCATCCAGAACACCCGAGAGCCGCCAGAGGGGGGCCCTGTGGGCCCCAGATGATAGGGTGGCGCGGCCTGGGCCCTGGCCGCGCCAGCCTATGGTGCCGCCGCCTCTTCGACCCTCTGACGCTGCCCTTCCGCCTATTTAAAGCCTCCGTCGAGAAAACCCTATTACGAAGGACGACCCACAGAAACCTTCCAGAGCCGCCGCCATCGCGAAGCCAAGATCTGGGGGACAGGAGTCTCTGTTCCGGCACCCTGCCGGAGCGGGGAAGTGCCCCCGGAAGGCTTCTCCATCGACACCGCTGCCATCTCCACCGCCATCTTCATCACCGCTGCCGTTCCCATGAGGAGGGAGTAGTTCTCCATCGAGGCTCGGGGCTGTACCGGTAGCTATGTGGTTCATCTCTCTCCTATGTGCTTCAATACAATAATCTCATGAGCTGCCTTACATGATTGAGATTCATATGCTGATGCTTGTAATCTAGATGTCATTGTGCTAGTCAAGTGAGTTTTACTTATGTGATCTCCGGAGACTCCTTGTCCCACGTGTGTAAAGGTGACAGTGTGTGCACCGTGTGGGTCTCTTAGGCTATATTTCTTAATACTTACTCACTGTTATGAATGGCGTAGTGAAGTGCTTATTTATATCTCTTTATGATTGCAATGTGTTTTGTATCACAATTTATCTATGTGCTACTCTAGCAATGTTATTAAAGTAGTTTTATTCCTCCTGCACGGTGTAATGGTGACAGTGTGTGCATCCGTGTTAGTACTTGGTGTATGCTATGATCATGATCTCTTGTAGATTGTGAAGTTAACTATTGCTATGATAGTATTGATGTGATCTATTCCTCCTACATAGCGTGAAGGTGACAGTGTGCATGCTGTGTTAGTACTTGGTTTAGTCGTGTTGATCTTTCTTGCACTCTAAGGTTATTTAAATATGAACATTGAATTGTGGAGCTTGTTAACTCCGGCATTGAGGGTTCGTGTAATCCTACGCAATGTGTTCATCATCCAATAAGAGAGTGTAGAGTATGCATTTATCTATTCTGTTATGTGATCAAAGTTGAGAGTGTCCACTAGTGAAAGTCTATTCCCTAGGCCTTGTTCCTAAATACTGCTATCACTGCTTGTTTACTGTTTTACTGCGTTACTACTGCTACCATATTACCACCATCAACTACACGCCACCAAGCTATTTTCTGGCACCGTTGCTACTGCTCATACTTATTCATACCACCTGTATTTCACTATCTCTTCGCCGAACTAGTGCACCTATTAGGTGTGTTGGGGACACAAGAGACTTCTTGCTTTGTGGTTGCAGGGTTGCATGAGAGGGATATCTTTGACCTCTTCCTCCCTGAGTTCGATAAACCTTGGGTGATCCACTTAAGGGAAACTTGCTGCTGTTCTACAAACCTCTGCTCTTGGAGGCCCAACACTGTCTACAAGAATAGAAGCTCCCGTAGACATCAAGCACTTTTCTGGCGCCGTTGCCGGGGAGGAAAGGTAAAAAGGCACTCATACTCCGGTTCCAGGTAACAGTACTTTTCTGGCGCCATTGTGTTTGTGCTCGAAGATATTTCCTTTAGATCCTGCAATTGCATCTTTTTGTTTCTTGTTTACACTAGTTGGGCATAATGGACAACAATGAGCTTCTTATTCTATTTCCTGATTTAAAACATGGATTGTTTGATGCGAAAATTAAAAAACCTATGAAATCTTATTTGCATGCTGGTAGTAATATTAGTATGAACGCTTTGAACACCATTGTTGATAATGATATAGAAAGTTCTAAGCTTGGGGAAGTTGGTTTTCATGATCTTTTTAGTCCCCCAAGCATTGAGGAGAAAATTTTCTTTGATAATACTTTGCCTCCCATATAATAGTGGTCTTTTGGTACAACCTACTATGGAGAGTAAATTTTATTGTGATTATACTATGCCTCCTACACTTGAAGAGAATAATAATGATAGCTACTTTGTTGAATTTGCTCCCACTATTACTAATAAAACTGATTATGCCAATGTGGAGAGTAATAATTTTATGCATGAGACTCATGATAAGAATGTTTCATTTGATAGTTATATTGTTGAGTTTGCTCATGATGCTACTGAAAGTTATTATGAGAGAGGAAAATATGGTTGTAGAAATTTTCATGTTACTAAAATGCCTCTCTATGTGCTGAAATTTTGAAGCTACACTTGTTTTATTTTTCTATGCTTGTTGCATTATGCTTCTTGAACTTGTTTATTTACAAGATTCCTATGCATAGGAAGCTTGTTAGACTTAAATGTGTTTTGAATTTGCCTTTTGATGCTCTCTTTTGCTTCAAGTACTATTTCTTGCGAGTGCATCATTAAAACTGCTGAGCCCATCTTAATGGCTAAAAAGAAAGAACTTCTTGGGAGATAACCCATGTGTTATTTTGCTACAGTACTTTGTTTTATATTTGAGTCTTGGAAGTTGTTTACTACTGTAGCAACCTCTCCTTATCTTAGTTTTGTGTTTTGTTGTGCCAAGTAAAGTCTTTGATAGTAAAGTAAGTACTAGATTTGGATTACTGCGCAGAAACAGATTTCTTTGCTGTCACGAATCTGGGTCTAATTCTCTGTAGGTAACTCAGAAAATTAAGCCAATTTACGTGAGTGATCCTCAGATATGTACGCAACTTTCATTCAATTTGAGCATTTTCATTTGAGCAAGTCTGGTGCCCTTTTAAAATTCGTCTCTACGGACTGTTATGTTTTGACAGATTCTGCCTTTTATTTCGCATTGCCTCTTTTGCTATGTTGGATGAATTTCTTTGATCCATTAATGTCCAGTAGCTTTATGCAATGTCCAGAAGTGTTAAGAATGATTGTGTCACCTCTGAACATGTGAATTTTTATTATGCACTAACCCTCTAATGAGTTGTTTCGAGTTTGGTGTGGAGGAAGTTTTCAAGGATCAAGAGAGGAGGATGATATACTATGATGAAGAAGAGTGAAAGCTCTAAGCTTGGGGATGCCCCGGTGGTTCACCCCTGCATATTTCAAGAAGACTCAAGCATCTAAGCTTGGGGATGCCCAAGGCATCCCCTTCTTCATCGACAAATTATCAGGTTCCTTCTCTTGAAACTATATTTTTATTCGGCCACATCTTATGTACTTTACTTGGAGCGTCTCTGTGCTTTTGTTTTTGTTTTTGTTTGAATAAATGCTTGTGTGGGAGAGAGACATGCTCCGCTGGTTCGTATGAACACATGTGTTCTTAGCTTTTAATTTTCATGGCGAAGTTTCTTCTTCGTTAAATTGTTATATGGTTGGAATTGGAAAATACTACATGTAGTAACTCTAAAATGTCTTGAATAATTTGATACTTGGCAATTGTTGTGCTCATGTTTAAGCTCTTGCAGCATATACTTTGCACCCATTAATGAAGAAACACTTAGAGCTTGGTAATTTGGTTTGCATATTTGGTTTCTCTAGAGTCTAGATAATTTCTAGTATTGAGTTTTGAACAACAAGGAAGACGGTGTAGAGTCTTATAATGTTTTCAATATGTCTTTTATGTGAGTTTTGCTGCATCGGTTCATCCTTGTGTTTGTTTCAAATAACCTTGCTATCCTAAACCTTGTATCGAGAGGGAGTACTTCTCATGCATCCAAAATCCTTGAGCCAACCACTATGCCATTTGTGTCCACCATACCTTCCTACTACATGGTATTTATCCGCCATTCCAAAGTAACTTGCTTGAGTGCTACCTTTAAAATTCCATCATTCACCTTTGCAATATATAGCTCATGGGACAAATAGCTTAAAATCTATTGTGGTATTGAATATGTACTTATGCACTTTATCTCTTATTAAGTTGCTTGTTGTGCGATAACCACGTTCCTGGGGACGCCATCTACTCTTTGTTGAATATCATGTGAGTTGCTATGCATGTTCGTCTTGTCTGAAGTAAGGGCGGTTTTCACAATCTAATGGTTTGAGTATGCATACTGTTAGAGAAGAACATTGGGCCACTAACTGAAGCCATGAATCATGGTGGAAGTTTCAGTTTGGACATAAAACCTCAATCTCTTATGTGAATATTAACTGTTGTTGAATGCTTAAGCATTAAAAGAGGAGTCCATTATCTGTTGTCTATGTTGTCCCGGTATGGGTGTCTAAGTTGAAGAATGATCAAAAGCGAGAAATCAAATGCGAACTTTCTCCTTAGACCCTTGTACAGACGGCATAGAGGTACCCCTTTGTGACACTTGGTTGAAACATATGCTATGCAATGATAATCTGTGTTAATCCAAGCTAATTAGGACAAGGTGCGGGCACTATTAGTATACTATGCATGAGGCTTGCAACTTGTAAGATATAATTTACATAACTCATATGCTTTATTACTATCGTTGACAAAATTGTTTCATGTTTTCAAAACCAAAGCTCTAGCACAAATATAGCAATCGATGCTTTCCTCTTTGAAGGACCTTTCTTTTTACTTTTATGTTGAGTCAGTTCACCTATTTCTCTCCACCCCAAGAAGCAAACACTTGAGTGAACTGTGCATTGATTCCTACATACTTGCATATTGCACTTGTTATATTACTCTATGTTGACAATATCCATGAGATATACATGTTATAAGTTGAAAGCAACCGCTGAAACTTCATCTTCCTTTGTGATTGCTTCAATACGTACCTCTACTTTGAATTATTGCTTTATGAGTTAACTCTTATGCAAAACTTATTGATGCTTGTCTTGAAGTACTATTCATGAAAAGTCTTTGCTTTATGATTCACTTGTTTACTCATGTCATTACCATTGTTTTGATCGCTGCATTCATTACATATGTTTACAATATGATCAAGTTTATGATGGCATGTCACTCCAGAAATTATCTTTGTTATCGTTTTACCTGCTCGGGACGAGCAGAACTAAGCTTGGGGATGCTGATACGTCTCCGACGTATCGATAATTTCTTATGTTCCATGCCATATTATTGATGATTCCTACATGTTTTATGAACATTATATGTCATATTTATGCATTTTCCGGAACTAACCTATTGACAAGATGCCGAAGTGCCAGTTCCTGTTTTCTGCTATTTTTGGTTTCAGAAATCCTAGTAACGAAATATTCTCGGAATCGGACGAAATCAAGACCCAGGTTCCTATTTTCACCGGAAGCATCCAGAACACCCGAGAGCCGCCAGAGGGGGGCCCTGTGGGCCCCAGATGATAGGGTGGCGCGGCCTGGGCCCTGGCCGCGCCAGCCTATGGTGCCGCCGCCTCTTCGACCCTCTGACGCTGCCCTTTCGCCTATTTAAAGCCTCCGTCGAGAAAATCCTATTACGAAGGACGAAACCAACAGAAACCTTCCAGAGCCGCCGCCATCGCGAAGCCAAGATCTGGGGGATAGGAGTCTCTGTTCCGGCACCCTGCCTGAGCGGGGAAGTGCCCCCGGAAGGCTTCTCCATCGACACCGCTGCCATCTCCACCGCCATCTTCATCACCGCTGCTGTTCCGATGAGGGGGGAGTAGTTCTCCATCGAGGCTCGGGGCTGTACCGGTAGCTATGTGGTTCATCTCTCTCCTATGTGCTTCAATACAATAATCTCATGAGCTGCCTTACATGATTGAGATTCATATGATGATGCTTGTAATCTAGATGTCATTGTGCTAGTCAAGTGAGTTTTACTTATGTGATCTCCGGAGACTCCTTGTCCCACGTGTGTAAAGGTGACAGTGTGTGCACCGTGTGGGTCTCTTAGGCTATATTTCACAGAATACTTACTCACTGTTATGAATGGCGTAGTGAAGTGCTTATTTATATCTCTTTATGATTGCAATGTGTTTTGTATCACAATTTATCTATGTGCTACTCTAGCAATGTTATTAAAGTAGTTTTATTCCTCCTGCACGGTGTAATGGTGACAGTGTGTGCATCCGTGTTAGTACTTGGTGTATGCTATGATCATGATCTCTTGTAGATTGTGAAGTTAACTATTGCTATGATAGTATTGATGTGATCTATTCCTCCTACATAGCGTGAAGGTGACAGTGTGCATGCTGTGTTAGTACTTGGTTTAGTCGTGTTGATCTTTCTTGCACTCTAAGGTTATTTAAATATGAACATTGAATTGTGGAGCTTGTTAACTCCGGCATTGAGGGTTCGTGTAATCCTACGCAATGTGTTCATCATCCAACAAGAGAGTGTAGAGTATGCATTTATCTATTCTGTTATGTGATCAAAGTTGAGAGTGTCCACTAGTGAAAGTCTATTCCCTAGGCCTTGTTCCTAAATACTGCTATCACTGCTTGTTTACTGTTTTACTGCGTTACTACTGCTACCATATTACCACCATCAACTACACGCCAGCAAGCTATTTTCTGGCACCGTTGCTACTGCTCATACTTATTTATACCACCTGTATTTCACTATCTCTTCGCCGAACTAGTGCACCTATTAGGTGTGTTGGGGACACAAGAGACTTCTTGCTTTGTGGTTGCAGGGTTGCATGAGAGGGATATCTTTGACCTCTTCCTCCCTGAGTTCGATAAACCTTGGGTGATCCACTTAAGGAAAACTTGCTGCTGTTCTACAAACCTCTGCTCTTGGAGGCCCAACACTGTCTACAAGAATAGAAGCTCCCGTAGACATCAGATTTGCATGCCAATTTGTTTTTAGACTAGATCCGGATATTTGTCAATACTACGTATTTCCTCCGTTCGTATTTAATTGACTCTAGTTGAAAGCATCGACAGTTTAGTTTCTTCTCTCCCTTGCGTCAACTAATTAAAACCGAATGGAGGGAGTATTAGGAATCAGTGTGCATCCGTACTAATATATTTCCTTTATCGGAAATTAAAACCAGTAAGGTATTGCGTTGTTGCAGAGGCTCAGTGTAATCGATATCTTTCGATATTAATATATTTCCTTTATCAAAAATTAAATTAGGAATCCGTGTTCAAACTTGCTAGTTTGATCGATGTTTGATGATGATTTGTGAGGCCATGTAGGGGCCTAGTTTGTTTTGCTTGGTGGTCAGTAGGCTGATGATTTTTTTTTTTGCTTGGTCGATCTGTGGCCGTTCTATGGCCACCGCTGATTAAGCATTACTAGGATCAACAATTTTTTGCTTGTCTGGTGATTGGAAGTGCATGCGCTCTTCTGAAGAGCACCATCACATGATGATTAGTCTTAATGGAGATGCAGATCTCGATCAAGAGGGAGAAACATATCTTGATCATGCATTTCTCACGAGATTACTTCATGTGAGAAGTCATCGTGTTCACTCAGCTATGGTTCTATAAGATCTTTTGTTGTTGGGTAGTCATGCTTTGCTCTTGTTATCTAGTTTTACTGATTTTTTGGGTGTTCTTACCTACTTCTCCATTGGTTGGAATTGTTATCTTCGTGGGTGACAAACTATTGAGCATGATAGCAAAGATACTTTATAAATTTCTATAAGCAATCGATGAGAGGTGTTCCATATATTGATGCTACTATTTCATTAGTTTGCATTGCTATCTTTGTAGGCAACAAATGTAGAATTCACAATTTGTTGTGTAAACTTCTCAATATATGTGTATGTTTGATTAATTGACTTTATGTAATCAGTATTACTACTTATTCTAGATGGACGTAGGGGAAGAAGCAAAAAAGCCAATGCTTGGTGAACTAACTTCTGATATCCTAGATGAAAAGGTAAATATATAGAATGACGTTTCGTAGGTGACGAAAGTAGAATCCACAATTTATTGTGCAAACTTCTCAACATATGCATATATTCAATTAATTGGCTTTATGTGATCAATAGTACTTCTTATTCCAGATGGATGGAGGGAAAAGAGCGAAAAACCGATACTTAGTGAAATGACTTCCCATTCTGTGACTTCTGATATCCCAGATGACAAGGTAAATATATAGAACGACGCTTCGTAGGTGATGAAAGCAGAATCCACAATTTGCCATGCAAACTTCTCAACATATGTATATTTGATTAATTAGTTTTATGTGATCAATAGTATTACTTATTCCAGATGGACGTAGGGGAAGGAACGAAAAAGCGGTTGCTATGTAAAATGACTTCTAATTCTGTGTGTTCTGATATCCCAGATGACAAGGTAAATATATGGAACAACGCTTGTTCTGCCCCTGCCCCCGTTAGATGGCTAGATGCTCTGGTCTAATTTCTATTCATGTACATATTATTGCAGAAACATAGAGTTGAAGAAAACTCTATATTTTCTGATGACAAAGGTGAAAAGGCATGCCAGTTTGTTAAACCTGAGACGCCACCTTGTTTACTGTCTGTGGAGACTGATGCAGCTGGAGCTGGTACTGATGAGCCTATACCTGGCATCATCGTGCCACATGAAGGAGGTTGTGGATTGGGTTTACCCCCTGCTGTAGAAACTGGTGGTGCAGCTGGAGCTGCTAGTGTAGAGCCTCTAGCGAACGGTGTCATGCCACGGGAATCCTCTGAACTGGAGCATGACGGTTTACCTATTGTCAAGACCGATGTAACTGGTGCTGATGCTGGAGTTGCTACTGCTGATCCTGCACCCGACGTTGTCATGCGACATGAAGGAGGTTGTGGATTGGGTTTACCCATAGTACTGACTGGTGGTGGACCTAGAGCTGGTAGGGTAGAGCCTCTAGCGAAAGGTGTCGTGCCACGAGAATCCTCTGAAGTGGATATTGGTGGTTTACCCTCTGTAGAGACTGGTGGTTTACCTGGAGCTGGTATTGTAGAGATTCCAGCAAACGGTGCTGTCCCACCAGACTCCTATGAACTGGAGCATGTAGCTGATGTGCCGTCTGTAGAACCTGATGCACCTGTAAGTGGTGGTGATGATTCCGCTAAATCTTGTCAAGAAGGATCTGGATCTCTAGGATAAGATGTCAGCTAGCATTCACCTGAACCTGAGCTGAAGTCAGCAATGGTAGCTTATATGGCACGTACTGTCCTTCAAGCTCTAAAGATCCAGTTGGGTGGTTCACAGGACCAGTTACTCCAAGCCATTGTCACTACAAAAGACCAGCCAACATGCTTCGTCATCTCCTGCATACTGTTTGACAAGCTGAAGCACTTCAACTGGCGCATTGTTCAATCCCATCAGCATGGAGAGAGGAGTTATGTTTATGTCAAGATGATTCATGCTGATTTGGTAAGGTTCCATGATAAGATGTATGGGTGGGGTGAGGCAAGAGCCACATTTTGCAGCATTCACACAGTCTTCGCTCTTGAGCCAGACCCCATGGATGCTTACCCAGTGGTGCAGCTGTCCTGACTTGATATATGTTTTATGATCCGTATGTTGCTGTCGTGGAACTGTGATGTGGAGCTACCTTTCTTATGGTTTCTAGGCTTTTGTCTTGAACATGTATTATGGAGCTTACCTTATGACTTTCGTATGCGTTTGGCTGTTGGCCTGTAATGTTTGTGGTTGGTTGTCTAATCTACTTGGCACAATCACATTGCAAAGACAACTGTTCTTTTTCTTTTTAATTGTTATTATGACTTATGTGTTATGACCAGGCAAGAATATGCAAGTTTGGTTCTCTGACCGATATTATATGTACATACAACTTTTGTTCTCATAATAACACTTACACGGGAACAGAGTAGCTTTCTCTGTTGGACTAACACCAAACCACAAAAGGGTAACGACACAATAGCCAAACTAGGTACGGCACCTATTGAGCATACATGACTTTTGGCGTAAAATCACCTTAACCAACACTAGCAGCATCTTGTTCTTTGGAAGGTGCTATGCTTATCAATCTAATCCCAATACACCACCTACTCCAGGTGGCACGATGATGTCAGGTGCAGGCTCACCAGTACCAACTCCAGCTGCATCAGTCTCCATTGAAGGTACGCTAGTGCTGCAGTAGACACCATTAGCAATGCAAGCTGAAGGTGTTCTTATCCTCATATCAGGACCACATGATACGAGCAGAAGTACATCACTAGCATGACCATGTTCCTTTTGGCGTAGCTGCGAGATCTTGCCATTACAAAATAGACAAGATGCAACTGAACATTTTACATCATGATCCTTAAACCCGAATCCAGCCCCACACATTATTGGTCCTGGTACTTTTGTTTCTTCGAAGAACCTGCAAAACATAGTCTGATATGTGAATATATCTAGTTCAGTTACAAGTTCAGTTTATATATGTGTGGATACGATGCATATCACTCACTTCACAAACTATCCACGCAATATCTTAACATCAACCTTGGACGTGCCAAGTCGACGTTGTGTAGGGTATATCCATTTATACTGCACCGGACCTCTATGTACTGCCTCATCGGGTAGTATTAGAACATCCAAATGCTCCATCGTACTATCAAAAAAGCCTGGAGGATATATCAGCTCAATCTTGCACATGATTTCTGTTGTCTCATTCATAAGACAGTCTACCACTCTTCTATCAACAAGTTAACTTTACTATAGATTTCCCAAAATATCTTTCGCAACTCTGCAAGCACACCTAGAAAATAGATGGTCAGAAGCTTTAAGCTATTTTAACGAACAAGTTGAGAACAAATCCATGCCTAGATATCTGAGCAAACATATTTTATATAAAACTATAAATGGCACATTGTATCAGCAAACATATGGAGTACACGAACGAAGGCAACATATTTTTTCAGCAAACAGATTGACTGTGCGGTTACATATTTGACAGAACGAATCGATGGAACGCAACACATGACCAACCAATTAGAATAAACAGATCGAGCGGAAAACAATGTACTAGTATAAGAAATAGATCTAGAGCAAAAAAAATGTAACCGATCGATTCAAGCAAGCAAACAAAATTATATGGGGGTTGACTACACTCTTCCAGCGATAATTAGTCCGACACTTGTCCAGCCCTGAAGATAGCATGCCTGGCGATCGACCAGTTGAGCGCCGCCGGTGCTTCAAGAGAAGAATGGCGCAGCCAGCGGTGCATGGCTAGCTTGGCTGAAAGAGGCCTGGAGAAGCTTTGTTGTGCGGCCTAGTTGAACGCCAGTGCATCTAGAGAAGAGCACGGCAACGAAGGAGACAGGGGCGACTTTTCACATGAATTTATGCAATTTTTCTCCGTCTTATTTTTGGGAGCTTATTCCGTCTTTTTTAGTCCCTCCCCTAGGTCTTTTGTTTCGATTCCGGAGGAGCTACACCCAGATCAGTTTTTTGTTGTTATTGAGGGGAACAGACCCAGATCAGGTGGGCCGGACACCCCCAGCAAACTGAATTGTTCTAATGAGCCCATTAAAAATAGACCTATCGTGGCCATCTTGGCCCACCGTATTTGAGGCTAGCCGAAACCTTGTGAATTTAATTTTAGACCCCATCATATCAAAGCTTGGCCCACCGTATATGTACATAGAGGCTGACATATGGGACCTATCAAAGGCGGCAGGGGATCGAAAGAAAAAGCCAAGTAGCTAGAAATCAGGGGCCAAAAATAATCCAAGAAAGTAAAGGTTTATTGTACTTAGAGGCTGACATGTGGGACCCATCTGCCAGCAGCATCCTCAACGTTAACAAGGCGGCAGGGGATCGAATGAAAAAAAAGCAAAGTAGCCAGAAATCAGGGGTCAAAAATAAATCCGAGAAAGGAAACATTTATTGAACAGAGAGACTGACATGTGGGACCCATCTTGCAGCAGCGGCCTCAACATTTATCATTCAGAGAGGATGACATGTGGGACCCATGAGCCAGCAGCGTCCTCAACATTTCAAAGGCGGCGGGAGATCTAAAGAAAAAGGCAAGTAGCCCGAAATTAGGGGTTAAAAATAAATCCAAGAAAGGAAACATTTATAGTTCAGAGAGGCTGACATATGGGACCCATTTGTAGCAGCATCCTCAACGTTAACAAGGCGGCAGGGGATAGAAAGAAAAGGTCAATTTGCTTGAAATCAGGGGGGCAAAAATAATCCAGGAAAGAAAACGTATATTGTACAGGGAGGATGACATATGGGTCCCATTTTGCAGGAGCGGCCTCAACGTTTCAAAGGCGGCAGGGGATCGATAGAAAAAGGCAAGTAGCTCGAAATCAGGGGTCAAAAATAAATCCAAGAAAGGAAAGGTTTATCGTTCAGAGAGGCTGACATGTGGGACCCATGAGCCAGCAGCGTCCTCAACGTTTCAAATGCGGCAGGGGATCGAAATAAAAAAGGAAAATAGCCAAAAATTAGGGGCCAAAAATAAATCCAACAAAGGAAACTTTTATTGTTCATAGAGGCTGACATGTGGTACCCATGAGCCAGCAACGTCCTCAACGTTTCAAAGGCGGCAGCAGATCGAAAGAAAAAGGCAAATAGCCAGAAATTAGGGGTCAAATATAAATCCAACAAAGGAAAGGTTAATTGTTCATAGAGGCTGGCATGTGGGACCCATGAGCCATCAACGTCCTCAACATTTCAAAGGAGGCAGGGGATCCAAAGAAAAAGGCAAATAGCCAGAAATTAGTGGTAAAAAATAAATCCAACAGAGGAAATGTTTATTGTTCACAGAGGCTGACATGTGGGACCCATGAGCCAGCAACGTCCTCAACGTTTCAAAGGCGGCATGAGATCGAAAGAAAAAGGCAAGTGACCAAATATCAGGAGCCAAAAATAATCCAAGAAAATAAAATTTTATTGTACATAGAGGATGACATGTGGGTCCCATTTTGCAGGAGCGGTCTCAACGTTTCCAAGGCGGCACGGGATCGAAAGAAAAAATAAGTAGCCAAAAATCAGGAGGTCAAAAGTAAATCCAAGAAAAGAAACATTTATCGTTCAGAGAGGATGACATGCGGGACCCATGAGGCAGCAGCGTCCTTAACGTTTCAAAGGCGGCATGAGATCAAAAGAAAAAGGCAAGTAGCCAGAAATTAGGGGTAAAAAATAAATTCAAGAAAGGAAATGTTTATTGTTCAGAGAGGATGACATGTGGGACCTATGAGCCAGCAGCGTCCTCAACGTTTCAAAGGCGGCATGAGATCGAAAGAAAAAAGGCAAGTAGCCAGAAATTAGGGGTTAAAAATAAATCCAAGAAAAGAAACATTTATCGTTCATAGAAGATGACATGCGGGACCCATGAGCCAGCAGCGTCCTCAACGTTTCCAAGGCGGCATGAGATCGAAAGAAAAAGGCAAGTAGCCAGAAATTAGGGGTAAAAAAAATCCAAGAAAAGAAACATTTATCGTTCAGAGAGGATGACATGCGGGACCCATGAGGCAGCAGCGTAAACGGCTCGATCGGAGAACGTGAACGAGATGGCATGATCGAAAAAAAAAACATCGCTAGAGACGCTGCCATCTGGGCCCTACATCCCTGGGAGGTCCGGATTTGCGTTGACTTGGCCGGCGCACCCGAGAATTCATCATGCACCACGTCCCGGGCCATCATACGCGACGTTGTCCACGTTTATGTCGGGCTAGATGGCCTCAAAAACGAGAAAAAAAAGTTTTGACATGCACCACGGAGAGAGCAAAAATCGTCGGGGATGGTGCATCAGCAACCATGGCCCAACTTTCAATTCGTCGGCCATGGCAACTTTTCTTGTAGTGGTATGACTAGGTCATGAGGATGGAATCGCACAGAACGAGTTGAATAGCCTTGTTGATAATGAGATCGAACTAGGTATGATGATACCAAATGATCAGGTCTCGGACGATTGCCGGTATCGAAGTAACAAAAAGAATAGGAGTCAACGTTTGCGGTTCAACGACTTTATATATTCATAGAATACACAGGGATCATTATGGCCATCCAGGCCCCCCTAGTGATGATTGATCGAAGAAGCATCTCGATCATGTCTGTGTTGTTCTCGAACCGTAGGGAAACACGCTTAAGGGTTCCATCGACCTTGAGATGCTTTTGGATTCATTGGAAACATCGGAGAATAGAGAAGAGAGAATCGGAAAGGGTTCCGGGAGAATCCGAAGGATGTTCGGAGTGGTTCGAGAGGTGTCTCAGGTAATCGGGAATTAAATAATATGTATTATGTATTAATTAAGTGAATTAATATTCAATTATATATTTATTTGTTAATTAAAAGGTGCAGCCCACCTTAATGGGCCCCTCCTGAAGGGGAGCCCATTAAGTGGCCGGCCAGCCCCCATAGGCTGATGGGTGGGGCGCCTAGGGTTGGGGTTTGGGGACCATGTAACACCCTAGGTTTTCAGACGATTGCGGGGTAGAATTAGAAAGGGATGTGCATTCTATCGCAAAACTAGGAAATTTTTCGCGCTTAGTTGCATATAACCTAAAGGGGATCGAAGTTTCTCTCTCGTTGCCATTAGGGTTTAGGGTTCCGAGAGTGCGATGAATTTCGACATGACCTCTTTTGAAATCAGGGTTTCGGAAGGGAAATGCATTTGAATTGACATTCAAATTTGAAAATTTGAAATTGATTGAATAAATAAATGACTATTTAAATCATTACCGAAAGAGGAATTATAAATTAACAATTTGAATTCAAATAAGTAAATAAGTAAGGTAAACATTTGAATTCAAATTACAATACTAGCTCATTAAGGAAATTTGAGATTTATTGATATTAACACATATATACATTGTCTTTACAATATCCAGGAATTATAAAATACAAATAATAGAATAAATAAAAGTAAATTACAATGTTGACATTAAACAGTAATAAACCTAGTCTAAATCCTAACTAAAAGCTCCTCTGATTTTGATCTCCAAGCATGAATTCTTGCAAACATGCAAAAACACAAACACAAAAGCATTGAGGTAAAAAGACAAGTGGCAAATGCCACTGGTCAGTATCAAGAATAAATCCCCACAGGGGGGGATAATACCAAACCTGCCGAGCTGATCCACTCAGCTCAAGTACCAACCAAGGCAAGTACACAGCTTACTCAGGACATTGCATGTCTCCCAGCACACACACAGCTTAGTCACCAAAGTGAGTCACATGCTTGTGTGTCGACCAATGCAAGGTCTGACCTTGCTATAAATAGCAAGTTACAGCTAGACCAAGCTATCCATCGACAACCATCACCAGAAACACAAACAGCAGCTGTTCATCACAGCTCATAGCCATTCTTCACCAAGGACATAACCACCAGAACCAGATGGAGTACTAGAGCAAGATCAAGCAAGGAATCAGGAGGAGAAGGGCAGGCAACAACAACATCAACAATAGCAGAATCAAATCCTCTACATCAACAAAAGCATCTAGGAGCTGGAGTGAGGTATACCCAGTATCAAGAAATGATCCAAGCACATCTCCACAGAGATCAGGTCAATAAAGGGGTATATTATCATTTGTCTAATCACCTAGTGCAACTGGCAAGAGTAGCAGTAGCAGGAGATAGATACAGGGTCCAGCAATAGCCACTTGCGCATCCAGCAATAATAGTCACAGCCAGATAGCTTCTAGACCATCACCACACCACTAGACTACTAACTAAATCACCTAGTCACACTAGATCATTTAAACCATCAGGCTAAAAGATTTTTATCCATATTAGTTCTTAGTGGCAATCAAAAGAAAACAATTGACAACCTACTGAGAATTCATTCACATAACTCAAATTCATCAAAAGCATCCGGGAAGTGAGGAGCAACCAGAAACAGCAGTGGTATCACTGATGTGGTCACTTCAATCACAAATAAAGCCAACAACAGTAAAAGCAGCAAGTCCTCATTACCCCAAATGAGTTCAGACTTCAATTATTATTATCCAACAGAGGTTGGTATTCATGCAGCTTAATTTAGCCAAATTGAATCATCACTAGTGCATAGTAATCATCAACCAGCAGTTTATGACAAGCATCTAGGGATCAGATAGGTAACCATAGCTTAGTTAAGCAATCAGTAGGGCAACAAAGGGCACCAGAGCCCTTATCCATGCACTGTAATGCTTTCATAAGCATCAACAACATTTCAATACACAACATGCTTTTACAGGGAGGTATAAATGGGCACAGTAGCAGCAAATAATCAATAACAGCACATAGCCACCACAACAGCTAGCTAGCCACTAGCAGTAGATGTTCCAAGTAGACAACTGATAGCTCACATCAGCACACAGCAGTAGCCATAGTTACCAGCATAGCCAAATATCCATTAGCAGCAAGTGTCCAGATGAACACTAGAGAAAACTACAGGGACGTGAACAAGCTAGGCACAGCAATAGAGCTAACAGTAGTACCACTGGAATGCACAGAAGCAAGGGCATCTGCATAGCAGGTCAACAGGACGAGCAGTCACAAAGGCCATGCTCATCACTAGAGCCACTAGGGGAAGAGAGTTAGGAGCAGACAGAGAGGAATACCTGCAGTAGCAGCACCATGGCGACATCCATGGTGGCACGGCGGCACAGGCCGGACACGGCGGCGCCGAACCGCGACCAAGCCCGGTACCATGCCAAGCACCACCACCACCAACGAGTCGTCGAGCACCACTAGCGCGTCCAGGGATGCCAGCTCGTCGAAAATCGGCGGGACCACCGAAACCCTAGATGCAGAGAGGGTTATGCGTGAGCGGAGGAGGGTGAGTCTATCGAATCGATGCGGACATGAAGATGCAGCGTCGAGTCGCACTTCAAACGCGACCAACGGCGAGGTCTAGGACCGCCGGAGTTGGCCGGAGTGAGCCGGCGACGACGGAGGTGATTCGGAGGTCGCGAGAGCAAGAGAGGAATTAGGGTTAGGAAGAGAGAGAGAGAGAGGCACGCGCGAGTGAGGCCGATGGGCCGAGCCTCGGCGAGCTGGTCCGGTTTAACCGGTGGGTTGACCTGACCAGTGGGCCCAGGGTTATTTTGGTCTTTTGACCAAGGGGTTTTTAAAGTAAATTCAGAAAATCCTTTAAAGCCAAAATAAAACCCTAAAAATCCAAGAAAAATAGGAATAACACTCTAAAAATTATTCTCTATTCAGAAATAAATTCTAAAGAAACTTTTAAACAAACTTCAAAGGAATAACTATTAAATAAAAGAATACCTTTTAATATCAAAATCCAAGGAAATTTAATTCTTTAACCTAAAGAAAATATTAAGCCATGTTTTTTACTTTCTTTACAATGAAGAAATACAAGAAAATCTTAAAAACTATTTTCTAAAAGGAATAAATGGTTTTCTTTGAAAAGAACTTCTTTAAACTTCAAATGGTATTTTATAACTCTTAAGGAGTATAAATAATCCTTAAATCTTATTAAACTCAACCTTTTCTATTACAATAACTTTTGAAGTTCAAAAGTAAAACCTGACATCCAAGAGGGGGGGTAATCACAGCTAAAACTCGAAAGCATGCATCATTTGGATCTTTAAACATTGCCCTTATCGGACAATGATGCTACATTTTAGAAATCGAGGACCAGGGTCAGTCCAAACAATCCAACTGCACTACCTTGCAGTATCCAGGCAAGTTCATCACTTGCTCATGTCACCTTTATTATGTTTCTCAAATTATTTGCAAATTACTATCACTCTTGCATTACAAAGCAAAATATTACTTTTCCAATTATGAATATGACTATGTGGTGGGCAATGGAACCATGGTATGAGTTTGGTGGAGGTTCCATTGCAACCGGGTTACTCATCTAGGATTAATAACCAATGCCGTCTAGTGATTCTTGCGCCGTAATACTCGTGTTAACCATAAGATCTGAATTTATGGGACGGAGTAGTCAGTTGTATTTCTTCCTTTCGCACATCAACGGACGCACTTTACCGGAGCAGTTGCATCCAGAAAGGAGCAACCGGAGTGGTGGGGAACCCTAAAGTCCTCACGGTATTGTGGTTTACGATGGGTTGTAGAAGACCGTTGAAGGTGCTGAGGTCGGAACATACCTGAGGAGTATGTGGGCCGGCGGGAGCAATCGAGGTTGGACGAATCGATGAGGATCCAAGACCGGAACTACAATACGGGTGGGTGTGCGGGGTCGTGGAGAAATGCAATGATTGGCTAGGACCTTATACTGGGCCTCACACCAAGGATGTGTGGAAGGGAAAGTACGCCCGGTTGGCAACAAAGATAAGTTCTCTTATGGGAAAAGTAACACACCTCTGGAGAATGTAAAGAATAGTGGCTTGTCACACCCTGTTCCGGGTTTGGAACTGCGAACGCGGCCAGAAAGGAACTCCATGAAGTTCTAGACACCCGGTGAAGGCTGACGGACATAGTTTTTCATAATAAAAGCAACCTTTGAAGAAATGTTTATGAAAACATGCATTGCCTATGACTTTCTGGTCCATGGCTGTAGTTAGTGCATCAAACACTTCTTTTCCTATAATGAACTTGTTGAGTACGCTCGTACTCACCCTTCTTTGAATCCCCTGCTTAGACTGCCTGAATAACTTGGAGGAGGTTACCGAAGGAGCTGAGGAAGCAGAAGATGTTTGCTATGAAGAGACAGACTTGTCGGGAGGCGTTGGAAGGGGTGGACTACATGATTGCCTGTGGCAGAGAGGAGATCCCCGAAGCAGCAGAGACTTAGGCACCACATCTAACTAGTTAGTCGGGCAGCACTGAACCTTATAGAATAAAGCATCTCGAGTAGTTGTGGCACTTAGTTTACTTCTACCCCTAGTTTATAAGCTGAGTAAAGTTCGACTAGAGTTACCGAGTTATCCTCTCTGGACCCAGGAGGAGCTCCGCTGTGATGTATATATATGGCTTGTAATATTAAGTGAATAAATAAAGAACTAGCTATGTTTCTGTTGTACCACTCTGAGGGATGTAATATTTACGTATTGGTACTTCGCAACTGTTATGTCAACGACTGGCATACTACAACATGCAGTGGTATGCAGGATCACCATAGTTGGTATCAGATCAAAAGCTTTGACCTTAGGTTGGAAACCTAGTTAATGGGAGAACCTGTAGGAGTCAAATAGAAGTAGTAAAGGATTCTCTAGAAGTATGATGTATATAAACTAATCTAGGTTTAGAGAAAGGGTTTTAGGCTGCGGTGAACAACTGGTTCACCGGTCATCTCTTTATATAGGCACAATGCCAATGGCTTGCCATTGGGTACAAGTACAGGATAAATACAAGAGTTGTGAGATAAACCATGCGTATGCTAACTAATAGCTAACAGCCTATCCGTATACAGAGATAGTTAGGATATCAACAACTATCTTAACAGCCCCCCTCAATCTGGACGTGGTAAAGCCATGTTGATGTTGTGTCGAAATTTGACGAACAACTGTGTTGAGAGGGGTTTAGTGAGAATGTCGGCAAGCTGATCACTAGTAGAGATGAACCGTATGTCGAGGGCCTTCTGTGCAACACGCTCACGAACAAAATGATAGTCCACCTCTATATGTTTTGTTCGAGCATGAAACACCGGGTTAACTGACAGATAAGTAGCACCCAGATTGTCGCACCAGAGACACGGCACTCGACTGAGGAAAATGCCCAACTCTTGAAGCAGCCCTTGTATCCACCTGATCTATGCAGTGGCATTGGCGACGAACTTATACTCTGACTCTATACTTGATCGTGAGACAGTTGGTTGTTTCCTGGAACTCCAGGCAACAAGGTTGCCACCCAGAAACACTGCATGTCCGCCGGTTGAGCGCCGGTCGTCAAGACACCCGGCCCAATCTTCATCAGCAAAGCCACTAAGAAGTAGTGATGACGATTTCTGAAGGTGCAGCCCAAGTGATGGTGTGTGTTTCAGATATCGTAGAATTCGTTTAACCGCTGTCCAATGTATCTCTGTCGGTGCCTGGAGGAATTGACAGACTTTGTTAACACTGAAAGCAATGTCTGGTCGAGTTAGGGTGAGATATTGCAGTGCTCCAACAACACTACGATATCGAGTAATGTCCGCAGCAGTCAAGGGATCACCCTCATATCGAGACAATTTTTCAGTGCTAGCCATGGGAGTACTGAGAGCATCTCTAGCAGATACTGCAAACCGCAAAGCTAAAAACGGCGGATGCAGGCCGAGAAAATCGACATTTGCAGGTCGAAAAATGCTCGGGCGGAGCAGATACGGCATACAAAACTGGAAAAGCAAGAATTTTCGCGGGAACAAGCACGATCATACATTTCAGTTTGAATTTAAGCTAAAACATACTACGAATTTAGTTCAGATCCTTACAATTAAGCTAAAACATAGGCAAATTAAAACTAAACATACTACGATCGCCGCCATGGCATGTTTTGAGCAGCAAAATTGGGCTCACCGGAGCCAATGCCGTGGCGGCGACGCCGCGGACCACGCTGCTTCACTCGAGGAAGACCCAGCCCGCGGCGGAGGGTGGCGTCGCGGCGGAGGGTGGCGTCGCGGTGGACGGTGGGGTCGCGGCGGAGGGTGGCGTCGCGGTGGCGGTGGCGGTGATGTACTCGACGGCCTGGACCGTCAGATCGAGGATCTCGTCGAGGACGAAGTCCTCGGGCTCGAGCGTCGGCGCGTCCGCCAGCGCGGCGACGACTCGCTCGAATTCGGCGTCGGCGACGTAGTCGCCCTCGCGACCCTGGAGCATCTCCGGCTCCGGCTCCGGCGGCGGAGGTGCCGCGCGCGAGGACGAACGCGTGCGCCGCGGACCGGCATCCCGCGTGTCAATCACATCCGCGTAGCGGATGGATTCGCGGCGGTAGTACGCCGGCGGCACCGGCAACCCGAGGTTGAGGTAGCGGCGGGCGGCGCGCATGCGGGCGAGGTCGGAGTTCCGTCGCGCGGCCTCCGTCCGCTCCGCTCCGCCGGCGCCGTTCGAGCCCTCCCCGCGCTCGAATCGGATTCCGCCGCGGCCAAAAGGCCGGCCGCCGCCGCCGGGAGTCCTGCGGGAGGCCATGGCTCGCCGGATTTGCAGGGGACGGGCGGGGCGGAGCAGAAACTCGCTGGATTGCAGGCGGTGGCGGCGGCGGAGAAGGAGAGGAGAAGGCAGCGAGGCGGATGCAGGTTGACCTGCAAACACGCTCTTGGCCGCCATATATGTGGTTTTTCGGCGGCCGAGAGCGGGGGCCTGCATCGAAAAGTTGGGCCGGCGCGCGTTTGCGGGATCTGCTCGGGGCGTGTTTTTGGCAAAACCTGCATACGGGCCTGCATAGGGCGATGCAGGCCGTTTTTGCCGTATCTGCTAGAGATGCTCTGACAGCTTTGGCTTGATGCATGTTGGTTCGCTTCAGCAGGTCTTGGACATATTTTTTCTGATTGAGGAGTACACCATCCTTCAAGTGCTTTACTTCTATTCCAAGGAAGTAGCTCAGCTGACCAAGATCCTTTACAGGGAAGTCACACCTCAGCTCAACTATTGCAGTAGTCGTTCAGCAGCTTGTGCAGTTGAACTGACAACTATGATGTCGTCTACGTATACCAGCATATAGATAGTGATGGTCTTATCCTTGAGAACGAAGAGAGACACATCAGCTTTAGAGGCAACGAAGCCAAGTGACTCCAACTTGCTGCTGAGACTAGCGAACCAGGCTTTTGGCGCTTGCTTCAAGCCATACAGTGATTTCTCCAATTTGCAGACATGATGTGGATAGCGGGAATCAACATACCTGGTGGCTGCAACATGTAAACATCCTCATCAATAAATCCATGGAGAAACGCATTATCAACGTCGAGTTGCCTCATATGCCACCCCTGCGTGATGGCGAGGGAGAGGATGACACGGATGGTCGTGGCCTTGACCACAGGGCTGTATGTGTCATCGTAGTCGATGCCATGACGCTGCTTGAAGCCCTTGGCGACGAGACGCGCCTTGTACCGATCGACAGACCTGTCAGGTCGATGCTTGACCTTGAAGACCCAGCGACTGTCGATGATGTTGAGGCCACGACGAAACGGAACAAGGTGCCACGTCTGATTCTGCTGAAGAGCAGAGAACTCCGCGTCCATGGCTTCTTTCCAACGCGGTTGTTGAAGAGTAGCAGCAACAGAAGTGGGTTCAGGATGCGCAGTACAAGCAGCTGTGTAGGTGACAGTGCCATCAGTACATTTAAGAGCCTTCTAGGTCTTGTCACGAAGCCGAGTAACCATTAGGTGCGCGGGCAGCAGTAGAGGCTGGGCTGAGGGAGTAGAAGGCATCGCGGCAGAGGAGCTCGTTGATGAGTTAGGTGACACAGCGCTGGGACTCGACGATGATGCAGGCGACGCAGCGCTGGGACTCGACGATCCCATGGGCGTCGTGGGCTCACGATCCGATGCGGAGCTAGCGTGCGGCCCATGAGCTGCATCTGTATGGCCACTGTGTGGCCCATAAGCCTCGTCTGCATGGCCACTGGCCTGATCGACGTGATCATCGGGCGCTGCAGGCTGGGAAGACACCGAGCGAGTACCTGCAGACACAGGAGCAGAGCGGGGTTGCACAGGACCCTTAGGGTCATTAGTACCACTAGTTGAATGCCCGTACGCTGCTACAGTCTCTTTATAAATTAAAGGAGTTATGCAAAAATATTGTCAAAAAAAGGATTTATGCAAAAATTCTAGTGTACATAATAGATAGCGATGTAATAGTGTAAATACATTGAGATCTACTTTTCTCCAAGGATATACATACATCTATAAAAGATGTAACAGAAAAATTGAGTCATATACATAGAAAGCAATGGTCCAACAACTCATCCCCGGACTACATGTATATTCTTATAAAATAAACCCTCACTAAGAGCTACATATTCATGCTAGTGTATCTGCACATGCAACATATCCACATCATCACATATTCACACGTATTCACGGACGTCTGATGCTATTCTTCTTACGTCCATTCTTTTTTGTGTGAAGCTTGCCGTGCTAGCCAATTTTCTTAGTTAAGTGTCCATCCGTCGCCACTGTCCCTTCTTTTCTCAAATACGTGTCATTTGTCAATATATATGTGAATATACTCACGTGTATAAGAAAAGAGTTTCCATCATTGCCACAGAAAATTACCAAATTTAGATCACCGATGCATCATCAAAATACCTTTATACTCCACAAGATCCTACATCGTGTGTCTCATATTTTTCAAGTTGCAATCTCCACTATGTCTACTGTCATTGGCTCCAACTGATCGGTAAATCGCACACCATATATTCCAACAACAATATTTCCACTATATAGTTATTTCTTGTTTGTGATTGGAAAAAACTTTCTCCTCAAAGCAGCAATAAAATTCTCTATATTTTCTTCACCACTTCTTGTCTGATGACACTAAGCTAACTGACAACAAGGATAATGCACTTGAGAATATGATTTGGTATGATCCGAACAAATAGGACAAACATCACATTCCATGATTCATGACCTGGGTATTTACCACTCTTCAGAATATGCTTTATGAATGTGGACACAAAGTAGTCAAATCATGCAGTTTTCTTATGAGCTAATAAAGCACGCACACTTTACACGAGCAAATCCCACAATTATTAAAACACATTTTCACTAATAGGTGCTTCCATATACAAACATATGCAATATGATCTCTTTTATGTATAGCTAAATACCTCCGCGTTGCTACAAATAACGATTAACAAATTTCCTAGCATGGCGAGAAACTCTCACGCTATTTCTTCACGACTTGGTGCAAGAGCGCCCCTTACCAGTGCAGGTAGCATACTCTAGTTGCGCACGCGAGATTCCCCCCATGAAGGTCATCATCAGAACATGAAGTATCTGTTTCACGGATGTGTTTCACGGATGCAGAACCTGGCTTGACCGGTTTTGCAGGTCGTGGCACGACAACAATAGTCAAAGGCACATCAGCAGCTGGCTTGCTTGTGTGGGGGAGAGGCAGGTCTCGGTTTATGAGATCCTGCCCATAAGGCAAACCCTTTTTTGTTGAAGTCCTGCATGTAGCATGCTGCAGAAGAATATAAAGATGTCACGCGCTGCAAGCACCAAAATTGGTATCCAAAGAGCAATTCAATTCTTTGATTTGAGGCCTCCTTATTTGCTCCTATCCCCATATTTGACGGGATTCGTAGCATAGAAAACAAAAAATTTCCTACCGCAAGAACGAAACACAAGCCAAGATCTAATCTAGTAGACGGTAGCAACGAGGAGATGAAGAGACTAACCCTCGAAGATTCGCAAAGCATAACGAGATTAGATCTCGGGGTGGATGTAGTTGATCACTTGCCGCTTGCAAAAGCGCGTAGAAGATCTTGATCTTGACTGTGCCACAATCGGGCAGCACCTCCGTACTCGGTCACACGTTCGGTGTTGATGAAGACGACGTCCTTCTCCCCGTTCCAGCGGGCAGCGGAAGTAGTAGATCCTCCTCGGAATCCCGGCAGCACGACGGCGTGGTGGCGGTGGTGGTGGAGAACTCCGACAGGGCTTCGCTTATGCGCTGCGGGAGTTGCGGTGGAGGAGGAGGCGGCTAGGGTTTGGGGAGGGGCTAGGGTTTGGGCGCCGGCCAAAGGGGGGGGGGGGCGGCCAGCTTGTGGTCTTGGGTTGTCCGGCCCCCTCCCCTTGCTCCTCTTTATATAGGTGGAAGCCCCAAGTCTAGTCTCCCAAGTCTTCGAATAAGACCCCAACTCCAAAACCTACCTTTGGTGGGAAACCTACTAAAGGGGGGAGTCCTACTCAAGGTGGGACTCCCACCCTCCCTTGAGGTGGGCTGGCCGGCTACCCTTGGGTGGAGTCCACCTGGGACTCCTCCCCTTAGGGTTGGCTGGTCATGCTAGTGGAGTCCCACCTTCCATAGTGATTTCTTCTGGACTTTTCTAGAACCTTCTAGAACCTTCCATAAATGCACCAGATGATTTCCAAACTTGGAATATGACTTCCTATATATGAATCTTATTCTCCGGACCATTCCGAAACTCCTCGTGATGTCCTGGATCCCATCCGAGACTCCGAACAAAACTTCGAACTCCATTCCATATTCCATATCTACTTTAACGACATCAAACCTTAAGTGTGTCACCCTACGGTTCGCGAACTATGTAGACATGGTTGAGACTTCTCTCCGACCAATAACCAATAGCGGGATCTGGAGATCCATAATGGCTCCCACATATTCAACGATGACTTAGTGATCGAATGAACCATTTACATACGATTCTGATTCCCTTTGTCACGCGATATTTTACTTGTCCGAGGTTTGATCATCGGTATCTCTATACCTCGTTCAACCTCGTCTCCTGACAAGTACTCTTTACTCGTACCGTGGTATGTAGTCTCTTATGAACCATTCATATGTTTGCAAACTAATCAGACGACATTCCACCGAGAGGGCCCAGAGTATATCTATCCGTCATCGGGATGGACAAATCCCACTGTTGATCCATATGCCTCAACTCATACTTTCCGGATACCTAATCCCACCTTTATAACCACCCATTTACGCAGTGGCGTTTGATGTAATCAAAGTACCCTTCCGGCATAAGTGATTTACATGATCTCATGGTCGAAAGGACTAGGTAACTATGTATCGAAAGCTTATAGCAAATGAACTTAATGACGTGATCTTATGCTACGCTTAATTGGGTGTATCCATTACATCATTCACATAAAGACATAACCTTGTTATTAATAACATCCAATGTTCATGATCACGAAACTATGATCATCTATTAATCAACAAGCTAGTTATACAAGAGGCTTACTAGGGACTCCTTGTTGTTTACATAACACACATGTATCAATGTTTCGGTTAATACAATTATAGCATGGTATATAAATATTTATCATAAACACAAAGATATATAATAACCACTTTATTATTGCCTCTTGGGCATATCTCCAACAGTCTCCCACTTGCACTAGAGTCAATAATCTAGATTACATTGTAAGGTACCTAACACCCATGGCATTTTGGTGTTGGTCATGCTTTGCCCTAGGGAGAGCTTTAGTCAACGGATCTGCTACATTCAGATCAGTGTGTACTTTGCAAATCTTTACTTCTCCATCTTCGATGTACTCGCGAATCGAATGAAAACGCAGCTTGATATGCTTCAGCTTCTTGTGTGACCTTGGTTCTTGTGCATTGGCGATGGCACCCATGTTGTCACAATAAATGACTAGTGGGTCCAATGCACTAGGAACCACACCAAGCTCAACAATGAACCTCTTCATCCATACCGCTTCCGATGAAGCCTCCGAAGCCGCTATGTATTCCGATTCTGTTGAAGACTTCGCCACCGTGCACTGCTTGGAGCTGCACCAGCTTACTGCAGCACCATTCAATATAAACACGTACCCAGACTGAGACTTAGAGCCATCAGGATCAGTGTTCCAACTAGCATCGGTGTAACTGGTTACAACGAGCTCTTGGTCACCGCCATAACAAAGAAACATATCCTTAGTCCTTTTCAAGTACTTCAGGATATTCTTGACCGCTGTCCAGTGTTCCATTCCTGGATCACTTTGATATCTGCTAGTCAAACTAACAGCATGTGCTATATCCGGTCTAGTACACAGCATGGCATACATGATAGAGCCTACTGCCGAGGCATAGGGGATCTGATTCATCCTCTCTCTTTCTTATGCCGTAGCCGGACCTTGAGTCTTACTCAAGACCTTACCTGGCAACATCGGTAAGAATCCTTTCTTACTTTCATCCATTCTAAACTTCTTTAGAATCTTGTCCAGGTATGTACTCTGTGAAAGCCCTATTAGGCGCCTTGATCTATCTCTATAAATCTTGATGCCTAATATGTATGCTGCTTCACCAAGGTCCTTCATTGAAAAACACTTATTCAAATAACCTTTTACACTGCTTAATAGTTCTATATCATTCCCAATCAATAATATGTCATCTACATATAATATCAGGAATGCTACAGAGCTCCCACTCACTTTCTTGTAAATACAGGCCTCTCCATGACACTGTATAAACCCGAAGTCTTTGATCACCTTATCAAAGCGTCGGTTCCAACTCCTGGATGCTTGCTTCAGTCCATAAATGGAACGCTGAAGTTTGCATACCTTGTCAGCATTTTTAGGATTGACAAAACCTTTGGGTTGTACCATATACAACTCTTCCTCAATGTCACCATAAAGGAACGCCGTTTTGACATCCATCTGCCAAATCTCATAATCGAAAAATGCAGCTATTGCTAACAAAATCCTCACAGACTTTAGCTTCGCTACAGGTGAGAAAGTCTCATCGTAGTCAACACCTTGAATTTGTCGGAAACCCTTTGCGACAAGTCGAGCTTTATAGACAGTAACATTACCATCAGCATCTGTTTTTCTCTTGAAGATCCATTTATTCTCGACAGCCTTGTGGCTATCAGGTAATTCTACCAAAGTCCACACTTTGTTATCATACATGGATCCCATTTCAGATTTCATGGCTTCTTGCCATTTGTTGGAATCTGGGCTCATCATCGCTTCTTCATACTTCGCAGGGTCCTCATCATTGTTGTCCACAATCATGACATTTAGACAAGGATCATACCAATCAGGAGTGGTACGTTCCCTTGTCGATCTGCGAGGTTCAGTAGCTACCTCGTTCGAAGTTTCATGATCATTATCACTAGCTTCCTCTGTTACCGGTGCGGGCGGCACAGGAACATCTTCCGGTACTGCGCTACTCTGATCAACGAGAGAAGGTTCAGTAACCTCGTCGAGTTCTACTTTTCTTCCAGTCACTTCTTTAGTGAGAAACTCTTTCTCAAGAAAGGTTCCGTTCTTAGCAACAAAGATTTTGCCTTCGGATTTGTGATAGAAAGTATACCCTATAGTTTCCTTAGGGTATCCTATGAAGATGCATTTCTCCGCTTTGGGTTCTAGCTTGTCCGGTTGTAACCTTTTTACATAGGCTTCGCAACCCCAAACTTTAAGGAACGACAGCTTAGGTTTCTTCCCAAACCACAATTCATACGGTGTCGTTTCAACGGATTTAGATGGTGCCCTATTTAAAGTGAATGCAGCTGTCTCTAATGCATAACCCCAAAACGATAACGGCAAATCAGTAAGAGACATCATAGAACGAACCATATCTAAGAGAGTTCGATTACGACGTTCGGACACACCATTGCGCTGTGGTGTTCCCGGCGGTGTCAACTGTGAAAGTATTCCGCATTTCTTTAAATGCATGCCAAACTCATAACTCAGATATTCGCCTCCGCGATCAGAACGCAGAAACTTAATCTTCTTGTTACGATGATTTTCTAACCTCACTTTGGAATTCCTTAAACTTCTCGAAAGTTTCGGACTTATGTTTCATGAAATAGATATACCCATATCTACTTAGATCATCTGTGAAGGTTAGAACATAACGATAACCACCGCGCGATGCTATACTCATTGGTCCGCACACATCGGTATGTATGATTTCCAATAAGTCTGTAGCTCTCTCCATTGTACCAGAGAATGGAGTCTTAGTCATTTTTCCCATTAGACATGCTTCGCATCTATCAAGTGACTCAAGTAGTCCATCGGAATGGAGTTTCTTCATGCGTTTCACTGCAATATGACCAAGACGACAGTGCCACATATAAGTAGAATTATCATTCAATTTAATTCGCTTGGCATCAATGTTATGAACATGTGTATCACTACTATCGAGACTTAACAGGAATAAACCATTCATCTCAGGCGCATGACCATAAAAGATATTATTCATAAAAATAGAACAACCATTATTCTCAGACTTAAATGAATAACCGTCTTGCATTAAACAAGATCCAGATATAATGTTCATGCTCAACGCAGGCACCAAATAACAATTATTGAGGTTTAAAACTAATCCCGAAGGTAGATGTAGAGGGAGCGTGCCGACAGCGATCACATCGACCTTGGATCCATTTCCAACGCGCATCGTCACTTCATCCCTCGATAGGCTTCGTTTATTCCGTAGTTCCTGTTTCGAGTTACAAATGTGAGCAACCGAACCAGTATCAAATACCCAGGCACTACTACGAGAACCAGTAAGATAGACATCTATAACATGTATATCAAATATACCTTTCTTCTTCTTGACAAGGCCGCTCTTCAGATCAGCCAAGTACTTGGGGCAATTACGCTTCCAGTGCCCCTTCTCCTTGCAGTAATAGCACTCAGTATCAGGTTTAGGGCCAGCCTTAGGCTTCTCAGGAGGCGCATCAACTTTCTTGCCACCCTTCTTAGGTTTGCCTTGCTTCTTGAAACTGGTGGTCTTGTTGACCATCAACACTTGGTGTTCTTTCTGTATCTCAATATCAGCAGATTTTAGCATGGAGAAGAGTTCAGGTAACTCCTTGTTCATGTTCTGCATGTTGTAGTTCATCACGAAGTTCTTGTAACTTGGTGGCAGTGATTGGAGGACACAATGAATACCCAGCTGGTTAGGAATCACTATCCCCAAGTCACTGAGCTTCTTCGCATGACCGGACATAGCGAGCACGTGCTCACTAACGGAGCTGCCCTCTTCCATCATACAACCAAAGAAGTGTTTCGAGGCCTCATAACTTTCGACGGCCGCATGAGTTTCAAAGATAGCTTTTAGCTCATGGGCCATCTCATATGGGTCGTGGTGCTCAAAACGCTTTTGGAGCTCCGCCTCTAGGCTGCACAAGATGGCACACTGAACTTGAGAGTATCGAATCACCCGAGTCTCGTAAACATTCTTTACGTCCTCGGATACTGCAGGTGGTGGTGGGGGACCTAGCGGTGCTTCGAGCACAAATTGCAGATTTCCACCATTGAGGAAAATCCTCACATGACGGAACCAGTCGGTGAAGTTGCTACCATTGCTTTTAAGCTTTTCTTTCTCTAGGAACTGGTTAAAATTGATTGATGGGGACGCCATGATCTACAACATATATTTGCAATAGTTCAGACTAAGTTTATGACAAATTGAGTTCAAATTTTAATTCAACAAAATTAAAATCTAGGTGAACTCCCACTCAAAACAATATCACTCGCATTGTCTTAGTGATCACACGAACCAAATCCACCACACCAAGTCCGATCATCACGAGACAAGATGTAACTTCAATGGCGAACACTCAAAGTGTTCATCATATCAATCATATGACTCATGCTCTACCTTTCGGTATCCCGTGTTCCGAGACCATGTCTCTACATGCTAGGCTCGTCAAGGCAACCTTAGTATCCGCGTGTGCAAATCTGGCTTGCACCCGTTGTATGCACATGTAGAATCTATCACACCCGATCATCACGTGATGCTTCGAAACGACAAGTCTTAGCAACGGTGCTACTAAGGATGAACACTTTATTATCTTGATATTTAGTGAGAGGGATCATCTTATAATGCTACCGTCGCGATCTAAGCAAAATAAGATGCATAAAAAGGATTAACATCACATGCAATTCATATGTGATATGATATGGCCCCTTTGTCTTTACGCCTTTGATCTTCATCTCCAAAGCACGGACATGATCTCCATCATCAACAGGCATGATCTCCATCATCGTCGGCGTAGCGTCAAGGTCCATTGCGCCGTCTTCATGATTGTTCTCCCATGTAGCAACTATTACAACTTCTTTGAAATACTACTCAACATGAAATTTAAAGACAACCATAAGGCTCCTGCCGGTTGCCACAATACAATAATGATCATCTCATACATATTCATCATCACATTATGGCCATATCACATCACCAATCCCTGCAAAAACAAGTTAGACGGTTCTAATTTGGTTTGCATATTTTACGTGGTTTAGGGTTTTCGCATAAGATCCAATCTACCTACGAACATGAACCACAACGGTGATACTAGTGTTGTCAATAGGAAGAGTAAATTGGATCTTCACTATAGTAGGAGAGACAGGCACCCGCAAAGCCACTTATGCAATACAAGTTGCATGTCGAGCGTGGAGCAAATCTCATGAACGCGGTCATGTAAAGTTAGCCCGAGCCGCTTCATCCCACTATGCCACAAAGATGCAAAGTACTCGAACTAAAGACAACAAAGCATCAACGCCCACAAACAATTGTGTTCTACTCGTGCAACCAATCTATGCATAGACACGGCTCTGATACCACTGATGGGATTCGTAGCATAGAAAACAAAAAATTTCCTACCGCAAGAACGAAACACAAGCCAAGATCTAATCTAGTAGACGGTAGCAACGAGGAGATGAAGAGACTAACCCTCGAAGATTCGCAAAGCTTAACGAGATTAGATCTCGGGGTGGATGTAGTCGATCACTTGCCGCTTGCAAAAGCGCGTAGAAGATCTTGATCTTGACGGTGCCACAATCGGGCAGCACCTCCGTACTCGGTCACACGTTCGGTGTTGATGAAGACGACGTCCTTCTCCCCGTTCCAGCGGGCAGCGGAAGTAGTAGATCCTCCTCGGAATCCCGGCAGCACGACGGCGTGGTGGCGGTGGTGGTGGAGAACTCCGGCAGGGCTTCGCTTATGCGCTGCGGGAGTTGCGGTGGAGGAGGAGGCGGCTAGGGTTTGGGGAGGGGCTAGGGTTTGGGCGCCGGCCAAAGGGGGGGCGGCCAGCTTGTGGTCTTGGGTTGGCCGGCCCCCTCCCCTTGCTCCTCTTTATATAGGTGGAAGCCCCAAGTCTAGTCTCCCAAGTCTTCGAATAAGACCCCAACTCCAAAACCTACCTTTGGTGGGAAACCTACTAAAGGGGGGAGTCCTACTCAAGGTGGGACTCCCACCCTCCCTTGACGCCGGCCACCCTTGGGTGGAGTCCACCTGGGACTCCTCCCCTTAGGGTTGGCTGGTCATGCTAGTGGAGTCCCTCCGGGACTCCACCTTCCATAGTGATTTCTTCCGGACTTTTCTAGAACCTTCTAGAACCTTCCATAAATGCACCGGATCATTTCCAAACTTGGAATATGACTTCCGATATATGAATCTTATTCTCCGGACCATTCCGGAACTCCTCGTGATGTCCTGGATCCCATCCGAGACTCCGAACAAAACTTCGAACTCCATTCCATATTCCATATCTACTTTAACGACATCAAACCTTAAGTGTGTCACCCTACGGTTCGCGAACTATGTAGACATGGTTGAGACTTCTCTCCGACCAATAACCAATAGCGGGATCTGGAGATCCATAATGGCTCCCACATATTCAACGATGACTTAGTGATCGAATGAACCATTTACATATGATACCGATTCCCTTTGTCACGCGATATTTTACTTGTCCGAGGTTTGATCATCGGTATCTCTATACCTCGTTCAACCTCGTCTCCTGACAAGTACTCTTTACTCGTACCGTGGTATGTAGTCTCTTATGAACCATTCATATGTTTGCAAACTAATCAGACGACATTCCACCGAGAGGGCCCAGAGTATATCTATCCGTCATCGGGATGGACAAATCCCACTGTTGATCCATATGCCTCAACTCATACTTTCCGGATACCTAATCCCACCTTTATAACCACCCATTTACGCAGTGGCGTTTGATGTAATCAAAGTACCCTTCCGGCATAAGTGATTTACATGATCTCATGGTCGAAAGGACTAGGTAACTATGTATCGAAAGCTTATAGCAAATGAACTTAATGACGTGATCTTATGCTACGCTTAATTGGGTGTGTCCATTACATCATTCACATAATGACATAACCTTGTTATTAATAACATCCAATGTTCATGATCACGAAACTATGATCATCTATTAATCAACAAGCTAGTTATACAAGAGGCTTACTAGGGACTCCTTGTTGTTTACATAACACACATGTATCAATGTTTCGGTTAATACAATTATAGCATGGTATATAAACATTTATCATAAACACAAAGATATATAATAACCACTTTATTATTGCCTCTTGGGCATATCTCCAACAATATTAACAAAAGGAATTGCTGAAATGCAAGGGAAAGGAATAAAGGAAGGCCAAAAGCAAGAAGGTGGCATGTCCTTACCTTTCCTTGTAATACTGGATCTCCAGGAGATGGGAAAGTTGGTACAGATCTCTAGTTGCACCATCATAGCGCGAAATTCAGCGGCGATCTAACTCCATCTTGCGTCCTCAGGGAAGTAGAGCAAATTGTAGGGATGCACAAGCATCGCAGAGGCCACGCCATCAGCGTATCATCAAGGATGCTAAGGACAACATCCTGGCAGCATCACTATAATACAAATGTAGGCATTACAAACCACGAAATCTAAGAAGAATAAATATGGCAGATTTATCCATATAACATATATACTGGGATCAATAAGTTGATCAATTAGATCCTGAAATGGTTTCACCTAGTCTCACTTACGCATAAGTAAGCTCTGGCCATAAGCATGTGTGCCTAATACTAAAAACAGAGATGGACTACGGCGACGACTAATGGTTTTTCTGGAACAAATTTCATTTGCCAAAAACTAATTATAAGGTACAGAAGTGTATAGTGCTGCTAGTTCTCTGAATAAAGATCAGGTCAAATAGAAAAGAAAAGCCAAGAACCATTTGACCAAAAGAGTTACCTAGAGTGTTGGTTTTAAGCCTTCTTCCTTCAGGTTCTAAGCATCCCCGTATGCCCGTTCTCTGCAATGAAGAATGACTGAGAGTGACTGGATGAACAAAGATATAGGAGAGTGACACAAGAAAATATGACAACGTTTTTTCTGTGGTACAAAACCTACAATGTATGGATAACCAATGCTGGGAATAAAAGGCAGTATACATACAGATCCATCAGAAGCACCCAGGAAACAAATTTATACTGGACATTTTAAAAATCATCTTCAATTCAGTGCACTGTTAACCACTCTATAGCAAGCCCAAAATGGTCTAATAATTTCAGAAAGTACCCAAAGCAGGAGTGTTTTTATCATGCGTAGCAACCAGTTACTATGCTAATAAAACCATGTAAGAAATTGACAACAACCCTCCGTCCCTAAAAAAACTTCTCAGAGCTTTTTTTGGAAACAGAGGGAGTAGTACATGATCAACCCAGGAATAGTACTTCTGGTTAATGTGACAACACAACAAAACTTCAGGTACGATAATATGTCCAAAAAAACCAAAACCTTTTCGCACTCCCAGAATCATATCAAGGTTTCAGTTTTCATTTTGGTCTTTCTAACATTCACTATTTACAATATCATTAAATTATCAATTATCGGGCTAAGGTAAGATCAATACCATCGTGTACTCAGTCAAGTTATATTGTCTCAAAAACAGTCTACTCTAGAGAAAAATAACCAAAGAGTACTGAAACATTATGCACTATATCCAATAAGTACCTGAAGACGCTTTATCTCTCTCTTCGAATAAGATTCAGTCTTTTTCCTAGGGAACCAACCAATAGAAGAACCACTTATCCGAATCACCCAACTTTTGAATTGAGCTTCCCAAATCTCTTGAGCCTAAACTCTGCAGAAAAATTAATAACAAATGCAGAAAATACTGATAGCAAGTTGCTATTCTACAGGGTTATCACTGCTACCAATTTAAGTGCTTCACATGAAATTTATCTAGTCAAGTGTATATAGCTTCAATGTTATTTTCATGATCACTTCCAAAATAAGCTCACTTCCACAACCTATCTTGTCTCGAAGACAACAACTTGGCAACGTAGCTATATTGATTTCTAATGAGAACTTTTTTTCTGTTGGATTTGGGAACTAAGTCAGGTAGTGATATTCTTACTGAAATTCCAAGAAACACGGTCGTCAAACTTCTTATCCATGGTGAAACAACAGTGACCACAGACCTTCTACTGGAACCTAGTTACGCACCAAAGGATGGAAGTGTTTATGCCAAAACAACATAGAATTGATGGTTCGTGCCCAAATCAAGAAATCGAGCACGGCATCATGCATTACACATCACTCCAACGATGCTAGAGTCCCTGAAATTGCGGCCACCAACATGTGAGGGTGCGCGATCAAGTCCTGGGCAGGCCAACATTGACATCCTCGCCAAAAATGTTAATGAATATCTACACAGTGTAATAGAAACGAAGCTAAATTTCAGACATAATCTAATCTGAACCAGAAATATATAAGCTGTATGCAGGCAGGACCTTTGTATGGCCATCTGTAACAAAGGAAGGTTATTAAGAGTTAAGAACACACGTACAAAGAAAAAATACACTGTAAGAAAAATAGAAAAAGATAGGAGGAGGCTTCCTTCTACCTTTTGGTGAGTTTTTCTTGACAGTTTTCCATGTTAACGAAAAAGCAACAGAGTGGAAACTGCAAGTAACAGTGATACTCCATGCAGAGCAGATATAATGATTATTGAGTGGTGCTTCTCTTGCGTCGCTATTTTTAGGTCCATATTGCCTTCCTAACTGAAAATGTACAATGATTAAGCTTAGATTATGGAACGACAAGCTACTTAAAAACTGACCTTGAAAATTAAGGAAATCAAATGGTGTCATGATTCCCAAAACTTAAAAGAGGACATCTAGACTTAATTTGTCTAGCATGAAAGTTTCAGGAGTAAGTAATGTTGCTGGTATAGTGGTATCATAATATGGTTTGTATCAAGGAAATAATACGAACTTCAGAATAATGCCTATGCATCTTGTGAGTTTGGTTCTGATGGCAGCCTCCTTGTAAACTTTCTCTAGGAATTACAGCATTCAGGAATGCAAATTAACCTTGTATAATACGGTAGCCTCCTTGTACCCAAGAGACGAAGGGTTGATGATATCCTCCTGTCAAGGGCAAACTGAATTTGGTTTTCATGCACATTGTTGGGAGCAACCTTGTCTTGCAATTGTACCTAGAGAAAATACGCATCAAAGAAAGGGATAAAATACAAGGATAACTTTGAGGGATCTCACTTATTCGGTGCAAGCTTAATTTGCAGCTGACAAGAATACATGTAAGGAAGATCAGACCCTTGAGGAAGATCAAAGCTATAGAACAAAGAGAGGTCCATTCAAATTGTTTTATCAGCCAAAGCATTGCTCCGCAGTATCACGGTATAAAAGTGGTAGGAAAAGGAGGTACGACCACTGCGGTACTTGAATCAGGAAATTCTCACCTTCCAAGCTTGTCATCTTCATCCATCGAAGCATGCCTTTTTGAGCTAAATCAGGTTTGTTGATGAATTATTGTAAATCAAAATGCGTCTGGATGATGCGCATAGTCCCACACCGTCTGCACCACCCACCACTGCAGGGACAGCATGCCGGAGCCCAGCACCGTGGTGATGTTTGCGCGCTCGCAGCATCACACGCGGGTGCCAGTGAGCCAGGGCCGTCCTCGTCTACAAGGCGAGGTCGATGCCGATTTGCGCCGGACACGGAGCGGGGAAAGCGGCCCCGTCTTGAATGGGAATGGGTAGCACGGGTTGGGAAAGGAGCGCAGGGCCATCTCTCGAGGGGAACTCCGGCGGCTGCCGCAGGTGTGGAGGCATGGAGCACGGGGACCATTCGCAGGGAAAGCATGGCGGCGCGGAAGTCACGCCTTCTGCGAGGGAGACGATGCGCGGCGATTGGAGGTGGACCGGAGGCGTCGGATATGGGAGGAAGCAATGGGGATGAGAGCTGGGCAGGCGGATCGGCGGGCGTTGGGGCGGCGAACGGACATAGAACGTGTGGGGGAGTTTTCCTTTCGAGAGAAGAACGTTTTTTTTTTGAGACATTCGAGAGAAGAACGTGTGTGGGAGTTGTCGGCGTAGTGATCATTTGAGTAGGCACAGAAGCAATTACATGGGCCGGGCCCATTCACGTACTCGTCTATATGCGGGGCAGAGAACTCCAACGACGTACCTACCAACCATCCCACCACCTCTAGCTATTTAATATAGTAGAGATTAGTGCAGATGCCAGGAAGAGGAACTTGAAGAAGGTGTTCGGTGTATTCAGGTGGTTGGAGCGAGGCATCAAATTTCCTAGAAAAGGGAAACGAGGTCTCATCAAAGATGACGTCGCAGGAAATATAAACTCGTACTGTTTCAATATCTAGGCATTTGTAACCCTTGTGATCCCCACTATACCCTATGAATACACACTCCTTGGACCGAAGGGATAGCTTTTTGGAGTTGTAGGGTCGAAGATGGGGAAAGCAAGCACACCCAAAGGCTTTGAGTATATCATAGTTTGGTTTAGCCTTGTGACCAAGAAGGCGTTCCAAGGGAGTGGCATTGTCAATGACTCATGTTGGGAGACAATTAATTAGATAAGTGGCTGTAGTAAAAGCCTCATCCCAAAAGGTGACGGGCATACGGGCTTGAGCAAGGAGAGATAGACCCGTTTCCACGATGTGTCGATGCTTGCGTTCGACAGAGCCATTTTTTTGGTGGGTGTGACGGCATGACACATGATGTGCAATGCTAGTGTTTTCAAAATATTTGTGAAGGCGACGATATTCCCCTCCCCAATCCGATTGAACACATTTAATTTTTCTGTCAAGAAGCAACTCAGCATGTTTTTGGAATTTATAAAAGATGGTTTCAACATCAGATTTGGCATGGAGAAGCTAGATCCACGTAAATTTGCTAAAATCATCGAGAAAGCTCACATAATATTTAAAACCACCAACAGAAACAGTGGCTGGTCCCCAAACATCTGTATGAATAAGTTCAAGAGGGGATGTGGAAACATGAGTGGATAAAGGAAATGGGAGCTGATGGCTCTTTGCTTGACGACATGCATTGCACATATGTGCATGCTCAGAATTACAAAAAGGAAGTTTATTCAAACTCAAGATTGAATTGACCACTTGAGAAGACGGATTAGCTAGGCGTTGATGCCATTGCTCCTTGCTTGGCTTAGCGGAGAGCTTGGCACACTTCTGGACGCTTATTGACGACGACTCGACGGGGTAGAGACCACCCTCACACCTCCCTTGCAGGAGCTTTTCCCTCGACACCTGATCCTTGACAAAAAAATGAGAGGGATGAATTTCAAGAAAAGCATTGTTATCATGTGTGAGCTTAGAAGCGGAAAGCAGATTTTTGGTGATCTTAGGTACATGTAAAACATTGCGGAGATGGAGAGATTTGGCATTTGCATTAATTGTACCATGACCAATGTGGGAGATGTGCAAACCTGCGTCATTGCCGATGTGAACTTGTTCATTGCCGTGGTAGCGCTCGCGGATGTGCAGACGGTTGAGGTCGTTGGTGATGTGGTCGGTCGCCCCGGTATCCATGTACCAAGCGGGGTCGGCCTTGTAGGACGTGGACGCCGTGTTCACTGAGTGCTCCTCACCGGTGAAGGCGTGGTCGAAGCGGTGATGACAATGGAGAGCAGCATGTCCAGCCTTGCCACAGATCTGGCAGATTGGACGGTCATCATAGTTGCCGGAGTTGTTGCCTCCAGCGCCTCCTCCATTGCCACGACCCTGGCCGCGTCCGCCGCCTCCATGGAGACCACGGCCGCGGCTGTTGAAGTTGCCGCGTCCTCCTCCAGGGTTGCTGCCACCCTGGTTGCTGCTAGAAGGGTTGCCATGGGCACCGCCACGGCGAGAGAAGTTGGCAGAGGCACCACCACCAAGGCCGTAGTCGGAGTCATGCAGGTCAAGGTGATGCTCGTAGGCCAGGAGGTGGGCATAGACCTCGTCCAGCATGAGGTCCTCGCTCCGAACGGTGAGCGTGGTGACAAGGTTGTCGTAGTCCGGGTCAAGCCCAGCAAGGATGTAGGCGATGACTGATGTCTACGGGTGCTTCTATTCTTGTAGACAGTGTTGGGCCTCCAAGAGCAGAGGTTTGTAGAACAGCAGCAAGTTTCCCTTAAGTGGATCACCCAAGGTTTATCGAACTCAGGGAGGAAGAGGTCAAAGATATCCCTCTCATGCAACCCTGCAACCACAAAGCAAGAAGTCTCTTGTGTCCCCAACACACCTAATAGGTGCACTAGTTCGGCGAAGAGATAGTGAAATACAGGTGGTATAAATAAGTATGAGCAGTAGCAACGGTGCCAGAAAAGTGCTTGCTGGCGTGTAGTTGATGGTGGTAATATTGCAGGCAGTAGTAATGCAGTAAAACAGTAAACAAGCAGCGATAGCAGTATTTAGGAACAAGGCCTAGGGAATAGACTTTCACTAGTGGACACTCTCAACATTGATCACATAACAGAATAGATAAATGCATACTCTACACTCTTGTTGGATGATGAACACATTGCGTAGGATTACACGAACCCTCAATGCCGGAGTTAACAAGCTCCACAATTCAATGTTCATATTTAAATAACCTTAGAGTGCAAGAAAGATCAACACGACTAAACCAAGTACTAACACAGCATGCACACTGTCACCTTCACACTATGTAGGAGGAATAGATCACATCAATACTATCATAGCAATAGTTAACTTCACAATCTACAAGAGATCATGATCATAGCATACGCCAAGTACTAACACGGATGCACACACTGTCACCATTACACCGTGCAGGAGGAATAAAACTACTTTAATAACATTGCTAGAGTAGCACATAGATAAATTGTGATACAAAACACATTGCAATCATAAAGAGATATAAATAAGCACTTCACTACGCCATTCATAACAGTGAGTAAGTATTCTGTGAAATATAGCCTAAGAGACCCACACGGTGCACACACTGTCACCTTTACACACGTGGGACAAGGAGTCTCCGGAGATCACATAAGTAAAACTCACTTGACTAGCACAATGACATCTAGATTACAAGCATCATCATATGAATCTCAATCATGTAAAGCAGCTCATGAGATTATTGTATTGAAGTACATAGGAGAGAGATGAACCACATAGCTACCGGTACAGCCCCGAGCCTCGATGGAGAACTACTCCCTCCTCATGGGAGACAACAGCGTTGATGGAGATGGTGGTGGTGTCGATGGAGAAGCCTTCCGGGGGCACTTCCCCGCCGGCGGGTGCCTAACAGAGACTCCTGTCCCCCAGATCTTGGCTTCGCGATGGCGGCGGCTCTGGAAGGTTTCTGTGGGTTTCGTCCTCCGTCATAGTGTTTTCGCGACGGAGGCTTTAAATAGGCGGAAGGGCAGCCTCGGAGGGGGCCTGGGGCCACCACACTATAGGGCGGCGCGGCCCCCCTCTGGCCGCGCCAGGGTGTGGTGTGGGGCCCCCAGGGCTTCCCTCTGGCGGCTCTCGGGTGTTCTGGATGGTTCCGGGAAAAATAGGAACCTGGGTCTTGATTTCATCCGATTCCGAGAATATTTCGTTACTAGGATTTCTGAAACCAAAAACAGCAGAAAACAGGAACTGGCACTTCGGCATCTTGTCAATAGGTTAGTTCCAGAAAACGCATAAATATGACATAAAATGTGCATATAACATGTAGATATCATCAATAATGTGGCATGGAACATAAGAAATTATCGATACGTCGGAGACGTATCAGCATCCCCAAGCTTAGTTCCTGCTCGTCCCGAGCAGGTAAACGATAAACAAAGATAATTTCTGGAGTGACATGCCATCATAAACTTGATCATATTGTAAACATATGTAATGAATGCAGCGATCAAAACAATGGTAATGACATGAGTAAACAACTGAATCATAAAGCAATGACTTTTCATGAATAGCACTTTCAAGACAAGCATCAATAAGTCTTGCATAAGAGTTAACTCATAAAGCAATAATTTAAAGTAAAGACATTGAAGCAACACAATGGAAGATTAAGTTTCAGCGGTTGCTTTCAACTTATAACATGTATATCTCATGGATATTGTCAACATAGAGTAATATAACAAGTGCAATATGCAAGTATGTAGGAATCAATGCACAGTTCACACAAGTGTTTGCTTCTTGAGGTGGAGAGAGATAGGTGAACTGACTCAACATAAAAGTAAAGAGAATGGTCCTTCAAAGAGGAAAGCATCGATTGCTATATTTGTGCTAGAGCTTTTATTTTGAAAACATGAAACAATTTTGTCAACGGTAGTAATAAAGCATATGAGTTATGAACATTATATCTTACAAGTTGCAAGCCTCATGCATAGTATACTAATAGTGCCCGCACCTTGTCCTAATTAGCTTGGACTACCGGATCATCGCAATGCACATGTTTTAACCAAGTGTCACAAAGGGGTACCTCCATGCCGCCTGTACAAAGGTCTAAGGAGAAAGCTCGCATTTTGGATTTCTCGCTTTTGATTATTCTCAACTTAGACATCCATACCGGGACAACATGGACAACAGATAATGGACTCCTCTTTAATGCATAAGCATGTGGCAACAATTATTATTCTCATATGAGATTGAGGATATATGTCCAAAACTGAAACTTCCACCATGATTCATGGCTTTAGTTAGCGGCCCAATGTTCTTCTCTAACAATATGCATGCTCCAACCATTAAGGTGGCAGATCTCTCTTACTTCAGACAAGACGGACATGCATAGCAACTCACATGATATTCAACAAAGAATAGTTGATGGCGTCCCCAGAAACATGGTTATCGCACAACAAGCAACTTAATAAGAGATAAAGTGCATAAGTACATATTCAATACCACAATAGTTTTTAAGCTATTTGTCCCATGAGCTATATATTGTAAAGGTGAATGATGGAATTTTAAAGGTAGCACTCAAGCAATTTACTTTGGAATGGCGGATAAATACCATGTAGTAGGTAGGTATGGTGGACACAAATGGCATAGTGGTTGGCTCAAGGATTTTGGATGCATGAGAAGTATTCCCTCTCGATACAAGGTTTAGGCTAGCAAGGTTATTTGAAACAAACACAAGGATGAACGGTGCAGCAAAACTCACATAAAAGACATATTGTAAACATTATAAGACTCTACACCGTCTTCCTTGTTGTTCAAAACTCAATACTAGATATTATCTAGACTCTAGAGAAACCAAATATGCAAACCAAATTAGCAAGCTCTAAGTGTTTCTTTATTAATGGGTGCAAAGTATATGATGCAAGAGCTTAAACATGAGCACAACAATTGCCAAGTATCAAATTATCCAAGACATTTTAGAATTACTACATGTAGTATTTTCCAATTCTAACCATATAACAATTTAACGAAGAAGAAACTTCGCCATGAATACTATGAGTAAAGCCTAAGGACATACTTGTCCATATGCTACAGCGGAGCATGTCTCTCTCCCATAAAGTGAATGCTAGGATCCATTTTATTCAAACAAAATAAAAACAAAAAAAAACTGACACTCCAAGCAAAGTGCATAAGATGTGACGGAATAAAAATATAGTTTCAGGGGAGGAACCTGATAATGTTGTCGATGAAGAAGGGGATGCCTTGGGCATCCCCAAGCTCAGACGCTTGAGTCTTCTTATAATATGCAGGGGTGAACCACCGGGGCATCCCCAAGCTTAGAGCTTTCACTCTCCTTGATCATATTGCATCATACTCCTCTCTTGATCCTTGAAAACTTCCTCCACACCAAACTCGAAACAACTCATTAGAGGGTTAGTGCATAATAAAAATTCACATGTTCAGAGGTGACACAATCATTCTTAACACTTCTGGACATTGCATAAAGCTACTGGACATTAATGGATCAAAGAAATTCATCCAACATAGCAAAAGAGGCAATGCGAAATAAAAGGCAGAATCTGTCAAAACAGAACAGTCCGTAAAGATGGATTTTATTAGGCCACCAGAATTGCTCAAATGAAAATGCCCAAATTGAATGAAAGTTGCGTACATATCTGAGGATCATGCACGTAAATTGGCTTAATTTTCTGAGCTACCTACAGGGAGGTAGACCCAGATTCGTGACAGCGAAGAAATCTGGAACTGCGCAGTAATCCAAATCTAGTATCAACCTTTCTATCAACGACTTTACTTGGCACAACAAAACACAAAACTAAGATAAGGAGAGGTTGCTACAGTAGTAAACAACTTCCAAGACACAAATATAAAACAAAGTACTGTAGCAAAATAACACATGGGTTATCTCCCAAGAAGTTCTTTCTTTATAGCCGTTAAGATGGGCTCAGCAGTTTTAATGATGCTCACATGAAAAATAGAGTATGAAGCAAAAGAGAGCATCAAGAAGCAAATTCAAAACAAATTTAAGTCTAACATGCTTCCTATGCATAGGAATCTTGTAAATAAACAAGTTCATGAAGAGCAAAGTAACAAGCATAGGAAGATAAAACAAGTGTAGCTTCAAAAATTTCAGCACATAGAGAGGCATTTTAGTAACATGAAAATTTCTACAACCATATTTTCCTCTCTCATAATAACTTTCAGTAGCAACATGAGCAAACTCAACAATATAACTATCACATAAAGCATTCTTATCATGAGTCTCATGCATAAAATTATTACTCTCCACATAAGCATAATCAATTTTATTAGTTGTAGTGGGAGCAAATTCAACAAAGTAGCTATCATTATTATTCTCATCAAGTGTAGGAGGCATAGTATAATCACAACAAAATTTACTCTCCATAGTAGGTGGCACCAAAAGACCACTACCATTATAATCATCATAAATAGGAGGCAAAGTATCATCAAAGAAAATTTTCTCCTCAATGCTTGGGGGACTAAAAAGATCATGAAAACCAGCTTCCCCAAGCTTAGAACTTTCTACATTATTATCAACAATGGTGTTCAAAGCGTTCATACTAATATTACTACCAGCATGCAAATAAGATTCCATAGGTTTTTTAATTTTCGCATCAAACAATCCATGTTTTAAATCAGGAAACAGAATAAGAAGCTCATTGTTGTCCATTATGCCAAACTAGTGTAAACAAGAAACAAAAAGATGCAATTGCAGGATCTAAAGGAAATAACTTCGAGCACAAACACAATGGCGCCAGAAAAGTACTGTTACCTGGAACCGGAGTATGAGTGCCTTTTTACCTTTCCTCCCCGGCAACGGCGCCAGAAAAAGAGTTGCTGGCGCAAAGTTGACGTGGGAGTTAGAGATCTCTTGTGGTGTAACTTTTCTTCAGGTCCCCGGCAACGGCGCCAGAAAAGTGCTTGATGTCTACGGGTGCTTCTATTCTTGTAGACAGTGTTGGGCCTCCAAGAGCAGAGGTTTGTAGAACAGCAGCAAGTTTCCCTTAAGTGGATCACCCAAGGTTTATCGAACTCAGGGAGGAAGAGGTCAAAGATATCCCTCTCATGCAACCCTGCAACCACAAAGCAAGAAGTCTCTTGTGTCCCCAACACACCTAATAGGTGCACTAGTTCGGCGAAGAGATAGTGAAATACAGGTGGTATAAATAAGTATGAGCAGTAGCAACGGTGCCAGAAAAGTGCTTGCTGGCGTGTAGTTGATGGTGGTAATATTGCAGGCAGTAGTAATGCAGTAAAACAGTAAACAAGCAGCGATAGCAGTATTTAGGAACAAGGCCTAGGGAATAGACTTTCACTAGTGGACACTCTCAACATTGATCACATAACAGAATAGATAAATGCATACTCTACACTCTTGTTGGATGATGAACACATTGCGTAGGATTACACGAACCCTCAATGCCGGAGTTAACAAGCTCCACAATTCAATGTTCATATTTAAATAACCTTAGAGTGCAAGAAAGATCAACACGACTAAACCAAGTACTAACACAGCATGCACACTGTCACCTTCACACTATGTAGGAGGAATAGATCACATCAATACTATCATAGCAATAGTTAACTTCACAATCTACAAGAGATCATGATCATAGCATACGCCAAGTACTAACACGGATGCACACACTGTCACCATTACACCGTGCAGGAGGAATAAAACTACTTTAATAACATTGCTAGAGTAGCACATAGATAAATTGTGATACAAAACACATTGCAATCATAAAGAGATATAAATAAGCACTTCACTACGCCATTCATAACAGTGAGTAAGTATTCTGTGAAATATAGCCTAAGAGACCCACACGGTGCACACACTGTCACCTTTACACACGTGGGACAAGGAGTCTCCGGAGATCACATAAGTAAAACTCACTTGACTAGCACAATGACATCTAGATTACAAGCATCATCATATGAATCTCAATCATGTAAAGCAGCTCATGAGATTATTGTATTGAAGTACATAGGAGAGAGATGAACCACATAGCTACCGGTACAGCCCCGAGCCTCGATGGAGAACTACTCCCTCCTCATGGGAGACAGCAGCGTTGATGGAGATGGTGGTGGTGTCGATGGAGAAGCCTTCCGGGGGCACTTCCCCGCCCCGGCAGGGTGCCGGAACAGAGACTCCTGTCCCCCAGATCTTGGCTTCGCGATGGCGGCGGCTCTGGAATGTTTCTGTGGGTTTCGTCCTCCGTCATAGGGTTTTCGCGACGGAGGCTTTAAATAGGCGGAAGGGCAGCCTCGGAGGGGGCCTGGGGCCACCACACCATAGGGCGGCGCGGCCCCCCCTCTGGCCGCGCCAGGGTGTGGTGTGGGGCCCCCAGGGCTTCCCTCTGGCGGCTCTCGGGTGTTCTGGATGGTTCCGGGAAAAATAGGAACCTGGGTCTTGATTTCATCCGATTCCGAGAATATTTCGTTACTAGGATTTCTGAAACCAAAAACAGCAGAAAACAGGAACTGGCACTTCGGCATCTTGTCAATAGGTTAGTTCCAGAAAACGCATAAATATGACATAAAATGTGCATATAACATGTAGATATCATCAATAATGTGGCATGGAACATAAGAAATTATCGATACGTCGGAGACGTATCAATGACCTCGTCTTCTTGGAGCGGCTGGCCGATGGCGGCAAGGGAGTCGGCCAGTGTCTTCATGTGGCACCGTGGCGGAAGTAGTCCACCGCCGGTGTCCCTTTCTTCTTGGCGACGGCCAGCTGTGTGCGAGTATGGATTGCACGCGCGCGGGTCCTGGAGGCAAACATCCTCTCCAGGATCGTCCAAGCCTCGCGCGAGGTGTGCGTGGACATGACGTGCGCTAGGATCACTACTAGGAAAAAGGCAATCAGTGGCGCACCACATATAGCCTTCAGTGTGGCGCACCACTAGTGCGCCACTGCTATCACGCCACTGCTAACTCCTAGTAGTGGCGCACTAGGGGTGCGCCACTACTAGCCTGGATACCAGTGGCGCACTGCGTGGTGCGCCATTGACATGTCCAGCAGTGCGCCACTATTACTCCAAAGTGGTGCGCCACTGTTGGTCAAGGGCAGTGCGCCACCACTGTCTACACGAGGTGCGCCACTGCTACTGTTTTGCGTGCGCCACTGTTTCAGCGAGGCGGTGCGCCACTGGATCCAGCGCAGTGCGCCACTGCTACTTAGTGGACGTGCGCCACTGATGGGCCACTAGTGCGCCACTGCTACGAATTTCGAATTTTTTTTTTGTATCCTGACGGGTATTTATACAGGTTGTATATCACAGTACAATAGCACAATACAGGATACATAACACATATAAACAACAGCACAACTTATCCATACATAATTCTTCACATTAGCCCCACATGATTCACAAGATTTCACATTAGAGAAGTTACGAGGTTACAATGCAAGTTACGGGGTTACAAAGTCGCAAATGAGCTAGTGGTTACACAAGATCGATCATCTAAAGTACAATCACATAGAAGAGAGCTAGAGTCACTACTAGCACCATCCCGATAATAGTCGTCTTCATCCGGTTCCTCCTCCGCTCCCTCCTCTCTCCCGCCAAATAGCGTGCGTATCTATGTTCGGGAACTCCGACACTCCTCCCAGTCGTTGTAGACTCCGGGAACATTGCCCTTGTACACGACATACCACGTCATATCTGCGTACATATGCACAAGCTAAAGAAACATTAGTGCACGCGCTCATAGATGTTTGCAACGAATAAGAGCAAACTCAAAAACGATCCAAGTAGTATGAACTAAAAGGCATGCCTCATACATTGTTGGTCGGAACAAATATGAACATCCCGGGATGGCGTCAGTGAGGCCAGGTAGGATGCACAAGAGATTGATATTTGTGCCATCACACCAGGCTCACTGGCGTCACCCCGGAGTGTACATTCGGGCGACGCTCCCTCCGTAGCTTCTTCGGTGCGCCGGTGTCATCCTCGGTGGCACCATCCGTGGTGTCATCCTCGGCGGCACCATCACTGGTGTCATCCTCGGCGGCATCGTCCGCTCGGTACTCTGGATCGGGGCCATCATCCTCGCCGTCGTCGCGGCGAGGTTGTGACTCCATCACCTCAATTTCATCGGTTAGCATCCAGAACGGCTTGCTGCCGCTGCCGCCGGCCTCTTCGTTGTTGGCCATGTTCGAACTAAGTAGGAAAAAATGCATAAAATTAGCGCAAGATTTCACGGAAAAATTGGGCATGACCTATGCTAATTTATGGACATATGAGTGCCCCATTTTCGCCGAAACGGAAATGAATCAACATTTCGGCGATAATGGGCAACTCTGTCGATCCCTGCACAAGAATATGACACCATATAGACATGCAAAACAATCCACCAGCTGAGCACCATGGCACATATACAATTGTTCCTCCATATACACCTAGCAGCAACAAGCAGCAACTAGCAGCAGCGGCAAAGCAGCTAGCAAGCAGCGGCAGCTAGCTAGCGATGGCGACAGCGGCAACTCTAGCAGCAACGACAAGCAGCTAGCGCAAGCGCAGCTAGCTAGCAGCGGCAAACTAGCTAGCAAGAGTGACAAGCAAAGCGACTAGCAAGCGATGGCAGCAAGCGGCCTAGCGGCGGTAGCAAGCAGCATCAAGCTCACCGTGAGTCGCGTGGAGTCTCCGAGAGGTGAGTTGTTGCTCCGGAGTCGAGGAAGATGCGAGGGCGGCGGTCAGGTGCTCAACTCTGCCTTGAAAAACATAAAAATAAAAATTCAGTAAGCTTGTTCATGGTACTGTGGAGTTCAAACAGAGAAAATCAAAAGGAAACCTGATGCTAAAAATAAAAATTCAGTAAGCTTGTTCATGGTACTGTGGAGTTCATAGCACATGCAAGAACAGAGGCCTATAGTCTGGCAGAACAAACAAGGACACCTGCCAAAAAATTGACAAGCTTGAATGTGGTGTCCATAAGAAGTGCGGTTGGTTTAAATTCCTTTTAGTTGCGATCGCAGCACTAAGGAACTATGTCCCTTGTTACCAAAAATATATTCGGTGATTAGTTGGCAAATGATAATCAAAGGTGAGGCCAAAAAGCATTTTCCTTTTTTCATTTGCGATAGATTGCCTCAAATTTTAGTGATAATCATAAGCTAACATAGAGCATTACATCCATGAAACAGTAGATCTGTGCTAACTCATACATTGGACTGATGTGTCAAGCGGACTCATAAAAGTAAAGAGATGGTCGGGCAACACACGAAACACCATCCTTCTCTGTCTACAATATGAACTTGGTAGTTTATTTGATCAGACCGTGGAACACTTAAAGATCACACTACTTCCTAGGTTTCTGAGCTCAGCTCTTACACTAAGCAACACACTATTCAATAGTTCAACAGCTTGCAATAGACCAGTTAAACAGTTTCCGTACTACACATACATCATTCAGTTTAGCTGACATTGCCCTGAAAATACCAAAGCGCAACCATGCAACCTCCTAGTAATAAACAGCTCAAAGGGCAAGGACATCTCGCGGCAATTGTTTTCTAAATGAGCCGGTTTTCGCTGTTGGGCATACAATATATGTCGATTTGTAGCAAACGAATTGGATCAACCTAGCGAGAGGAGGAGGAGGGGAGGAGCACGGCGGCTACACGGGAAGGATGCGCAACGGAAGGCGTGTGGCGTCGGCGGTCAAAGGCTCCTCCGCGGTGAGGTCGAGGACGAGGTCGCGAGGCGGCGTCGGAGGTCGAGGCGTGCGGCTCCTCCGCGGTGAGGTCGAGGACGAGGTCGCAGCGGCGTCGGAGGTCGAGGGCGTGCGGCTCCTCGGCGGTGAGATCGAGGACGAGGTCGCAGCGGCGTGCGCTTCTCCTACTCCTGCTCCACGGTGTGCAGCACTGGGAGCGACGAGGCGAAGGATGGGGCGCCGGCGGTGGGAGAGGTGGTCGCCGGCGGGGATTCGAGGGGAGAGGGTCCGGTGAATGGGGGCGAGATCGAGATCGAGAGGGGGCGCCGGCGGGGATTGGGGAATGTTTGAATGGGGATGGGGAGAAGAAGATGGTCGGGATTTGGCTAAGTCCCCGACTCCCCTTAGCAATAGCGCACCTCTAGGGGTGCGCCACTACGAGGCTTAGCAATAGCGCACCTCTCGGGTGCGCCACCGCTTCTCTTAGGTTTAGGTCAAAAGGCTCGCGGCACCTACGGTTGACAAGATCCGAATTGTACCGCAGTTGGCTTGCTCCCCCTCTCTGTTCGGTTTACCACAGCTAGCCGGGTTCGAACCACTGGCGGCCCCAATTTTTCACTTTTTTATTAAATTGATTTAACACTATAATAAATAGCATAATACACCAAAATAAAAGGCATAAATAATTATAATTATGTAGAATAGTTAAAATACTATAGAATCTATAAAATATCCAAAAATATAAATTATATGTCTATTTTGATCGGTACAATGTGTAGATTAACAATATGACATCCGTTATTCATACAAGAAAATGATACATAATTATCTTTTCACAATCTTGGGTTCGAACCTTGGCGGCCCCAATTTTTTCACTTTTTATTAAATTGATTTAACACTATAATAAATAGCATAATACACCAAAATAAAAGGCATAAATAATTATAATTATGTAGAATAGTTAAAATACTATAGAATCTATAAAATATCCAAAAATATAAATTATATGTCTATTTTGATCGGTACAATGTGTAGATTAACAATATGACATCCGTTATTCATACAAGAAAATGATACATAATTATCTTTTCACAATCTTCTTGCCCTTCTTTCTCGCGGTTGAATAATTTAGCCCCGGAACTCCTAGACTTCTTCTCTTGAATGGACGGCCTTTAGGTAGGGTGGTCCTGCTTCTTCTTGTTGTGTATGGTTCTTCATCATCGTCGTCGTCATCTTCCATCTTCGGATCGCCATACTGGTCAAAGTCTAGCTCGTTGGCGGCTCCATCCATTCCGATGATGCTCCTTTTGCCTCTCCTCACGATAACACGGCTGGGCTTTTGCGGGTCGGTAATGAAGAAGCATTGGTCCACTTGGGAAGCTAGTACCCATGGCTCATATTTCGCGGTGACCTTTGCATTTCAAATCCCTGCAAACAAACACATGCAACACATGTGTGGATCGGAGGCTTTGCATATACAACACATGTGGAGGCTTCGCATACAACACACATGCACGTGATCGAGACGATTTTCGCGCGCGCACATATGTGTGTGTGCAAGACGATCGGAACCGGTCACACACAAAGCATAAAACCAACAAAGTTACCGATACGGCGAGACCTAGAGTGTTGGATGAGGTAAAAAGTTGAGATTGAGTAGGGTATTAAGCTAAGAAAGCTTCACCATCACTTACCTATTAAGCTAAGACATAGCAATGGCGCACTACTTGGCAGTGGCGCACCTAATGACATGCGCCATAGGTAACCTATGTAGCAGTGGCGCACCACAGCAGTGCGCCATTGCTAAGCCTATCATCTCTAAACGGTCTCTGGACACCTCCTAGCAGTGGCGCACCTCTACAACGTGCGCCATAGGTAAGGAATGTAGCAGTGGCGCACCCCATAGACGTGCGCCACTACTAGGTTGGGGGAGGATCTGGCCTCCTGTCACCACTTACTTATGGCGCACCAGAATCAAGGTGCGCCACTACTACTTTTGTAACAGTGGCCCACCGTTTTGTGGTGCGCCACTGCTAAGTAGTAGTGGCGCACGGCAGCCATGGTGCGCCACTGATGGCAGTCTTACGGCTAGGCCTTTTCCTAGTAGTGGATGTCCTCCGTGACGGTGGTGAGGATGCCACTCAATACAGTCTGGTCCCAGATGTACCAGGTGGCGAACTCCGGGTTGATGGTCTCAACCATCTGGCGGTCCTGTCCCTCGCTGGTGGTGGTGGAGATGTCTCGGCGGGGACGATCAGTGATCCGTCGATGTGGCCAAGCAGGGAGTGGCTGCCGAGATGGGTGATCATATGCGCCCTCCAGAGCATGAAGTTGTTGTGGCCAAGGCGGACGGTGACTGAGGAGGTGATGGCCATGGGAGCGGAAGGGGTGGAGGAAGAGGAAGCAGCAGCAGCAGCAGCAGGTATGAGCGACATGAGTCAAGTTTGCTTTTTGATACCATATAAACTAATCTAGGTTTAGAGAAAGGGTTTTAGGCTGCGGTGAACAACTGGTTCACCGGTCATCTCTTTATATAGGCACAATGCCAATGGCTTGCCATAGGGTACAAGTACATGATAGATACAAAAGTTGTTATAGGAGATAAACCATGCGTATGCTAACTAATAGCTAACAGCCTATCCGTATACAGAGGTAGTTAGGATATCAACAACTATCTAACAACTATCTTAACAATCTCTATTCACTTGAGAATAATACAGTCATATCTTTTAGTGCGATAATTCTTTATTATTACTATTATGATGCATCATTACTAATACTATATAATTTCTTATACACAACCAGATATGGCAAGCTCGAGTTTGGGAAGGACCGTTAAGGTGAAGGAGTCATGGCTGAATGAGTATGATGGAGGTCTCGCTGATGTCCTACGTGCTTTGTTACTTGAATTTGGGTGTGATCCCCAGATTCGAGTAATGAAATACGCATATTACAATGGCACAGAACTAGCCAAGTGCAGAGTTGGTCTTCAACTACCTGCCGAATTGGGACTGAGTCCAGTAATGCCAGCAGGCGAAGCTAGGACCATTAGGATGGCTTATCATATAGTTGTTCTTAAAGCCATCACGAAGATTCGTGAACACAAGACCAACGAGCTAATCGGCTTAGAGTTTGTACATATTCCACACCTGCAAGAGGATGAGGATCTCATGCTTAACCATTTTAAGTTTGCTAGGAAGAAGCCAGCCGAAGTAGCCAAGTACATGGACAACTGCAAATCCATGTTAACCCTGTTCTTTCAACTCCATCATCATCTCGTAGGTGCGATTGATACCATGCTTGAAGAGTTTATTGACCCCAAGGCAGTTCCTAAAGGTATAGAAACCCAGGAGAGGGAGAGTGAACATCCTACACCAGCATTCTCTACTGGAGATTTCATAGATATTGATGCCCCAGAACCTGAGCCAAATAAATCCACACCAAACTATTTTCCTAGTAGTTCATATGGAGGCTATGAAGGAGGAGAGGAGTCCTGGAATATGCCTGATACGTCTCCAACGTATCTATAATTTCTGATGTTCCATGCTAGTTTTACGACAATACCTACATGTTTTGCTCACACTTTATAATGATTTCATGCATTTTCCGGGACTAACCTATTAACAAGATGCCGAAGTGCCAGATCCTGTTTTCTGCTGTTTTTGGTTTCAGAAATCTTACACAGGAAATATTCTCGGAATTGGACGAAACAAAAGCCCACGATCTTATATTTCATGGAAGCTTCCAGAGAGCCAGAGAGGGACCAGAGGGGAGCCCTGGGGGCCCCACCCCACAGGGCGGCGTGGCCTGGCCCCTGGGCGCGCCAGCCTATGGGGGGGCCACCCCCTGGCTCCTCCGAGGCCGCCCTTCCGCCTATAAAGTCTCTCCGCCTCGAAAACCCTAAAGACATAAGCCACGAGACGAGAAAAGTTACGCAGCCGCCGCCACCGCGAAGCCAAGTTCGGGGGACAGAAGTCTCTGTTCCGGCACGCCGCTGGGACGGGAAATTGCCCCCGGAATCCATCTCCATCGACATCACCGCCATCTTCATCGCCGCTGCTGTCTCCCATGATGAGGAGGGAGTAGTTCTCCCTCGAGGCTAAGGGCTCTACCGGTAGCTATATGGTTAATCTCTCTCTCATGTACCTCAATACAATGATCTCATGAGCTGCCTTACATGATTGAGATCCATATGATGAGCTTTGTATCACTATTAATCTATGTGTTACTCTAGTGATGTTATTAAAGTAGTCTATTCCTCCTTCATGATGTAAAGGTGACGGTGTGTGCATCATGTAGTACTTGGCGTAGGTTATGATTGTAATCTCTTGTAGATTATGGAGTTAACTATTACTATGATAGTATTGATGTGATCTATTCCCCCTTTCATAGCTTATTGGTGACGGTGTGTATGCTATGTTAGTACTCGGTCTAAATTGCAACGGTCTATTATGCTCTAGAGGTTACTTAAATATGAACTCCGAATGTTGTGCAGCTTGTTTACTCCGGCTTGAGGGAGCTCTTGTAGCCCTACACAATGAATTGTGTTTGTTATCAAACAAGAGAGTGTATGTAGCACAAGTGAGGAGAAGTTATTTATTTATTATGTGATCAATGTTGAGAGTGTCCACTAGTGAAAGTATGATCCCTAGGCCTTGTTTCCAAATACTGCAAACATCGCTTGTTTACTGTTTTACTGCATCTTTACTTCCTGCAATATTACTACCATCTATACCACCTGTGTTTTACTATCTCTTCGCCGAACTAGTGCACCTATACATCTGACAAGTGTATTAGGTGTGTTGGGGACACAAGAGACTTCTTGTATCTTAATTGCAGGGTTGCTTGAGAGGACTATCTTTGACCTCTACCTCCCTGAGTTCGATAAACCTTGGGTGATTCACTTAAGGGAAACTTGCTGCTGTTCTACAAACCTCTGCTCTTGGAGGCCCAACACTGTCTACAAGAATAGAAGCACACGTAGACATCAAGCTATTTTCTGGCGCCGTTGCCGGGGAGGTAAGGTAAAAGGTATTCACATCCTCCGACTACTAAGCTATTTCCTAGCACTGTTGCCGGTGTGTGAGTGCTCGAAGCTATCTCCTTTAGATCCTGCAATTATATCTTTTTGTTTCTTGTTTTTATTTTCACTAGTTAGGCTTAATGGAAAACAACAAAAAAATTAGAGATCTTTATGAACTTTATCTTGAGTTAGGACATGAGGTGTTTGAAGAGAAAATTAAAAAACCTATGGAACTTTATATGCATGCTAATGGCAATGTTATTAGTATGAATGCTTTGAACACCATTGTTGCTAATGCTATGGAAAATTCTAAGCTTGGGGAAGCTAGTTTTGAGGAGCATGATATTTTTAGTCCCCCAAGCATGGAGGAGAAAATTTACTTTGATGATACTTTACCTCCTATATATGATGATTACAATGATGACTATCATATTTTCAGTCCACCTACTATTGAGGAGAAAATTAATTATGATTCAATATGCCTCCTATATATGATGATTATGGTGATGAGAATAATAATGAAGGCTATCTTATTGAATTTGCTCCCACTACCATTAATAGTAATGACTATGCTTATGTGGAGAGTAATAATTTTATGCATGTAGGTCATGATAAGAATGTTTCATGTGATAGTTATATTGTTGAGTTTGTTCATGATGCTACTAAAAGTTATTATGAGAGAGGGAAACATGGTTATATGCATCTTAATAATATTAAGTTTCCCCTCTTTATGTTGAGAATTTTGAAGTTACTCGTGTTTTGTCTTCCTATGCTTGCTACTTTGTTCTTCATGAATTTATTTGTGTACAAGATTTCTTTTCATAGGAAGTGGGTTAGGCTTAAATGTGTTTTGAATTTGCTTCTTGATGCTCTCTTTTGCTTCAAATCTTATTTCTTACGAGAGTATCATTAAAATTACTGAGCCCATCTTAATGGCTATAAAGAAAGCACTTCTTGGGAGATAACCCATGTGTTTATTTTACTACTATTTTGTTGAGTCTTGGAAGTTGTTACTACTGTAGCAACCTCTCCTTATCATGTTGTTGTGCCAAGTAAAGTCTTTGATAGTAAGGTTGATACTAGATTTGGATTACTGCGCAGAAACAGATTTCTTGCTGTCACGAATTTGAGTAGGCCTCTCTGTAGGTAACTCAGAAAAATCTGCCAATTTTCGTGTGTGATCCTCAGATATGTACGCAACTTTCATTCAATTTGAGCTTTTTCATCTGAGCAAGTTAAGTGCCCCTAAAAAATTCGTCTTTATGGACTGTTCTGTTTTGACAGATTCTGCCTTTTTATTTCGCATTGCCTCTTTTGCTATGTTGAATGGATTTCTTGTTCCATTAACTTTCAGTAGCCTTGTGCAATGTCCAGAAGTGTTAAGAATGATTATGTCACCTCTGAACATGTGAATTTTTGATTATGCACTAACCCTCTAATGAGTTTGCTTAAAGTTTGGTGTGGAGGAAGTTTTCAAGGGTCAAGAGAAGAGGATGATATAATATGATCAAGAAGAGTGAAAAGTCTAAGCTTGGGGATGCCCCCGTGGTTCATCCCTGCATATTTCAAGAAGACTCAAGCATCTAAGCTTGGGGATGCCCAAGGCATCCCCTTCTTCATCGACAACTTATCAGGTCACTTCTAGTGAAACTATATTTTTATTCCGCCACATCTTATGTACTTTACTTGGAGCGTCTGTGTGCTTTTATTTTCGTTTTGTTATCTTAGTTCTCTGAATAAATTGGATCATACCTTGTGTGGGAGAGAGACACGCTCTGCTTTTTCATATGAACACTAGTGTTCTTCGTTTTTACTTTTAATGTTCAATGGCGAAAGTTGATCGCTTCACTTATTGTTATTTTGTTGGAAACAGAAAATGCTTCATGTGGTAATTGGTATATTGTCTTGAATAATTTGATACTTGGCAATTGTTTTGAGCTCTCATAGATCATGTTTAAGCTCTTGCATCATGTAGTTTAAATCTATTAGTGGAGAACTACCGTAGAGCTTGTTGAAATTTGGTTTGCATGATTGGTCTCTCTAAGGTCTAGATATTTTCTGGTAAAAGTGTTTGAACAACAAGGAAGACAGTGTAGAGTCTTATAATGCTTGCAATATGTTCTTGTGTAAGTTTTGCTGTACCTGTTCATACTTGTGTTTGCTTCAAACAACCTTGCTAGCCAAAGCCTTGTACTGAGAGGAAATGCTTCTCGTGCATCCAAACACCTTGAGCCAAAATCCATGCCATTTGTGTCCACCATAACTACCTATATGTGGTATTTTTCTGCCATTCCAAAGTAAATTACTTGAGTGCTACCTTTAAAATTTCATTCCTTTGTCTTTGCAATATATAGCTCATGGGAAAATAGCTTAAAAACTATTGTGGTGATGAATATGTAGCTATGTATCTTAGTTCTTATAAGTTGCTTGTTGAGCGGTAACCATGTTTCTGGGGACGCCATCAACTTTTTACACCTTTGTTGAATATCATGTGAGTTGCTATGCATGTTCGTCTTGTCTGAAGTAAGGGTGATTTATCATGATCAAATGGTTTGAGTATGCATATTGTTAGAGAAGAACATTGGGCCGCTAACCAAAGCCATGTATCATGGTGGAAGTTTTCAGTTTGGACATTCATCCTCAATCTCTTATGAGAATATTAACTGTTGTTGAATGCTTATGCATTAAAGAGGAGTCCATCATCTGTTTTCTATGTTGTCCCGGTATGGATGTCCTAAGTTGAGATCTATCAAAAACGAGAAATCAAATGCGATTTATCTCCTTGGACCTTTGTACAGGCGGCATAGAGGTACCCCTTTGTGACACTTGGTTGAAACATATGTTATGCAATGATAATCCATGTAAATCCAAGCTAATTAGGACAAGGTGCGGGCACTATTGGTATTCGATGCATGAGGCTTGCAACTTTTAGGAAGTTTTATGCATAACACATATGAATTATTACTACCGTTGACAAAATTGTTTCTATGTTTTCAAAATAAAAGCTCTAGCACAAAAATAGTAATCCATGCTTCCCTCTGCGAAGGGCCTTTCTTTTACTTTACGTTGAGTCAGTTCACCTACTTCTTTCTATCTTAGAAGCAAACACTTGTGTCAACTGTGTGCATTGATTCTTACATGTTTACTTATTGCACTTGTTATATTACTTTATGTTGACAATTATCCATGAGATATACATGTTATAAGTTGAAAGCAATTGCTGAAACTTAATCATCATTTGTGTTGCTTCGAAACCTTCTATTAAGAATCTATTGCTTTATGAGTTAACTCTTATGAAAGTCTCTTTGATACTTGTCTTGAAAGTACTATTCATGAAAAGTCTTTGCTATATGATTCAGTTGTTTAATCATCATCTTTACCATTGCTTTGAATCACTTCATTCATCTCATATGCTTTACAATAATGTTGATCAAGATTATGATGGTAGCATGTCACTTCAGAAATTATTGTTTTTATCGTTTACCTACTCGAGGGCGAGTAGGAACTAAGCTTGGGGATGCTTGATACGTCTCCAACGTATCTATAATTTCTGATGTTCCATGCTAGTTTTATGACAATACCTACATGTTTTGCTCACACTTTATAATGATTTCATGCATTTTCCGGAACTAACCTATTAACAAGATGCCGAAGTGCCAGTTCCTGTTTTCTGCTGTTTTTGGTTTCAGAAATCTTACACAGGAAATATTCTCGGAATTGGACGAAACAAAAGCCCACGATCTTATATTTCACGGAAGCTTCCAGAGAGCCAGAGAGGGACCAGAGGGGAGCCCTGGGGGCCCCACCCCACAGGGCGGCGCGGCCTAGCCCCTGGGCGCGCCAGCCTATGGGGGGCCACCCCCTGGCTCCTCCGAGGCCGCCCTTCCGCCTATAAAGTCTCTCCGCCTTGAAAACCCTAAAGACATAAGCCACGAGACGAGAAAAGTTACGCAGCCGCCGCCACCGCGAAGCCAAGCTCGGGGGACAGAAGTCTCTGTTCCGGCACGCCGCTGGGATGGGGAATTGCCCCCGGAATCCATCTCCATCGACATCACCGCCATCTTCATCGCCGTTGCTGTCTCCCATGATGAGGAGGGAGTAGTTCTCCCTCGAGGCTAAGGGCTCTACCGGTAGCTATGTGGTTAATCTCTCTCTCATGTACCTCAATACAATGATCTCATGAGCTGCCTTACATGATTGAGATCCATATGATGAGCTTTGTATCACTATTAATCTATGTGCTACTCTAGTGATGTTATTAAAGTAGTCTATTCCTCCTTCATGATGTAAAGGTGACGGTGTGTGCATCATGTAGTACTTGGCGTAGGTTATGATTGTAATCTCTTGTAGATTATGGAGTTAACTATTACTATGATAGTATTGATGTGATCTATTCCCCCTTTCATAGCTTATTGGTGACGGTGTGTATGCTATGTTAGTACTCGGTCTAAATTGCAACGGTCTATTATGCTCTAGAGGTTACTTAAATATGAACTCCGAATGTTGTGGAGCTTGTTTACTCTGGCTTGAGGGAGCTCTTGTAGCCCTACACAATGAATGGTGTTTGTTATCAAACAAGAGAGTGTATGTAGCACAAGTGAGGAGAAGTTATTTATTTATTATGTGATCAATGTTGAGAGTGTCCACTAGTGAAAGTATGATCCCTAGGCCTTGTTTCCAAATACTGCAAACATCGCTTGTTCTTGTTTCTTGCATCTTTACTTCCTGCAATATTACTACCATCTATACCACCTGTGTTTTACTATCTCTTCGCCGAACTAGTGCACCTATACATCTGACAAGTGTATTAGGTGTGTTGGGGACACAAGAGACTTCTTGTATCTTAATTGCAGGGTTGCTTGAGAGGACTATCTTTGACCTCTACCTCCCTGAGTTCGATAAACCTTGGGTGATTCACTTAAGGGAAACTTGCTGCTGTTCTACAAACATCTGCTCTTGGAGGCCCAACACTGTCTATAAGAATAGAAGCACACGTAGACATCAATGCCACATTCTGATATACCAGTGGAGAATTCCACTGGATGGTGCTTTGAACCATTTCAAGGCACTGAGAGTGATCCGGTTAGGTGTGACTCAGAGATAGACGAGGATGATGTGAACCACTTACCGAAGCTATCACTATGGGGTGGGTGATTATGAAGCAAACCCAATAGTCATTGAGTCAGATCCCGAGGAAAGGAACCCATCTCACATGGAGAAAGGGGCATGCTCCAGGAGGAAGGGAGACGAGGACCGTTTGATATGAACACTTCTGAGTATACTTGGAATGTGTCAGTCAACGAGGAAGAATATCCCACTGGGGATATGTATGCATCGTTGAATAATTACTTCATGATGACTGACTTTTCCCTAGGATCTTCTTCTGATTTTGACTACCAGCCAACCGGAAGGCCGTATGTTCCGGAAAACATCAGGAGGACAACCCGTTCAACTGGGTGGATGCCCGGAATGTACCAGGAGCGCGACTACGCTTAGGAGACTACCATGGGAGGCGAATGAGAAATACATATGTACCATATGTATTAAAGTGTTTATTAGTTAAATAGGTGTGTAAGTTATTTTCAATAAGTGAGTCTAGGTACTCACAACGTCTTATGATTATTGTACGACTACCTGTTTATGTATAAACAAGGTATATGTTTTGTATGATTTGGATTTGCTTCTTGATTTCCATTGTGTGACTAACTCTGTGCACAAAGTTGAGCTCAGAAAACTTGCGCATGGAGTAATTATGAGTTTTGCTTTATGTAACAGTGTTAGGGGGAAATGTCGGGAATGACAAGTGAGGAGAGCGAGGCTCAACGCATGGAGCGGGAAGCAAAGCAAAAGCAAGAAGAAGATGTAGCTGCAAGATGATAGTTTCCACCACCACCACCTCTTATGACCCAGCAGAATTTCATACAGTATATGCAAATGATGGAGGAGAGGCAGCGTATCACTTTGGAACAACATTACAAGTTCTTTCAGGACTTACTACAGCAGAATAGGAATGAGAAACCAGAAACCCAAGGAGTTACTTTATCAGACTTTCAGAATACTAAACCTATCCCATTTGCATCCGCACCGAAGCCGATGGATGCTGAAGATTGGCTACTTGACACGAAGTGGAAGCTTCGAACAGTCGGTTGCAGTGATGAGGACAAGGACTGGTATGCAACACATCTTCTGTGTGGACCACTGATGTCTACGTGTGCTTCTATTCTTGTAGACAGTGTTGGGCCTCCAAGAGCAGAGGTTTGTAGAACAGCAGCAAGTTTCCCTTAAGTGAATCACCCAAGGTTTATCGAACTCAGGGAGGTAGAGGTCAGAGATATCCCTCTCAAGCAACCCTGCAATTATGATACAAGAAGTCTCTTGTGTCCCCAACACACCTAATACACTTGTCAGATGTATAGGTGCACTAGTTCGGCGAAGAGATAGTGAAATACAAGTGATATGGATGAATATGAGTGGTAATAACAATCTGAAATAAATATGGCAGCAAGTAAACATGTAGCAGAACTTGTTGGAAACGGTGTTTCAATGCTTAGAAACAAGGCCTAGGGATCATACTTTCACTAGTGGACACTCTCAACATTGCAATCATAATTGAATATAAATATAAGCACTTCACTATGCTATTCTGAATTACTCTCTGGCGGGATAACGAACACTAATTCACCGTGTAGGGCTGCAAAAGCAAACCTTAAAGATGTATTCCCAAGTACTAATAAACACCCCACGCTGTCACTGTGAGCATTCATAGGAGGTACTAACACACCACAATTTCATAGAGACATCCAACTCAAATCATAACCCAGTGAACAAGTATTCTGTGAAATATAGCCTAAGAGACCCACACGGTGCACACACTGTCACCTTTACACACGTGGGACAAGGAGTCTCCGGAGATCACATAAGTAAAATCCACTTGAATAGCATAACGACATCTAGATTACAAAGCTCATCATATGGATCTCAATCATGTAAGGCAGCTCATGAGGTCATTGTATTGAAGTACATGGGAGAGAGAGATTAACCACATAGCTACCGGTAAAGCCCTCAGCCTCGGGGGAGAACTAGTCCCTCCTCATCATGGGAGACAGCAGCGGCGATGAAGATGGCGGTGGTGTCGATGAAGATGGATTCCGGGGGCAATTCCCCGTCCCAGCGGCGTGCCGGAACAGAGACTTCTGTCCCCCGAACTTGGCTTCGCGGTGGCGGCGGCTGCGTAACTTTTCTCATCTCGTGGCTTATGTCCTTAGGGTTTTCGCGACGGAGAGAATATATAGGCGGAAGGGCGGCCTCGGAGGAGCCAGGGGGTGCCCACACCACATGGCGGCGTGGCCAGGGGTGGGCCCGCGCCCCCTATGGTGTGGGTCCCCTGCTGGCCGCCTCCGACTCTCCTTCGATGTTCTGGAAGCTCCGTGGAAAAATAAGACCCTGGGCGTTAATTTCGTCCAATTCCGAGAATATTTCCTGTGTAGGATTTCTGAAACCAAAAACAGCACAAAACAGGAACTGGCGCTTCGGCATCTTGTTAATAGGTTAGTGCCGGAAAATGCGTATAAATGATGTAAAGTGTGTATAAAACATGTGAGTATTGTCATAAAACTAGCATGGAACATCAGAAATTATAGATACGTTGGAGACGTATCAACCACCAGCATCATGGTGGGACAACATAGTAGCTGTTCATCCGGCGGGAAGGGTGTTTACCTGGGATGAGTTCAAGAGGAAGTTTAGAGAAGCCAATGTTCCTGAGAGTATCATGGTGTTGAAGCGCAGAGAGTTTGAGAATCTAGAGCAGAAGGACAAACCTATCATGAAATATTTCCGAGAGTTCTCTGGATTATCTCGGTATGCTGCAGATGAAGTTAGCACTGAATATAAGAGGAAGAAAAGATTCATGAGAGGATTACATCCATTCTTCAAGATGCAACTCATGATGTTGAAGGCAACAGAGTTTCAAGAGTTGGTTGATGCATCCATTACCATGGAAGATGATTTCAAGCAAGTCCAAGAGGAACGGCGTAAGAATGCCAAGTTTGAACCAAAGAAGTTCATCACCAATAAGCCAAACACCAACTTAACCTTTAAGCCCAGATTCAACCCCAGAGGTAACAGATCATCATCAGGACAACCAAATAAGAGCCACATCGTTTGTCGTTCTTGTGGAGTCAGAGGACATTACTCCAACGAATGTTAGCGACCCAAGGTTATTTGCTTTGGTTGTCGTAAGGAGGGGCATATGCTTAAGGATTGCCCAAATAAAACTGCTGTAGGAGGAAGGCCTGGAGGAGGCGGACAAAACAAGAGTGTAAATTCTGGAGGAAACAACTGGAAGGCAAAGAAGCCATTTGGGAAGCTGAACTGTACCAGCTTGGAGGAGGTTATCAACTCGGATAAGGCTGTAATAGGTACGCTTTAGATCCTTACCCATCCTGGCAAAGTTCTTTTTGGTACTGGTGCAACTACATCATTCATTTCTTAGCAATTCATCATTCAATGTGGGATTAGTTGCACTAAGTTAGAATATCCTATCAACATTCTATCTAAGGTGGGGGGGGGCGATCTTCGTTACACACGTTAAGCTAGAGCAGGTCATTATGATCCGCGGTTGCATGTACTATGCAGACCTATTTGTCTTACTCATGAATGATATAGCTGTTATCCTTGGCATGAACTGGTTAGAGGAGAATGGAGCCTTGATAGATTGTGCAGACAAGATAGTATCTCTGAAAAGCCCAGTAGGAGGAAGGATCATTTACCAAGGTGATAAGCATACTCGGATTGAGGTAGAGCTGCAACTTAACAGCATGAAAGAGGTGAAACTGGAAGATATACCTGTAGTCAGGGAATTTCAGGATGTTTTCCCAAAGAGTTACCCGGAACGCCACCAGATAGGGAAATAGAGTTCACCATAGACTTGATCCCTGGAACATCACCAATTGCTCAAGCACCATACAAGATGGGACCAAAAGAGTTGAAAGACCTGAAGGAGCAACTGGATGAGTTGGAGCAGAAAGGATTCATTCAAGAAAAAAGTGTATCACCATGGGGAACACCTATGATCTTCGTTGACAAGAAAGATGGAGGTCGTATAATGTGCGGAGATTACAGAAACCTAAACAATGTCAATATCAAGAACAAGTATCCACTACCTAGGATCCAGGGTTTGTTCGATCAAGTTACGGGAGTTGGAGTATTCTCCAAGATAGATCTGAGATCAGGTTATCATCAGATAAAGATCAAGAAGGAGGATGTTCCAAAAACAGCCTTTGTTTTAAGGTATGGACATCATGAGTACCTAGAAGTACCTTTCGGATTGACAAATGCTCCAGCAATATTCATGAATCTCATGAACATGATCTTCATGCCCTACCTTGACAAGTTCGTCATCATTTTCATCGATGATATCCTGATATATTCAAAGATAAGGCTGAACATGTAGAGCATCTAAAGATAGTTCTACATATTCTGAGAGAACATCAGCTGTATGCAAAGTTCAGTAAGTGTGAGTTTTGGTTAGATCAAGTAGAATTCCTTGGACATTTGGTCAACAAAGATGGAATAGCTATGAATCCAAGTAAAGTTGAAGCAATTTTGGAGTGGGAGGCACCCAAGAATGTCAAGGAAATAACAGGTTTTCTCAGAATGGCAGGATATTACCGGAGGTTCATAGAAGGATTCTCCAAGATAGCAGGACCGATGACCAAGTTGTTAAGGAAAAATACACCTATTGTGTGGTCAGATGAATGTGAAGAAAGTTTTCAGACTCTAAAAGAGAAGTTAACCACAACACCGGTGTTAGTAGTACCTGAAACTGGTAAGGATTACACGGTGTATTATGATGCATCCAAGCGGGGATTAGGATGTGTGCTTATGCAAGATCGCAAGGTGATTGCTTATGGGTCTAGACAACTGAGACCTCATGAAGTCAATTACCCAACACATCATTTAGAGTTAGCAGCAGTTGTGTTTGCATTGAAAAGCTGGAGGCATTTTCTTTATGGAGCTAAGTGTGAACTGTACATAGACCATAAAAGTCTCAAATACTTCTTCACTGAGAAAGAGTTGAACATGACGCAGAAAAGATGGTTGGAGTTGATCAAGGATTATGATTTGACAATTAATTATACTCCAGGAAAAGCCAATGTTGTAGCTGATGCTCTAAGTCGTTAGAGTACCGAAGGAGTAGAACAAGAGCTACCAGTAGAGTTGAAGAAGGAAATAAGCCAAGCCCAAATAAAACTTTGGGAGAAGGAAGCCAATGAAGGTCTATCAGTCATAAGGATTGCGGGAGAATTGGATATGGATCTTAAGAATGAGATAATTAGGAACCAAGTAGATGATCCTTTCATCATGGAGGAAGTAAAGAGGATATCTGAGGGAAGACAATCAGAATTCAACCTAGGAGAATCTGGATCCCTATGGTTTCACAAAAGGATTTGTGTGCCAGACGTAGCTGCAATCAAGGAGTTGATACTCAAAGGGGCACATGAAACACCATATTCGATTCATCCTGGAAGTACTAAGATGTATATGGATTTGAAGGAATTATTCTGGTGGAATAACATGAAGCGGGAAATTGCCAAGTATGTGTCTGAATGTCATACTTGCCAAAGAGTTAAAGCAGAACATCAAAGTCCTGCATGTCTAATGCAACCTTTGAAAATTCTAGAATGGAAATGGGAAGAGATAGGAATGGATGTCATCACCAGATTACCCATGACAAGCAAGAAGAAAGACATGATCTGGGTAATTGTGGACCGGTTGACGAAGAGTGCACATTTTATAGCCGTGAATCGGAAGGATGCTGGGGAGAAACTGATAGATATTTATGTAAAAGAGATAGTGAGCAAACATGGAGTCCCTAAAAAGATAGTATCAGATCGGGGATTTGTGTTCACATCAGCCTTTTGGAAGCATTTACATGAAGCTCTGGGATCCAAACTGGACTACAGTACCGCATATCATCCTCAAACAGGAGGGCAAACTGAGAGGACCAATCAAATCCTAGAAGATATGCTAAAAGCTTGTGCGTTAGAGTTTGGAGGTTCATGGGAAGATCACTTACCATTAGCAGAATTCTCATACAATAATAGTTACCAAAGCAGTATCAAAATGGCACCATTTGAAGCCTTATATGGGAGAATGTGTAGATCACCCATATGTTGGTATGAGGCAGGTGCAAGTAAGGAGTTTGACCCTGACTATGTGAAGGAGAAACAACAAGTCATTGATGTCATTAGAGATAGACTCAAGATAGCTCAAAGTCGATAAAAGAGTTATGCAGACCAAAAGAGAAGGACATGGGAACCAAAAGTTGGAGACATGGTATATTTGAAAGTAAGCCCGATGAAAGGTCTCCAGAGATTTGGAGTCAAAGGAAAACTAAGCCCAAGATACATCGGACCTTTCAAGATTCCGAATCAAAACCGAGGTTTAGCCTTTGAATTGGAGCTACCTGAGAGGTTAGCCTTGGTACACAACGTGTTCCATGTTTCACAACTCCGAAAATGTTTGAAAACACCAGATGAACCTGTATCTCATAAAGACCTAGATTTATAGTCAGATTTGACTTATGTGGAGAAGCCATCCAAGATTCAGGAAGAAAATTGGAAATAACTTCAGAATAGAGCAATCAAGTACTGCAAATTGCAGTGGAAACATCATCCCGAGAGAGAAGCAACTTGGGAAAAAGAGGAGGATTTAAGAAAAGCATATCCGGATCTATTCAGGTACACCAACCACAACTTCGGGACGAAGTTTTCTTTAAGGAGGGAAGGCTGTAACACCCCAGGTTTTCAGACGATTGCGGGGTAGAATTAGAAAGGGATGTGCATTCCATCGCAAAACTGGGAAATTTTACGCGCTTAGTTGCATAAAACCTAAGGGGGGTCGAAGTTTCTCCCTCGTTCCCATTAGGGTTTAGGGTTTCGAGAGTGCGATGAATTTTGACATGACCTCTTTTGAAATCAGGGTTTCGAAAGGGAAATGCATTTGAATTGACATTCAAATTTGAAAATTTGAAATTAATTGAATAAATAAATGAATATTTAAATCATTACCCAAAAAGGAATTATAAATTGACAATTTGAATTCAAATAAGTAAATAAGTAAGGTAAACATTTGAATTCAAATTACAATACTAGCTCATTAAGGAAATTTGAGCTTTATTGATATTAACACATATATACATTGTCTTTACAACATCCAGGAATTATAAAAAACAAATAATAGAATAAATAAAAGTAAATTACAATGTTGACATTAAACAGTAATAAACCTAGTCTAAATCCTAACTAAAAGCTCCTCTGATTTTGATCTCCAAGCCTGAATTCCTGCAAACATGCAAAAACACAAACACAAAAGCATTGAGGTAAAAAGACAAGTGGCAAATGCCACTGGTCAATAACAAGAATAAATCCCCATAGGGGGGATAATACCAAACCTGCCGAGCTGATCCACTCAGCTCAAGTACCAACCAAGGCAAGCACACAACTTACTCAGGACATTACATGTCTCCCAGCACCCACACACAACTTAGTCACCAAATTGAGCCACATGCTTGTGTGTCGACCAATGCAAGGTATTGACCTTGCTATAAATAGCAAGTTACAGCTAGGCCAAGCTATCCATCGACAACCATCACAAGAAACACAAACAGCATCTCTTCATCACAGCTCATAGCTATTCTTCACCAAGCACACATAACTAGATGGAGTACTAGAGCAATATCAAGCAAGGAATCATGAGGAGAAGGGCAGGCAATAGCAACATCAACAATAGTAGAAGCAAATCCTCTACATCAACAAAAGCATCTAGGAGCTGGAGTGAGGTATACCCAGTATAAGGAAATGATCCACTATTCTAGCACATCTCCACAGAGATCAGGGCAATAAAGGGGTATATCATCGTTTGACTAATCGCCTAGTGCAACTGGCAAGAGTAGCAGTAGCAGCAGATAGATACAAGGTCCAGCAATAGCCACTTGCACATCCAGCAACAATAGTCACAGCCAGATAGCTGCTAGACCAGCACCACCCACCACTAGACTACTAACTAAATCACCTAGTCACACTAGATCATTTAAACCATCAGACTAAAAGATTTTTCTCCATATTAGTTCTGAGTGGCAATCAAAAGAAAACAATTGACAACCTACTGAGAATTCATTCACATAACTCAAATTCATCAAAAGCATCCAGGAAGTGAGGAGCAACCAGAAACAGCAGTGGTATCACTGCTGTGGTCACTTCAATCACAAATAAAGCCAACAACAGTAAAAGCAGCAAGTCCTCATTACCCCAAATGAGTTCAGACTTCAATTATTATTATCCAATAGAGGTTGGTATTCATGCAGCTTAATTTAGCCAAATTGAATCATCACTAGTGCATAGTAATCATCAAACAGCAGTTTATGACAAGCATCCAGGGATTAGATAGGCAACCATAGCTTAGTTAAGCAATCAGTAGGGCAACAGAGGGCACCACATCCCTTATCCATTCACTGTAATGCTTTCATAAGGATCAACGGCATTTCAATACACAACATGCTTTTACAGGGAGGCATAAATGGGCACAGTAGCAGAAAATAATCAATAACAGCACATAGCCACCACAACAGCCAGCTAGCCACTAGCAGTAGATGTTCCAAATAGACAACTGATAATATACAGAGCTCACATCAGCACACAGCATCAGCCATAATGGAATTGAGGAATACCTGCAGCAGCACCATGGCGACATCCATGGCGGCACGGTGGTACAGGCCGAACACGGCAGCGCCGAACCGCGACCAAGCCCGGTACCATGCCAAGCACCACCACCACCAGTGATTCGTCGAGCACCAACAGCGCGTCCAGGGACGCCAGCTCGACGAAAATCGCCGTGACCACCGAAACCCTAGATGCAGAGAGGGTTGCGCGCGAGCGGAGGAGGGCGAGTCTATCGAATCAACGCAAACAGGAAGATGCAGCGTCGAGCAGTGCTTCGAATGCGACCAACGGCGAGGTCTAGGACCGCCGGAGTTGGCCGGAGTGAGCCCGCGATGGCGGAGGCGATTCGGGGGTCGCGAGAGGAAGAGAGGAATTAGGGTTAGGAAGAGAGAGAGAGGGCACGCGCGAGTGAGGCCGATGGGCCAAGCATGGGCAAGCTGGTCTGGTCTAACCGGTGGGTTGACCTGACCAGTGGGCCCAGGGTTGTTTTGGTCTTTTGACCAAGGGTTTTTTAAGTAAATTCAGAAAATCTTTTAAAGCCAAAAGAAAACCCTAAAAATCCAAGAAAAATAGGAATAACACCTAAAAATCCTAAAAATTATTAAATCAAATATTAAAATTATTCTAGAAAACCCTAAAAATCCTAAAAATTATTCTCTATTCAGAAATAAATTCTAAATAAACTTTTAAACAAAATTCAAAGGAATAAATATTAAATAAAAGAATAATGGAATACCTTTTAATATCAAAATCCAAGGAAATTTAATTCTTTAACCTAAAGAAAATATTAAGCCATTTTTTTTACTTTCTTGACAATGAAGAAATACAAGAAAATCTTAAAAACTATTTTCTAAAAGGAATAAAAGGTTTTCTTTGAAAAGAACTTCTTTAAACTTCAAATGCTATTTTATAACTCTTAAGGAGTATAAATAAACTTAAATCTTATTAAACTCAACCTTTTCTATTACAATAACTTTTGAAGTTCAAAAGTAAAGCCTGACATCCAAGTGGGGGGTAATCACAACTAAAACCCGAAAGTATGCATCATTTGGATCTTTAAACATTGCCCTTATCGAACAATGATGCTACTTTTCAGAAACCGAGGACCAGGGTCAGTCCAAGCAATCCAACTGCACTACCTTGCAGTATCCAGGCAAGTTCATCACTTGCTCATGTCACCTTGATTATGTTTATCAAATTATTTGCAAATTACTATCACTCTTGCATTACAAAGCAAAATATTACTTTTCCAATTATGAATATGACTATGTGGTGGGCAATGGAACCATGGTATGAGTTTGGTGGAGGTTCCATTGCAACCGGGTTACTCATCTAGGATTAATAACCAATGCCATCTAGTGATTCTTGCGCCGTAATACTCGTGTTAACCATAAGATCTGAAATGGGACGAAGTAGTCAGTTGTATTTCTTCCTTTCGCACATCAACGGACGCACTTTACCGGAGTAGTTGCCTCCAGGAAGGAGCAACTGGAGTGGTGGGGAACCCTAAAGTCCTCACGGTATTGTGGTCTACGATGGGTTGTAGAAGACCGGTGAAGGTGCTGAGGTCGAAACATACCAGAGGAGTATGTGGGCTGGCGGGAGCATAGAATCGAGGTCGGATGAACCGATGAGGACCCAAGACCGAAATTACAATACGCTTGGGTGTGCGGCGTCGCGGAGAAATGCAATGATTGGCCAGGACCTTATACTGGGCCTCACACCAAGGAAGTGTGGACGGGAAAGTACGCCCGGTTGGCAACAAGGATAAGTTCTCTTATGGGAAAAGTAACACACCTCTGCAGAACGTAAATAATAGTGGCTTGTCACTCCCTGTTCCGGGTTTGGAACTGCGAACGTGGCCGGAATGGAACTCCATGAAGTTCTAGACACCCGGTGAAGGCTGATGGACATAGTTTTTCATAATAAAAGCAACCTTTGAAGAAATATTTCCGAAAACATGCATTGCCTATGACTTTCTGGTCCATGGCTGTAGTTAGTGCATCAAACACTTATTTCCCTATAATGAACTTGTTAAGTACGCTCCTACTCACCCTTCTTTCAATCCCCTGCTTAGACTGCCTGAATAACTTAGAGGCGGTCATCAAAGGAGCTGAGGAAGCAGATGATGTTTGCTATGAAGAGCCAAACTTGTCGGGAGGCGTTGAAGGTGTGGACTACATGATTACCTACGGCACAGAGGAGATCCCCAAAGCAGCATAGACTTAGGCACCACATCTAACTAGTTAGTCGAGCAGTGATACGTCTCCGACGTATCGATAATTTCTTATGTTCCATGCCACATTATTGATGATATCTACATGTTTTATGCATACTTTATGTCATTATTATGCGTTTTCCGGAACTAACCTATTGACGAGATGCCGAAGGGCCAGTTCCTGTTTTCTGTTGTTTTTGGTTCCAGAAATCCTAGTAAGGAAATATTCTCGGAATCGGACGAAATCAATGCCCAGCATCCTATTTTTGGACGAAGCTTCCAGAACACCCGAGAGCCGCCAGAGGGAAGCCCTGGGGGCCCCACACGCCACCCTGGCGCGGCCAGAGGGGGGGCCGCGCCCCCCTAGTGTGTGGGCCCACCAGGCCCCCTCCGAGGCTGCCCTTCCGCCTACTTAAGGTCTCCGTCGCGAAAACCCTACGACGTTCGACGAAACCAGAGAAAACCTTCCAGAGCCGCCGCCATCGCGAAGCCAAGATCTGGGGGACAGGAGTCTCTGTTCCGGCACGCCGCCGGGACGGGGAAGTGCCCCCGGAAGGCTTCTCCATCGACACCACCGCCATCTTCATCAACGTTGCTGTCTCCCATGAGGAGGGAGTAGTTCTCCATCGAGGCTCGGGGCTGTACCGGTAGCTATGTGGTTCATCTCTCTCCTATGTACTTCAATACAATAATCTTATCAGCTGCCTTACATGATTGAGATTCATATGATGATGCTTGTAATCTAGATGTCATTATGCTAGTCAAGTGGATTTTACTTACGTGATCTCCGGAGACTCCTTGTCCCACGTGTGTAAAGGTGACAGTGTGTGCACCGTGTGGGTCTCTTAGGCTATATTTCACAGAATACTTATTCGCTGTTATGAATGGCGTAGTGAAGTGCTTATTTATATCCCTTTATGATTGCAATGTGTTTTGTATCACAATTTATCTGTGTGCTACTCTAGTGATGTTATTAAAGTAGTTTATTCCTCCTGCACGGTGTAATGGTGACAGTGTGTGCATCGTGTAGTACTTGGCGTAGGCTATGATTGTGATCTCTTGTAGATTATGAAGTTAACTATTGCTATGATAGTATTGATGTGATCTATTCCTCCTTTCGTAGTGTGAAGGTGACAGTGTGCATGCTATGTTAGTACTTGGTTTGGTTATGTTGATCTGTTATGCACTCTAAGGTTATTTAAACATGAACATTGAATATTGTGGAGCTTGTTAACTCCGGCATTGAGGGTTCGTGTAATCCTACACAGTTAGTGGTGTTCATCATCCAACAAGAGGGTGTAGAGTCTAGCATCTATTTATTTATTCTGTTATGTGATCAATGTTGAGAGTGTCCACTAGTGAAAGTATGATCCCTAGGCCTTGTTCCTAAATACTGCTATCGCTGCTTGTTTACTATTTTACTGCATTTATACTGCCTGCAATATTACCACCATCAACTGCACGCCAGCAAGCACTTTTCTGGCGCCGTTACTACTGCTCATATTCATTCATACCACTTGTATTTCACTATCTCTTCGCCGAACTAGTGCACCTATTAGGTGTGTTGGGGACACAAGAGACTTCTTGCTTTGTGGTTGCAGGGTTGCATGAGAGGGATATCTTTGACCTCTTCCTCCCTGAGTTCGATAAACCTTGGGTGATCCACTTAAGGGAAAACTGCTGCTGTTCTACAAACCTCTGCTCTTGGAGGCCCAACACTGTCTACAAGAATAGAAGCACCCGTGGACATCAAGCAGCACCGAACCTTATAGAATAAAGCTGCTCGAATAGTTATGGCACCTAGTTTACTTCTACCCCTAGTTTATAAGTTGAGTAAAGTTCGACTAGAGTTACCGAGTTATCCTCTCTGGACCCAGGAGGAGCTCCGCTGTGATGTATATATATGGCTTGTAATATTAAGTGAATAATAAAGGACTAGCTATGTTTCTGTTGTACCACTCTGAGGGATGTAATATTTGCAGATTGATACTTCGCAACTGTTATGTCAACAACTGGCATACTACAACATGTAGTGGTATGCAGGGTCACCACAGGGCGCTTGGGCCTTGTTGGCCCAGCTGCCTCTCCCCCCTTTGGCCCAGCCGGCCACCCTCCTCCTTTTGTCCCACCTTGCCTAGCCACAAGCTCCTCCCCTCCCCTTCCTCTATATATAGTGGCGAACTTGAGGGAAGGAGGGCACAACACAATTCCCTTGAGGAAAAGGAGAGGCCCCCTTTGGGCACCTCTCCTCCCCTCTCTCTCTAGTCCTCTCTTCCGCGCGCGGTTCCTCGAAGAGCTGCGCACGGAGGGAGTCTACTCCACCCTGTACGTGGGAGCGCTGCTGGGATTCTGATCCAGAAGATCTACTTCCGCATTATCGACTGGATAGAGAACCGGGAGTCGTCATTGAGCACCGTATGTGTGCGAAACTACGAGGTGCTGCACTTGCAGCAATTGAAGTCGCACCAGGAGGTTTGAAATCGAGCCCGAGGTCGGCGACGAGTACAACTACATCATCCATGTTTTAGCGGAACGTTAACCACTTTCGGTCTACAAGGGTACGTTACCGAAATCATCTTCGTTACAACATTACTCTTAGATAGATCTGGGCAATCGGAGTGCACTAGTTAGAATTTTTTTTGTTTTCTGCTACGAACCCCTACAGTGGTATCAGAGCCGATCTATGCGTAGTTATGCTTGTATGGTTAGAACACATGCTGAATGTGGGCATTGATTCTATAATTGTTACCATCTCACGTGCGCTTGTTCATATCGCGGCATGGTTTGGTGAAGTGGCCCCGACCGACCTTACGCGTACTCTTACGCGAGACTGGTTCCGCACTTCACATATGGCTTGTACCATATATGCGGCTGGGGGTGTCTGTCTCTCTTACCTTAGTTGATATTGCATTCGCAACGGAGGGCCCTGAAAGGGGTGTAATAGAGACAATTATTTAATCGGTGTTGTGGTTGAAAGTTCATAGGTAAGAATGGTTCTTTCATGAAAGCCCTAACAGCCACGTAAAATTTGCAAGAGTTAAAGTAGAGGCGTCTAGCTTTATGTTGCAAGGGGGATTGTAATATGATATGGTCATTGTATAAAGTAGTTTTCTGCTTGTTGTTGCTAAGTTGTAGTGATAGCCATCACCATGATGGTCGATCAACTGGAGGCGCCACGAAGTGGGCGCCTTGCCAGAGCACACGATGGAGATCTAGTCGCGTAAATGAGACACCCATATCATGTCACTTAATACATTTGATGTAGATACCTTAAAACATCTTGTTTAGTTGCTAGTGTTAAGTTTCCACAACGGTAGCTTTAAATAAGATGATCCCTAACATTAATGCCAATAAAAGTGTTCTCCCTTTAGTGTGCACCACCAAGAAAGTTCTCCGTTATGAGGCAGGCCGTGACGATCGGGTGTCAGACATATCGGCGTTCCCATATGGTGGGTGTAAGCCAAATTGCAGTGCGAATACACTAAAGGTTAATTTGGCGAGCCTAGCATGTACAGACATGGCCTCGAAACACATGTGATCGAAAGATCAAGCATGAGTCACATGGATGATGTGATCGACATTTCGGTCTCTACCTTTGCAACTATGCCGCCGGCCGTGACGATCGGGGGTGTTGTAGTGAATAGGGGTCATGTAATCACTAAGACATTCTTAGGGATGATAGTTTTAGTGGAGTTCTTTTATAATATGTGATTATAACTTGAACTCATTATTATGAGCTTAATCTTAATGCCTTTGCAAATATATTTGTAGATCATGTCATACCCCAATGTTTATTGTGGCTCTTTTGTGCGTAATGAGAAACTTCAAATTGCTGGGTCTAACTTCATAAAATTGGTACCAACGCCTGAGGGATATCCTCACTAGTAATGACATGCTCTACATGATACGAGAACCATTGGGAGATGAACTCAAGAACTCCGCGAGTCAGTATGATAATGGTGATTATCATACTCACAGTGACTTATCCATGCGCCATGCTTTACTCCTTGGATTCTGAGCTACGAGTGCGCTTTTGGAACACCAACGCATTTGATGTGGTTGATGAACTTAAGGCACTGTTTATATAGCGAGTCAGATTAATGAAGTATGCGTGGTTGGATGAGTTTCTTTCAACTAAGTTGGAAGAGAACACTTGCTTAGAGAGTCACTTGGCGAACATGCATGGAATTCATGGATGCCTAGTGCATGTTTTAGACTACTGGATGACAGACCGATCTGCGATGATGGGGTGTTGCGTTCGCTTCCCCCCAGCTACAAAGATCGTGTCTTGGAATATGTCATGAGAGTGGAATCGTTCACCTTCCATGAATTCATGTCTGAGTTAAGAACTCTGAAAGTAGAACCAATAGCAGGGGAAGTCATTGACAGAGAAAGGTATATATGATATACACGTTATAAATGTTTTCTTACAAACGCTTATTGCGGTTTACTAAGTATTTTGATACTTGATCTGTTTTTAGTGAAAAACAGAGCTTACTGCTTGAGAGTTGTTTGGAGGAGATGAGATGACAATGCGTGTTGATGGCAAGCAAGATGGTTGATGGCCAACGACACTCTCCCTCCACATCTATCATTTGGATTAGTTAAATGGATCTGAATAAATATTTGTAATTGTTATGAGTGTGAACCTTATTAGCATGCCTTGCATATCGCAAGACAATCATTCATATGAGTCAGAGACAAGTCAGTTGTCCTTCTTATGAATAAAGTCTTTTATGTTCATATATGGTTATGAATGAGTTATTCTTATTATAATCCCGATGATGATAGATTAAACATTTATAAAAACACTAAAATGCTGGAAAATATCCAACCTTGATAATGACATCATTTTCGAATGACACTACCGTTTAATTCATGTTGGTGTTATGAGCTTCATTTCGATGAATCACAAGGTCTTTAGATATTTGATCTTTTGACACATGTAAATTATGCCTTATGAATAAAGCTCAGTGTTCTGGTAAAACAAAATGTGCGCTAAAATTGTTGAGTATCATACATAATGATGTATTGGATTTCAGCAAGTAGTGGATATCATTGTTTTGTAAACTTCATTGTTGATTTAAGTGAACATGTGTTTGCTAAATGAAACATAAGCCTGAAACTATTTGATGTGTTCAAAGAATTTCATAATGAAGAAGGTAATTAAGTTAACAAGAAAAACGAGTCTCTGCGATTTGATCAAAGTGACAAAGTTTTGAGTTATGATTTTCTGCATCCAGGCTTGTGAAAGATGTTCCACAAATTGCAATGCTTGAAATATGACAATATGTTGATACGACTAAAGCATTGTAATCATACTCTATTGAAATATTGTATGGTCTAAATTTTCTCTTACCGTGTTACCATTATTTAGAGTTGTCATTTAAAGAATAGAAAATGCTGAATTTAAAAAAGGGAACCATCTAAAATTCATAAAAAAAAATTGAGTTACGGGATAATTTGAAATTAAGATGAATAAAGTCTTTGTAATGTATTCTTAGTTGCTATGAATACATCTTCCACCAAAACCACAGAGGCGAAACTTGTGTTGCAAACATGGTGATTTCTCGAGAAAGATGTTCTTGACAAAGTTGTTGATGGAAGAATGTAAAACTAAACCAAGGTTATTGACCTTACTCCCATATATGAGAGTGGCGCAATAGAATGTGTTCCGGAACCAAGCTCTACATATAGAGTAGAAATTAATTATTATGATCATAACATCTCAATTAAAGTTTTACTGAAGTGAGAAGGATTCAAGAATACATTCCGCCTCTTCGCGGAATTACGTTCATGATTCACTTGTCTTGGAATAAGACATACCTATGAACAACAAAGAAGTGATGGTGGACCTAAATGCGAGAAATGACTTAAGGGTCATGAAATCCTATATTAAGTTACATTTAAGATTACTAGGTATTTTGATACTTGATCTTATTAAAGTAAAGATGTTACTTGATCTTCCTTAGAAGAAATGAAACTTTAAGAAAGGAGAGCGACTAGGACGCACGCGCGCTGCGTTTCGCGCCAGCGCACGGGATGGCGCGCGCGGGGCCTCGCCGGGCCGCTCCACGCTTGACATGTGGCTGCGCTACAATAGCCTGTCTCCCGCGTCCAACTACCCAACATTTAAACGGTCTCCACGTCTACCTACCCCGCGTCATTAAAAAAAGAGAAAAAACAGTGCACTGATGACCCACAAGTATAGGGGATCGCAACAGTCTTCGAGGGAAGTATTACCCAATTTATTGATTCGACACAAGGGGAGACAAAGAATACTTGAAAGCCTTAACAGCGGAGTTGTCAATTCAGCTGCACCTGGAAACAGACTTGCTCGCAAGAGTTTATCGATAGTAACAGTTTTATAGCGATGTGAGTAAAATAACAGCAGCAGAGTAACAAAGACAGCAGTAGTGATTTTAGTAAACAACAGGATTAAAATACTGTAGGCACGGGGACGGATGACGGGCGTTGCATGGATGAGAGAAACTCATGTAACAATCATAGCAGGGCATTTGCAGATAATAATAAAACGGTATCCAAGTACTAATCAATCAATAGGCATGTGTTCCAATTATAGTCATACGTGCTCGCAATGAGAAACTTGCACAACATCTTTTGTCCTACCAGCCGGTGGCAGCCGGGCCTCAAGGGAAACTACTGGATATTAAGGTACTCCTTTTAATAGAGTACCGGAGCAAAGCATTAACACTCCGTGAACACATGTGATCCTCACATCGCTACCATCCCCTCCGGTTGTCCCGATTTCTGTCACTTCGGGGCCATTGGTTCCGGACAGCGACATGTGTATACAACTTGCAGGTAAGATCATAAACAACGAATATCATGATGAAATAATAACATGTTCAGATCTGAGATCATGGCACTCGGGCCCTAGTGACAAGCATTAAGCATAACAAGTTGCAACAATATCATAAAAGTACCATCTACGGACACTAGGCACTATGCCCTAACAATCTTATGCTATTACATGACCAATCTCATCCAATCCCTACCATCCCCTTCGGCCTACAGCGGGGGAATTACTCACACATGGATGGGGGAAACATTGCTGGTTGATGGAGAGGCGTTGGCGGTGATGGCGGTGATGATCTCCTCCAATTCCCCGTCCCGGCGGAGTGCCAGAACGGAGACTTCTGGCTCCCGCGACGGAGTTTCGCGATGTGGCGGCGTTCTGGAGGGTTTCTGGTGACTTCGACTTCTCCCCGTGCGTTTTTAGGTCGAGGCGAATAAGTAGTCTGAAGGGGGGCGTCGGAGGCCAGCCGAGGGGGCCACACCACATGGCCGCGCGGGCCCCCCCTGGGCCGCGCCGCCATGTGGTGTGGGGCCCTCGGGCCTCCACTTCAATCGTCCTTCTGGCTCCGGCAATATTCTGGGAAAATAGGCCCTTTCGTCAAAATCCCGAGGTTTTTCCTGAAAGTTGGATTTCTGCACAAAAACGAGACACCAGAACAGTTCTGCTGAAAACAGCGTTAGTCCGTGTTAGTTGCATCCAAAATACACAAATTAGAGGCAAAACAATAGCAAAAGTGTTCGGGAAAGTAGATACGTTTTGGACGTATCAACTCCCCCCAAGCTTAGCTTATTGCTTGTCCTCAAGCAATTCAGTTAACAACTGAGCGATAAAAGAACTTTCACGAACACATTTGCTCATATGATGTATATATTCTCATGATATGGCTAATACTTAAGCAGTTCATAATAGGATACATGCAAATAAGATCATCTAACAGCTATGTCAATCATGAAAAGGTCCCAATCAATTAATAATAAGCATCATGAATCATGTATATAAGCAGGATTGCAATGTTCATAAGAGAGTATGATAAAGTGGTATCTCGCTTGCCTGTATTTGATTGGCAAAACATAAATGCCCGGGCACCTTTGAAGTTCATAGAAAGACTAGAAGTAGTGATTGTCAAAGATAAAAGCATCAAAGTTATACCACAATCAATCATATTTTGAGACAAGCATATTACACTAAGAATGACAGTTGTGCTCTCGAGAAAGTGCTCAAAGAAAGGATGGAGACACAACATAAAAGTAAAAGATTGACCCTTCGCAGAGGGAAGCAGGGATTAACATGCGCTAGAGCTTTTCATTTGTAAAGCAGGAGTAAAATTATTTTGAGAGGTGTTTGTTGTTGTCAACGAATGGTAATGGGTACACCAACTACCTCGCCAACCGGACTTTCAAGAGCGGCTCCCATGAATTATTTGCATGTTTATGTGGCACTCCTTCCAACCTTTCTTACACAAACCATGGCTAACCGAATCCTCGGGTGCCTGCCAACAATCACATACCATGAAGGAGTGCCTTTTTATTTTAGTTTTATTATGATGATGACACTCCCCCCAACCTTTGCTTACACAAGCCATGGCTAACCGAATCCTTCGGGTGCCGTCCAACAATCACAAACCATGGAGGAGTGTCTATTTAAGTTAATTAATTCGGGACTGGAAATCCCATTGCCAGCTCTTTTTGCAAAATTATTGGATAAGTGGATGTGCCACTATTCCATATGAGAGTCCGTCAAAAGTAAATGACAAGGTTGAAAGCTAAACACCACATACTTCCTCATGAGCTATGAAACATAAACACAAATTGAGAAGCATTTTGAAGGTTTTAAAGGTAGCGCACTTGGAATGGTTTGAAATGCCATGCATAGGTATTTATGGTGGACACTCTGGAATAACTTGGTTTTCATGTGTTTGGAAGCACGAGCAGCGTTCCCGCTCAGTACAAGTCATATGCATGCGTGAGCATGTGCCAAGTCGATATAAATGAATTATTCAGAGGAGGATACCACAATGCCATACTTACTCATGAATAAAACAATGCAAGCAAACATCCATGACATGCTACTCATATTAATAAATTGGAGCTAATCATGAGAGATCATGAACTACTAAACTTTCTCAAATAACATATACCTCACATGAACCAACTAAGCATGCTCACATGGATGAGTATATGTACAAAAATGAAAACAAATAGAGTTCATACCAGCCTCTCACCACAACCAGATTGTCGTAGATCGTCATTATTGCCTTTTCACTTGTGTAGCTTGGATAATATGAAATGAAAACCACGCTCCAGCCACCGAAGACCATTGAACTCATGATGAACTTTACAAACCAAAGAAGAACAGCAAATATTTTTGGTGTTTTCGAATTTGAGAACAAGAACAAAAGGAAACAAGCAAACAAAGCAAAATCTTTTTGGGTTTTCTTATGGCAAACTAGCAATAGCAAATAAAGTGAAGCAAATGCAAGAAACCAAGATAAGCAAATGGTGAAGAGAAACAACAGAAATATTTTTGGTCTTTTTGTGTTTTGGGAAAGAAACAAAGTGAAAGCAAGAAATAGCAAACTAAAAGAAACACAGAAAAGCGAGATGGCAGAAATCTGCCAAAACCTGACAGCAGTACAGAAATCGATTTTTACAAAAATCTTACATTGCTCAGTTCGAAAAGTGTTCAACTAATGAAAGTTAGATAACAACCTGGGGAACATGCACAAAAATTTGCAACTCAAAATACTGTTCTGGCTGGGCGCACGAATTTTTACGGTAACAGCCCAGAATCTGTTTTCAGGCAGCACTTCCCCAAATATCATCTTCCTCTCATTAGAAAACCACTCAAAGAGACTAAACAAGTATATACAAGTATCCAGCAATCATGATATGCAAAGAATGAGTGATGCCGGTATACCTCCCCCCAAGCTTAGGCTTTTGGCCTAAGTGGAGTTCAATCCCATCGATCCCATGAAGTAGCGCCTCCGTAGTATGACGAAGATGGATCGTATTCCGGGTATGTGCTAGAAGAAGCACCTGGATACGTGACGGTGTGGTCGTAGGAGGTCCCGGCGTCCTCGGAGTCATGTTGCTGGTGGAAGTCTTTTATCTTCATATGTTCATCCACCTCCTCCTTAGTGCACGACCATGATTGCCTGTCAATACTGAACAAACCTGGTTGGGGAAGAGGAATTTCTTTCTCATCCCCGTCAGAAAACAACATTCTATAGACCATATTATCTAAAGTAGAATCAGTAGTCACAAAATGATGACTCTTCATAGCAGCAATATCAAGTCTCCTAGGGGCCAATGGCACATCATTAGGATCAATAGGAAGATTTAAATATGTTAAAACACGCAATGCAATAGTTCCTCCAAAAATAGGTCCCCTGGTAGTCAGGCGGCGAGCAATAAGAGCACCAAGGTGATAGGATGTTTGACCAGTAAGTGCAATATTCAGGAAAGCAAGATGGTAGCTAGAAATATTACTAGTGTTCTCCCTACCAAGAATGCTAGTAGCAATGTAATATGCAAAATACTTAATGGCGGGGAGTTGAATGTTCCTTATCTTGCCCCGCTGAATGGTGCGACAATCATCATCGGTAATCCCTCGATAGAGCTCCAACAAGTCCCGGGGGTTGTCATCAATCCTACTTGCTGTACCTACAGGGACAATATCCAACGCACGACAAAAAATCCTTCAATTGCATAGTAACAGGATTACCATAGATCCTGAATGCAACCGTTGGCTCATATTGTTTGTTGTTGAACTGGAAGCTCTCGACGAAAATTTTTGTGAGCATATAGTATTGCTCCCTTTCATCTCCCATATAGGTAGTTAACCCTGCCCTGTTGACAAGGGTTAAGAAATCCTCCAATATCCCTGCATTCCTTAGAAAATCATAGCATGGGAAAGTCGAAGCATTAGGAGGCCCGTTGTCCTCTTCGGGCGCGAAGCTAGGCGCGAGGATGTCCTCGTTGTACGACCGCCTAATTTGGGTGGCGGCCCTAGAAGGCCTCCCGGTGCTGGTTGTTCCCTTCTTGAACAATTCTCCAAACTTGAACTTCTTCATTTTCTGAAATTTTCAACAAACAATATAAAACTTGATTTGGTGACATATAATTGAGGGAAACTACCATAGGAACTTGCTAGAGTAATAATCATGCATCAAAATTAATTTCTACCAATTAGAACAAGCATGCAAACTCACCAAACATGTCACCTACAGCAGCAAAATATTCAAGATATACTCAACCAAACAAAATTCTACTTGGATGGGTGGAGGAGTCACATACCAAGGAGCAAATGTGCCAAATTTCAGCAGGAAATCTGAGCTGAGCAAAGAGATCGAGAAATCTGGAGTTCTTGAGCAAAAACGCGAGTGAGAGGAATTTGGTACGAGTTTTTTCGGGAGAGAGAAGGTGCTGGGAGGAAGAGATGGCAAAGTGGGGCAAGGAGAGGCCCACACCACATGGTGGCGCGGCCACCTCCTTGGCCGCGCCGGCCTGTGGTTTGGCGCCCTCTGGTGCCCCACAGGTCATCCTCTGGTGCTCCCAGGTGCCTCGTCGAAAAATAGGACCAACGGTATAATTTTCGCGAAATTTTGAAAACTTTGAAAAATGCACATTTTCTGGGTATTAAGTTTATTATTACTGGCCAGGAAAATTTTTGAAATCTCAAATCAACTAAGAAACTTTGCAAATTAAAAATGCTACAGCAACTAAAGCAAGTGGAGAAAGAAAGAGATGTTGTTTACCTCCTCTACGCATATAAAAGGTATTCGTTAACAAGGTTGATCAAGTGTTGCCACCAAATAAATTTTATATAGCATATGAAGAAATAAACCTCAAATCAATCATGTTACCTTGAATTGTATTGATATGGATCCAATCACAAGAGTTTGATATTCTTCTTTAGGCTCATATATGGGACAATCGATGGTTCCCACTTTGATAGTTCTCACATGAGAAATAGTATTAACTCCGCACGCTTTTTCAATCCTCTTGGGGAAATAGACGGTGTGTTCCTTATCATCAACATTGAAAGTAACCTTTCCTTTATTGCAATCAATAACAGCCCCTGCGGTGTTAAGAAAAGGTCTCCCAAGAATAATAGACATATTATCATCTTCAGGCATTTCCAACACAACAAAATCAGTTAATATCAAGCAGTTATTAGTAACTTGAACAGGAACATCCTCACATATACCAACAGGAATAGCAGTAGATTTATTAGCCATTTGCAAAGATATATCAGTAGGTATCAACTTGTCTAAGTAAAGTCTCTTGTATAGAGAAAAAGGCATAACACTAACACCGGCTCCCAAGTCACATAGAGCAGTTTTAACATAATTATTCTTAATAGAACAAGGAATAGTAGGTATACCTGGGTCGCCCAATTTCTTTGGAACTTTGCCATTGAAAGAGTAATTAGCAAGTGATGACCCACAAGTATAGGGGGTGTATCGTAGTATCTTCGATAAGTAAGAATGTCGATCCCAACGAGGAGCAGAAGGTGTTGACAAGCAGTTTCGATGAAGGATTCACTGTAAATGCTCACAGACAAGTAGTCAGGGGGGTTTGATGTAACAGTTGAATAATGTACGAGTATGTAAAGTGCGAGAGTAATAATTGCAGCGAGTGGCCCAATCCTTTTTAGCACAAAGGACAAGCCGGTTTGTTTACTTATAATGACCAAACGTTCTTGAGGACACACGGGATTTTAGTCTAGTGCTTTCGCTACATACGGCTAAATAATCTTCATTGTTGTGATAAGTGTTGTGTGGGTGAACCTATGCTAATGTACCGCCCTTCCTAGGACTAATACATACTTGTGATTATACCCCTTGCAAGCATCTGCAACTACAAGAAAGTAATTAAGAAATAAATCTAACCACAGCCTTAAACTCTGAGATCCTGCGATCCCTCCTGCATCGATATACCAACGGGGGTTTAGGTTTCTGTCACTCCGGCAACCCCGCAATTGGCAAACGAATACAAGATGCATTCCCCTAGGCCCATAAATGGTGAAGTGTCATGTAGTCGACGTTCACATGACACCACTAGAAGAATAACACCACAACTTAAATATCACACCATTGAATATTACTCATCCATAGTTCACTACTAACATTTAGACTTCACCCATGTCCTCAAGAACTAAACGAACTACTCACGAGACATCATACGGAACATGATCAGAGGTGATATGATGATGAATAACAATCTGAACATAAACTTGGTTCAATGGTTTCACTCAATAGCATCAACAACAAGTAGAAATCGATACCGGGAGAGTTTCCCCTATCAAACAATCAAGATCAAACCCAAATTGCTATGGCGGTGACGGTGTCCAGCGGTGATGACGACGGTGATGATGGTGGAGATGATGATGATGGTGATGGCGATGATGTCCAGCTCGATGACGGTGACGATGGCGTCGATTTCCCCCTCCCGGAGGGAATTTCCCCGGCGGATTCCTGCCCGCCGGAGAGCTCTTTTCTCTCTGGTGTTCTCCGCCCCGCAGAGGCGGCTGTAACTCTTCGCGAGGTACCCTCTGTGGCTTAGGTCTTCGGGACGAAGGGTTTGGCGAAGAAAAGGAGGCGAAAGGGGCCGTGGGCCCTCCACACCACATGGCGGCGCGGCCAGGGCCTGGGCCGCGCCGCCCTAGGGTGTGGGCCCACCCTGGCTCCTCCTGGCTCCTCCTTCTGGCTTCCTCCGTCATCTTGAAAAATAGGATTTTTGGTATAATTTCCTTCCGAGTTGATCTTCCGAAATATTGCGTTACGACGGTACTTTTTCCAGCGAGAATCCTGGCTCCGGTGTTCGATCCTCCAATAATGATGAAACATGCAAAATAGATGAAATAACATAAGTATTGTGTCCCAATATGAAATATATCAATGAATAACAGCAAATTATGATATAAAATAGTGATGCAAATTGGACGTATCAACTCCCCCCAAGCTTAGACTTCGCTTGTCCCCAAGCGAAACTGAGCTCGATAGACATGACCACATGTTTATGGAGTGAAGAGTCGATAAATAAAATACGGACAAGAAGCATCATATTCATTCACACAGGACATTATAGTAGACAACCTCTTATAACTCATATTGAAACAAGTATAGGGTAATCACAAGTAAAGGTGCATGAGAAATCATGATTGGTGATGGCAAACTTCGTTCTTGGTCAGAGAACAACTAACAGATTATATTTATCTTATTGAGCAGCGCTCTCATTTATAAGGCACAACTTGCATACTCAATCATAATGGTCTTCTCATGGTCATTGATAACTTGCAAAGCTATATTCATTCAGATAAAACTTGTACTAAACAAGGAAGAATAAAAGACATGATGTAGCAAATCACAATATAATGGTTTGATCACAACTACTCAAATGCTTGCTTGAGATGGAGGGAAATAGGTTTACTGACTCAACATAAAGTAAAAGACAGGCCCTTCGCAGAGGGAAGCAGGGATTAAATCATGTGCTAGAGCTTTTTCAGTTTTGCAATCATATAAAGAGAATAAAAGTAACATTTTGAGAAGTGTTTGTTGTTGTCAACGACTGGTAGCGGGTACTCTAACCCCCTTGCCAGACAACCTCCTAAGAGCGGCTCCCATATTATTTTCATTTTGTGTGGCACTCCTTCCAACCTTTCTTTCACAAACCATGGCTAACCGAATCCTCGGGTGCACCAACAATCTCATACCATGAAGGAGTGCCTTTTTATTTTAGTTTTATTATGATGATGACACTCCCCCAACCTTTGCTTACACAAGCCATGGCTAACCGAATCCTTCGGGTGCCGTCCATCAATCACATACCATGGAGGAGTGTCTATTTAATTTAATTAATTTGGGACTGGGAATCCCATTGCCAGCTCTTTTTGCAGAATTATTGGATAAGCGGATGAAACCACTAGTCCATTGGTGAAAGTTGCCCAACAAGATTGAAAGATAAAACACCACATACTTCCTCATGAGCTATGAAACATTAACACAAATAAGAGATACTAAGTTTTGAATTGTTTAAAGGTAGCACATGAAGTATTTACTTGGAATGGCAGAAAATACCATGTAGTAGGTAGGTATGGTGGACACAAATGGCATAGGTTTGGGTTAAGGTTTGGATGCACGAGAAGTATTCCCTCTCAGTACAGGTCTTTGGCTAGCAAGGTTAATTAGCAAGCATAAGAGTCGAGGGAAACAAACAAATATACATGTGATAGAAACAATCATGCATCTTCCTTGTAAGCACAAACAATTTTAACTTCAGAATAATAAGCTATGAGCTAACAAGAAAGACAATGAAACATCTACATGTATTTCTCTTTTCTATTTAAACCTTAAAGTGTTGTTGCTATTGACCCATGCTAAGTTTGCCAAAACCAAATAGATTTATTCAATGCTCCCAAAGTGATACCAATACTAACAACAAGGTGAATCATATAATAAAGATTGCAAACTAAAATAAGATGTGCAATATGTAAATGATAAGACTTCTCATTAATATTCCATAACGATAACTCACACCAAGGGATACATAGACAACCAACTAAAGGAGAGATACTTCCAAACGCAACCCATCTTATATGATAACTTCCCTACTCATGATATGACACTACTTGACAATAAAAGTAAAAGGTAGTGATAATGTGATACCGCGGCACTCCCCCAAGCTTGGAACAAACCAAGGGGATGCCAATACCGATGATGAATTACTCCTGCGGCGATGGTGGTGATGAACTCCCGTCATCAAACTTCCAAGGAAGAGGCTCTCCATCAAGAAACGACGTCTTGGTCTCGGGGATCCTGAAACTAGCAGCACGGCTTATGTATTTAAACCTGTTTTCATACTCACAGTTCTGATTCTGAAAATCATAGAGTTGTGCTTGGAGCTTGTTGGTGGTGTCGTGAAGCGAGAGGATGTCGCTCCAAAGCTTTGCAGTTTCCTTCTCATGTTCAGCAATGAGTTCAGACACAATCCTGTGGAAGATATCCACCTCACGCTCAGCCATCTTCTTGTACTTGAAAACCTCTTGTTCTAACTTCTCCATCCTGTCTTCCAGGCTTCCTTCTCCTTTAGGACCCTGGACATCCTTGACCTGCAGTTCTCCTTCAACGAGCAGCAACTCCTTGGGGTGCATCTTCAGCTCCTCCATGTACAAGTTGCCAACATCCTTGCTGGAGCCGTCCTTCGGAGTTTCCGACGAAGACATGATGACTCTAGATCCGAAACAAATCCTGGCAGAAACAGCTCGAAACAAAACACGTCGAAAACACGATATACGGACCTCCAGGGGTCCGGGAGATTATATAGCAAATATTTTCGCGAAATAAGGAAAATACCAGATCGAACCAGAGTCGGAAAGGAGCGACGGGGCGGCCAAACCATAGGCCGGCGCGGGCCCAGGTCAGGCCGCGCCGCCCTATGGTGGCACCCCCTCGTGCGTCCTTTCCACTCCGTTTCGAACTCGTAATTTCTCATATTTTCCAAAAACAGCAAAAATATAGTTCGGAAGGTAAATTGCGTACTTTTCATTACCGATCTTTATTACCTATTCAAAGTCGAGTTCTGGCGGACTGTCAATTTGCCCTTTGATGAAATCTTCCGGTGTCTCCACTTGAATAATATCGACATCAACATTATAGGAATCACCTGAGATATAATGCTTGAGTCTTTGTCCATTCACCACTTGCGTAGCATTGCCTTGGAGAGAGCTAATTTTGATTGCTCCTGAACGATACACCTCCTCGACAACATATGGTCCTTCCCATTTCGAGAGTAATTTCCCTGCAAAGAATCTGAGACGAGACCGATACAATAGGACTTTATCCCCAATATTAAATTCTCTTTTGATAATCCTCCTATCATGCCATTTTTTAACTTTCTCTTTAAAGAGTTTAGCATTTTCATAAGCTTCACTTCTCCATTCATCTAGGGAACTCAATTGCAACAACCTCTTATCACCCTAAGTTTAGGATCTTTATTTAATTCTCTAACAGCCCAATAAGCTTTGTGCTCTAGTTCTAAAGGTAAATGACAAGCTTTCCCATAAACCATTTTATAAGGTGACATTCCCATGGGATTTTTATAAGCAGTTCTATAAGCCCAAAGTGCATCCTTCAATTTACTAGCCCAATTCTTTCTAGTTTTATTAACGGTCTTTCCCAAAATAGATTTAATCTCTCTATTTGATAATTCTACTTGACCACTAGTTTGAGGATGATAAGCAGAAGCAATTCTATGATTAATACCATACCTAGCAAGAGTTTTTCTAAAACCTCCATGAATAAAATGAGAACCTCCATCAGTCATAATATATCTAGGTACTCCAAATCTAGGAAAAATAATATCTAAGAGCATTCTTAAAGAGGTCTCACCATCAGCACTTTTTGTAGGTATAGCCTCCACCCATTTAGTAACATAATCAACAGCAACAAGTATATGAGTGTTACCTTCTGAAGACGGAAAAGGTCCCATGAAGTCAAATCCCCAACAATCAAACGGTTCAATAACAAGAGTATAATTCATAGGCATTTCATTGCGTCTGGAGATATTACCAACCCTTTGGCATTCATCACAAGATAAAATAAACTTTCTCGCATCTTTGAAGAGAGTTGGCCAATAAAAACCTGATTGTAGAACCTTTTGCGCGGTTCTTTCTCCGGCGTGATGTCCTCCATAAGCACTACCATGACATTTACTCAATATCTCCTGTTGTTCATATTCGGGAACACATCTTCGCATAATACCATCCACTCCTTCTTTATATAAGTGTGGGTCATCCCAGAAATAATGCCTCAAATCATAAAAGAATTTCCTCCTTTGCTGAACTGAAAAGGTTGGAGGCAAGTACTTGGAAACAATAAAGTTAGCATAATCAGCATACCAAGGACTGTCTCGCGAGCTCACCTTTATTACAGCCAATTGTTCATTTGGAAAACTATCATTAACAGAACAGGATCATAAGCAATATTTTCCAATCTAGACAAATTATCAGCAACAGGATTATCAGCACCTTTCCTATCTACAATATGTAAATCAAATTCTTGCAACAGAAGTACCCATCTAATAAGCCTTGGCTTAGCATCTTTCTTTGTCATTAGGTATCTAATTGCCGCATGATCAGTATGAATAGTAACTTTTGAATCAACAATATAAGATCTAAATTTATCACAAGCAAAAACTACAGCTAATAATTCCTTTTCAGTTGTAGCATAATTTCTTTGAGCAGCATCAAGAGTTTTACTAGCATAATGAATAACATTCAGTTTTTATCTACTAGCTGTACAAGAACAGCGCATACATCAAAATCACAAGCATCACAAATAATTTCAAAGGGTAAATTCCAATCAGGGTTCAACTATAGGAGCAGTTGTTAAGGCTTTCTTAAGAGTTTCAAACGCTTCCTTACAATCATCATCAAAAACAAATGGTACATCTTTTTGAAGAAGATTAGTAAGAGGCTTTGAAATCTTAGAGAAATCTTTAATAAATCTCCTATAAAACCCAGCATGACCAAGAACACTACGAATACCTTTAACATCCCTCGGATAAGGCATCTTCTCGATTGCTTCAACTTTAGCTCTATCAACTTCAATACCTCTCTCGTAAATTTTATGTCCCAATACAATTCCTTCATTAACCATAAAGTGGCATTTCTCCCAATTAAGAACAAGGTTAGTTTCTTCACATCTCTGCAAAACTTTATCAAGGTTTCGCAAGCAGCTATCAAAAGAATTCCCATAGACGGAAAAATCATCCATGAATACCTCTACAATACTTTCACAAAAACCATGAAAAATAGCAGACATGCATCTTTGAAAAGTAGCAGGAGCATTACATAAACCAAAAGGCATGCGTCTATAAGCATAAGTTCCATAGGGACAGGTAAAAGTGGTTTTCTCTTGATCTTTAGCTTTAACAGCAATTTGTGAAAACCCAGAATAACCATCAAGAAAGCAAAAATGAGTATTTTTAGATAATATTTCTAGCATTTGATCAATAAAGGGTAAAGGGTAATGATCTTTTTTAGTAACTTTATTAACTTTTCGAAAATCAATGCACATTCTATACCCTACAACTACTCTTTGAGGAATGAGCTCATCATTATCATTAGGCACAACAGTCATACCTCCTTTCTTGGGAACACAGTGCACAGGACTAACCCATCTACTATCAGCAATAGGATATATAATACCAGCTTCAAGGAGTCGTAGTACCTCATTCCTTACCACTTCTTTCATCTTTGGAATTAGACGACGCTGAGGTTCAACAACAGGCTTTGCATCATCTTCCATATTAATAGCATGTTGGCAAATAGAAGGAGAAATCCCCTTCAAATCATCAAGAGTGTAGCCAATAGCGCCTCGATGCTTCTTCAATATTTCCAATAACCTTTCTTCCTCAATCTCTGAAAGCTTAGAACTAATAATAACAGGATATATTTTCTTATCATCAATATGAGCATATTTAAGATTATCAGGTAAAGGTTTTAAATCAAAAACAGGATCTTCCTTTGGTGGCGGTGTTGTACCCAAATCTTCCACCGGTAAATCATGCTTGAGAATAGGTTGACGAAGAAAAATTTCCTCAAGCTCATCTCTTTCTTTCCTAAAAATTTCGCTCTCGCTATCCTCCAAATGTTGCTGCAAAGGATTATTAGGAACAAGAACAATAGATGCACATTGCTCCATTTTAATATCATTACTAGGCAAATCAGCTTTATAAGGAGTTTTAGTAAATTTAGAGAAGTTAAACTCATAAGATTCACCAGCAAATTTAGTCAAAATTTTCTCTTTCTTGCAATCTATAATAGCTCCACAAGTATTTAGAAAAGGTCTACCAAAAATAATAGGACAATAATCACTAGCAAAGCAGAACCAAGTACCAAAAAGTCAGCAGGATATTTAATCTTACCGCATAAAACTTCCACATCTCGAACAATACCAATTGGAGAAATAGTTTCTCTATTAGCCAGCTGAATAACCACATCAATATCTTCAAGTTCACAAGAATCAATTTCGTGCATAATCTCCGTGTAAAGCTCATACGGAATAGCACTAACACTTGCACCAATATCACATAATCCATAATAGCAATGATCACCAATTCTAACAGATAGCATAGGAACACTAGCTTGTTTGGGTTTATTAGGATGTGAAACAATATGAGAAGCATCTTCACAGAAAATAATATGACCATCCTCCACATTTTCAGTCACAAGATCTTTAACTATTGCAACAGCAGGTTCAACTTTTATTTGTTCTTCAGGTTCTACAGGTTTCTTTTCACTTTTATGAACCGCACTATTTATAACAGAGTACTCCTTCATTTTAGCAGGGAAAGGAGTTCTTTCAATATAAGCTTCAGGAATAACATGATCAGCAGTTTCAACTACAACACATTTATTAATAGATGAATCAATTTTATCTTTATATGGTTCATGATACTTATCAAAGTTCTTCTTTGGCAATTCATAATGAGAGGCAAAAGCTTTATAAAGATTTACAGCAACTTGAGAATCAAGACCATATGTAGCACTCATATTACGAAATTTATCAGTATCCATAAAAGCTTCAATGCATTTATAATCATAAATTATACCTGATTCTCGATCTTTGTCATTCTCCCATCCTTCAGTATTTTCTTGGATTCGATCAAGAAGGTCCCTTTTAAACTCTTCTTTGTTGCGTGTAAATGATCCAGAACAAGAAGTATCCAGCAAGGTCTTGTCTTGAAAAGAAAGTCTTGCATAGAAATTATCAATAATAACATTACCAGGAAGCTCATGAATGGGGCATTTGAGCATTAAAGACTTCAATCTCCCCCAAGCTTGGGCAATACTCTCTCCATCATGAGGCCAAAAATTATATATGCGATTCCGATCCTTATGAATTTCACTTGGAGGATAGAACTTAGAATAAAACCGGGGCACAATATCATTCCATTCAAGAGAATCCCCATTATCCAGTAATTTATACCAATGCGCCGCTTTACCAAACAGCGATAAAGAGAATAGTTTCTTCCTCACTTCATCCATAGCAATACCTGCACATTTGAATAAACCGCATAATTCATGCAAAAACAGTAAATGATCACCGGGGTGGACAGTTCCATCCCCTTCATAGCGGTTATCCATAACACGTTCAATAATTTTCATAGGTATTTTATATGGTATTACTTCCTCACCTGGCGCTTCATCCACTACCGTTGCAGTAGTAGTAGATTTCCCAAATAGAAATTGAAGAGAAGATCTCTCCATAATGACTTATAGCAGCAGGCAGGAATAAAATCAGCACAACAGTAAAGGTTTTCCTTACCAATTCCACTTACCAATAGCGCTTCACTCCCCGGCAACGGCGCCAGAAAATAGTCTTGATGACCCACAAGTATAGGGGGTGTATCGTAGTATCTTCGATAAGTAAGAATGTCGATCCCAACGAGGAGCAGAAGGTGTTGACAAGCGGTTTCGATGAAGGATTCACTGTAAATGCTCACAGACAAGTAGTCAGGGGGGTTTGATGTAACAGTTGAATAATGTACGAGTATGTAAAGTGCGAGAGTAATAATTGCAGCGAGTGGCCCAATCCTTTTTAGCACAAAGGACAAGCCGGTTTGTTTACTTATAATGACCAAACGTTCTTGAGGACACACGGGATTTTAGTCTAGTGCTTTCGCTACATACGGCTAAATAATCTTCATTGTTGTGATAAGTGTTGTGTGGGTGAACCTATGCTAATGTACCGCCCTTCCTAGGACTAATACATACTTGTGATTATACCCCTTGCAAGCATCCGCAACTACAAGAAAGTAATTAAGAAATAAATCTAACCACAGCCTTAAACTCTGAGATCCTGCGATCCCTCCTGCATCGATATACCAACGGGGGTTTAGGTTTCTGTCACTCCGGCAACCCCGCAATTGGCAAACGAATACAAGATGCATTCCCCTAGGCCCATAAATGGTGAAGTGTCATGTAGTCGACGTTCACATGACACCACTAGAAGAATAACACCACAACTTAAATATCACACCATTGAATATTACTCATCCATAGTTCACTACTAACATTTAGACTTCACCCATGTCCTCAAGAACTAAACGAACTACTCACGAGACATCATACGGAACATGATCAGAGGTGATATGATGATGAATAACAATCTGAACATAAACTTGGTTCAATGGTTTCACTCAATAGCATCAACAACAAGTAGAAATCGATACCGGGAGAGTTTCCCCTATCAAACAATCAAGATCAAACCCAAATTGCTATGGCGGTGACGGTGTCCAGCGGTGATGACGACGGTGATGATGGTGGAGATGATGATGATGGTGATGGCGATGATGTCCAGCTCGATGACGGTGACGATGGCGTCGATTTCCCCTCCCGGGAGGGAATTTCCCAGGATTCCTGCCCGCCGGAGAGCTCTTTTCTCTCTGGTGTTCTCCGCCCCGCAGAGGCGGCTGTAACTCTTCGCGAGGTACCCTCTGTGGCTTAGGTCTTCGGGACGAAGGGTTTGGCGAAGAAAAGGAGGCGAAAGGGGCCGTGGGCCCTCCACACCACATGGCGGCGCGGCCAGGGCCTGGGCCGCGCCGCCCTAGGGTGTGGGCCCACCCTGGCTCCTCCCCGGCTCCTCCTTCCGGCTTCCTCCGTCATCTTGAAAAATAGGATTTTTGGTATAATTTCCTTCCAGAGTTGATCTTCCGAAATATTGCGTTCTGACGGTACTTTTTCCAGCAGAATCCTGGCTCCGGTGTTCGATCCTCCAATAATGATGAAACATGCAAAATAGATGAAATAACATAAGTATTGTGTCCCAATATGAAATATATCAATGAATAACAGCAAATTATGATATAAAATAGTGATGCAAATTGGACGTATCAGCAAGCATAGTGGAAATTTCCTCATTGGGGATTTTCCTTTTGTTAGTAACAATATCTTTCATATACTTTGAATAAGGAGCCAATTTAATAGCATCGGTCAAAGGGATTTGCAAGAATAAAGGTTTCATCCAATCACAGAATTTATTATAGTGTTCCTCTTCCTTTGATTTTAGTTTCTTAGCAGGAAAAGGCATTGGCTTTTGCACCCAAGGTTCTCTTTCATTACCATGTTTCTCAGCAATAAAATCTTCTTTAGTATACTTTTTATTTTTAGCATGCTTTTCAGGTTCTTTTTCAACCTCTTCTTTATCAGGAGTATCATTCTTATCATTATCTTCACTATTATCATGTTCATTACCACTTTCAGTTTCAGCATCAGAAATAGAAATACTATTAGGATCATTAACAGGTTCAGAGGATTCTACAACATTTTTATGTTTCTTTTTCTTTTTCTTAGAATGAGCTCTAGGTTCAATGCGTTGAGAATCTTGTTCAATTCTTTTGGGATGCCCTTCAGGATATAGAGGATCCTGGGTAGAGACACCACCTCTAGTTGTTACTTCATAAGCTTGTTTTTCTTTAGCATTATTTCCTAACAAGTCATTTTGCACTTTAGTGAGTTGATCAATTTGAGTTTGAATCATATGAAAATGTTTAACAAGCATCTTAACATCATTGGAGGTTCTCTCCACAATATCATGCAATTGACTAATAGCTTGAGAATTTTCCATTAGATGATTCTCTACTCTCATATTAAAATTTTCTTGCTTAACAATATAATTATCAAACTCATCTAAGCATTGCGCAGGAGGTTTTGAATACGGAATATCTTCCCTAGTAAAGCGTTGAAGGGAATTTACCTCAATCATGGATGAAGGGGGAATTATCTCGCATATATCTTCTATTGGAGGTAGATTCTTCACATCTTCAGATTTAATACCTTTCTCCTTGAGAGACTTCTTGGCTTCCCTCATATCTTCATCATTCAAATTAATTAAACCCCTCTTCTTCACTATTGGCGTTGGAGTTGGTTCAGGCGTATTCCAATCATCATAATTCCGGCCTATTTTAGCCAATAATTCTTCAGCGTCGTCTGGAGTTCTTTTCCTGAAAACACAACCAGCACAACTATCCAGGTATGCCCTAGACTCAATGGTTAGTCCACTATAAAATATATCAAGTAAATCATGCTTTTCTAAATCATGGTCAGGCAGAGCTCTAATAAGAGAGCAAAATCTCGCCCAAGCCTCAGGCAATTTCTCTTCATCTCCTTGATCAAAATTATAAACTCTCTGCAAAGCAGCATGTTGAGCACTAGCAGGAAAGTATTTCCGGAAGAAAACAGCAAGCAATTCTTTTGGACTTTTAATAGAACCAGGTGGCAAACTATTATACCAAGTTTTAGTGTCATCCTTTAATGAGAATGGAAAGATTTTAGCAACAAAGTAAGTACGCTTCTTAACATCATCAGAAAACAAGCTACTCAAAGTAGATAACTCAGTCATGTGTTCAACAGCACTTTCTTTTTCAGTACCACAAAAGGGTGTTTTCTCAACAATAGCTATATGAGATAAATCAAGAGAAAAATCATAATCTTTATCCCTAATGTTTATAGGAGATGTGGCAAATTTAGGATCAGGAGACAGTTTATATCTAACAGTATGTTCTGCAAGCAACTTTTTAATTTTTCTTGCATCAGTAGTAGCATGGCATTTTTCAATAAAATCATCATCAAGTTCCACATAATCTTCATCAAGATCATCACTAGAGTATTCAAGTTCAGGTGAATTAACAGGTGTAGTAACATCAGGAGTTTCAGCATTTTCAATTTGTCTAGACCTAGCAATGGAAGCATCTAGAAAAGTTCCCAATGAACCACTATCATCAAGCACAGCAGAAATATTATCAATATTATGAGAGTTTTCAGACTCAGCAGAAGTACCAGCATTTGAAGCATGTGGCGGTGAAACAAGTTTATCAATCACAGATGGTGAATCAAGAGCAGCAGAGGTACTCAGAGTTGTACCTTTTCTTGTAGTGGATGGTAATATGGCGACCTTAGTATCGCGAGGTTTACCCATGATGGAGAATTTGCAGCGAACAATATCAATCCAAGTGAACTTCCAAATAAAGCTATGCTCCCCGGCAACGGCGCCAGAAAATAGTCTTGATGACCCACAAGTATAGGGGATCGCAACAGTCTTCGAGGGAAGTATTACCCAATTTATTGATTCGACACAAGGGGAGACAAAGAATACTTGAAAGCCTTAACAGCGGAGTTGTCAATTCAGCTGCACCTGGAAACAGACTTGCTCGCAAGAGTTTATCAGTAGTAACAGTTTTATAGCAGTAGCAGTAGTAAAATAACAGCAGCAGAGTAACAAAGACAGCAGTAGTGATTTTAGTAAACAGCAGGATTAAAATACTGTAGGCACGGGGATGGATGACGGGCGTTGCATGGATGAGAGAAACTCATGTAACAATCATAGCAGGGCATTTGCAGATAATAATAAAACGGTATCCAAGTACTAATCAATCAATAGGCATGTGTTCCAATTATAGTCGTACGTGCTCGCAATGAGAAACTTGCACAACATCTTTTGTCCTACCAGCCGGTGGCAGCCGGGCCTCAAGGGAAACTACTGGATATTAAGGTACTCCTTTTAATAGAGTACCGGAGCAAAGCATTAACACTCCGTGAACACATGTGATCCTCACATCGCTACCATCCCCTCCGGTTGTCCCGATTTCTGTCACTTCGGGGCCATTGGTTCCGGACAGCGACATGTGTATACAACTTGCAGGTAAGATCATAAACAACGAATATCATGATGAAATAATAACATGTTCAGATCTGAGATCATGGCACTCGGGCCCTAGTGACAAGCATTAAGCATAACAAGTTGCAACAATATCATAAAAGTACCATCTACGGACACTAGGCACTATGCCCTAACAATCTTATGCTATTACATGACCAATCTCATCCAATCCCTACCATCCCCTTCGGCCTACAGCGGGGGAATTACTCACACATGGATGGGGGAAACATTGCTGGTTGATGGAGAGGCGTTGGCGGTGATGGCGGTGATGATCTCCTCCAATTCCCCGTCCCGGCGGAGTGCCAGAACGGAGACTTCTGGCTCCCGCGACGGAGTTTCGCGATGTGGCGGCGTTCTGGAGGGTTTCTGGTGACTTCGACTTCTCCCCGTGCATTTTTAGGTCGAGGCGAATAAGTAGTCCAAAGGGGGGCGTCGGAGGCCAGCCGAGGGGGCCACACCACATGGCCGCGCGGGCCCCCCTGGGCCGCGCCGCCATGTGGTGTGGGGCCCTCGGGCCTCCACTTCAATCGTCCTTCTGGCTCCGGCAATATTCTGGGAAAATAGGCCCTTTCGTCAAAATCCCGAGGTTTTTCCTGAAAGTTGGATTTCTGCACAAAAACGAGACACCAGAACAGTTCTGCTGAAAACAGCGTTAGTCCGTGTTAGTTGCATCCAAAATACACAAATTAGAGGCAAAACAATAGCAAAAGTGTTCGGGAAAGTAGATACGTTTTGGACAAAGCACTGTCTGAACACCGCGCGGTGCAAAAACGATCCAAGGCAGTCCAACGTGATAAAAAAGGCAGTGCGTGAGCAATGCACTGCTAGGACACCACGCGGTGCAAAAGTAACCCAAGGCAGTGCAACGTGATACCAAAAAGATAAGTGCACGGGCGGTGCACTTCCAGGACCCCGCGCGGTGCAAAAAGAGAACAAAGGCAGTGCAAAGCCGTAAAAAAAGGCAGTGCAAGGGCGGTGCACTTCGAGGACCCTGCGCGGTGCAAAGCTATCCAAGGCAGTACAACGCCGTACAAGAAGGCAGTGCACGGGCGGTCCGGTGCACTGCCAAGACACCGCGCGGTGCAGAAAAAGAACAAAGGCAGTGCAAAGCCGTACAAAAAGGCAGTGCACGGGCGGTGCACTCCGAGGACCCTGAGCGGTGCAAAGCGATCCAAGGCAGTGCAACGCCGTACAAGAAGGCAGTGCACGGGCAGTCCGGTGCACTGCCAGGACCCCGCACGGTGCAAAAAGAGAACAAAGGCAGTGCACGTGCGGTGCACTCCGAGGACCCTGCGCGGTGCAAAGCGATCCAAGGCAGTGCAACGCCGTACAAAAAGGCAGTGCACGGGCGGTGCACTGCCAGGACACCGCGCGGTGCAAAAGCAACTCAAGGCAGTGCAACGTGGTACAAAAAGGCAAATGCACGGGCGATGCACTGCCAGGACACCGCGCGGTGCAAAAGGGATCCAAGGCAGTGCAACATGGTACAAAAAAGTAGTGCACGGCGGTGCACTTCCACGACACTGTGCGATGCAAAAGCGACCCAAGGCAGTGCAACCAAGGCATGAAAGGCAGTTCAAAAAAAAGTTCGTCCAAACCTATCAAGATGGGATCTAGTTTTGTAGATCTCGACGTTACTAGCATAGCCATGAAAACGAAACTTTATTTGGATACTCGATTTGCAAGATATTTTAGTTTTTGTATTTGAATCTACTAAAAAAAGAGAAAAGACACCCAACGACCTACTCCGAGCCCGCCACGTGTCGAGTTGGGGATGATCCGCGGGAGGCTTCAAACGCACCAGGCCGCGCCACTTGTCAGCGCGCGAAGTGAAGCAGAGCGCCCTCCCGCGAAGCGCGCCCTTTTTCTAGTAAAAAACGTTAAGAAAGGCATAAAGCTCGATTTTTCACAAAGAATGTTTTGGCAAATTCAAAGGGTTGACTACAAATATGTAGCGGTGCTTGAGTCATAAGGGTTTCAACTAGCATTTACTACAATTCGTGAATTGATAAAGGTTTGTCGAAAACTGCATCTCCTTCAATATTTGCATTGAAGAAGAATTGTAATTGGTACAACAAGCAAGATTTGCCGAATCAAATAGATGCTAGTAAATCATAGCTAGAATTCTCGTTTTTATGGATGGTCAAAGAATTTTGGGATTACCCAAGATATCGAGAAGATCTGCATTTGCAAGAAATTGAGTGGGAGCTGGATAGCTTTCCTAATATTATGTGTAGAGGACACATGTTGAGTGGGAGCAATGTAGCCTTTCCCAATCATTATATGGAGATGGCACAAGTTGAGTGGGAGCTAAGAAAGTATCCTGGTCTCATATGTGACTGACATATTTTGAGTGGGAGCTGGGCGCGTTTTCCTGATCTTATATGTGGCTGACATATTTGAGTGGGAGCTTAACAACATTCTTATATGTAGATGACATATTATGAATGTTGTAGGTGGTACTTATGATTATTTAAGCTAGTAAATATTCTATGAATGAAGTTGAACATTAAAGCATTAAAAGGACTATCAAGATAGACCAATATGTTTAATAAACATTAAAGTCGAAATACTTTCCTAGATTAGATTCTGAAGAATTTTAGAATAGAACAAGCCAAGAAGGAGTTCTTACTTGTATAACTAGGTGCAGTGCTGAGTGTATCTCGGTGCTACGACAAAGGTTACATGAAAGAAAAGGGATGTGCTATATCCCCTTATGCTTGAGTCATAAGGTTCTATCATTAAACCGTGTTGTGTACACGACATAATGTGACCCAAGTTCTTGGTCAGAAGAACATGTTCCAAAGTGATTTCTGAGTTAATCACTGAACATAGTTTTAAGTTTGTGTTTTCAGTGTCTGGTGAGAACTGAGAATATTTTTCCTAAATTTGTAAAGGACGGTAAACTTGACCGTAAATTGTTACACTAGTGCAAGTTGTGCTGACCTAGAAGATTGGAAATCTCGCACTGATAAAGTAACATGGTTAGACATCGAAGTGTCATGCAATGTACTGTTGATTAAATCTATATTGATAGTTTGGCTGAGAAAGTTTGACTTTCAGCTGAGTGTGCTTTCAACAGTACATGACCATGTGAAAGTCAAATTGACTGAACAATATGTCATTTTGCACACAGGAAGAGAAGTCTCACTCTACTGCCAAATGTATAATTACGAAATTATCATTTTGATGATAGGGTAATGTCAAATAGGTAGACATTTACGATTTCAAAGAACATGCAGATCTAAACGATCCAGGCTGTTAACAACCTTTTCCACAAGCAAGCATGATCAATAGCACATATGTTATATGGTGTTATGATTACTAAACAAATGCAACTAGATTATTTGTACTCTAGTGCAAGTGGGAGACTGTTGGATATGGTGCCCTAGAGGCAAATAATAAAGAGTATTTATTATTACATATCAATAGTTCATAATAAGTTTTATGCCATGCTATAACTATATCAATCGGAAACGTTCGTACACGTGTGGTATGTAAACAAACCAGGGTTCCTAACAAGCTTTATGCGAACTAGCTCATTGGTCAATAGATGATCGAGGTTTCCCGATCATGGACATTTATGTCAATTGGCAATGGGATCATGTCATTGGGTGAATGATATGATGAACATTCCCAATATAAGTATTGCACCACGATCAAGTCACAAAGTTCATTGTTGCGATAGTTATGAAAGCTTAGTAACCTAATCCTTAGACCGTGAGATCATATTTAATCACTATCACCGGAGGATGCCTTGACTACACCAACTGTCACACCGTAACAGGGTGATCATATAAGTGTGGCTCAGGTATTCCGAAGGGATGGGTTGAGGCATATGTATCAAGAGCCCACTCTGTGAGATTACATCCATAAAGTTGTGTAACGTATGAGTAGGTCATGAGGATGGAATCACACGAAACGAGTTGAATAGCCTTGTCGGTAACGAGATCGAACTAGGTATGATGATACTAAATGATCGGGTCTCGGATGAGTGCCAGTATCGAAGTAACAAAAGGAATAGGACTCGACGTTTGCGGTTCAACGACTTTATATATTAGTAGAATACACAGGGATCATTATGGCCATCCAGGTCCCCCTGGTGATCATTGAACGGAGAAGCGTCTCGATCATGTCTATGTTGTTCTCGAACCGTAGGGAAACACGCTTAAGGGTTCATCGACCTTGAGATGCTTTTGGATTCATTGGAAACATCAGAGAATAGAGAAGAGAGAACCGGAAAGGGTTCCAGGAGAATTCGAAGGATGTTCGGAGTGGTTCGAGAGGTGTCTCGGATCATCGGGAATTAAATAATATGTATTATGTATTAATTAAGTGAATTAATATTTAATTATATATTTATTTATTAATTAAAAGGTGTAGCCCACCTTAATGGGCTCCCCTCCAAGTGGCCGGCCACCCCCCATGGGATGATGGGTGGGGCGGCTGGTTGGGGTTTGGGGGGCGCATGGGCCTTGTTGGCCCAGCCGCCCCTCCCCCTTTTGGCCCAGCCGGCCACCCTCCTCCTTTTATCCGACCTTTCCTAGCCACAAGCTCCTCCCATCCCGTTCCCCCTATATATAGTGGGGCACTTGAGGGAAGGAGGGCACAACACAATTCCCTTGAGGAAAAGGAGAGCCCCCCTTTAGGTGCCTCTCCTCCCCTCTCTCTCTCTCTAGTCCTCTCTCCCACGTGTGGTTCCTCGAAGAGCTGCGCATGGAGGGAGTCTACGCCACCCAGTATGCGGGAGAGCTGCTGGGATTCTGATCCAGAAGATCTACTTCCACATTATCGACTGGATAGAGAACTGGGAGTCGTCGTTGAGCACCGTATATGTGCGAAACTACGAGGTGATGTACTTGCGGCACTTGACGTCGTACCAGGAGGTTTGAACTCGACCCTGAGGTCGGCGATGAGTACGACTACATCATCCACATTTTAGCAGAATGTTAACCACTTTCGGTCTACGAGGGTACGTTTCCGAAACCATCTCCATTACATCATTACTCTTAGATAGATCTGGGCAATCGGAGCGTGCTAGTTAGAAATTTTTTGTTTCTGCTATGAACCCCTACATATTTGATATTTTTCTATATTTTATTTTGGCTAGAAAAGGGGTTTAAAACATTAATGAATTTTTCTAGGAATTATGAAAGTACTAAATTTCCCATGGCCCCACCAGTCAAACCAACCCACTGGGTTAGGCCTCACCGACCGGCTCGGTCGGGTCGACCGACCCAGACCGACGGCGCCCATTTCTCTCCCTTGCTTCTCCTTTCTCTCTCGCGATGCCCCCAGCGACTGTGTTGCCTATGCCATCGCCGCTTGATTTTGGCCAGCTCCGCCATCGCCATGGGTCGCAATTGACATGCCTCTGTCTGCTCTATCCTCCTGTCCGGCTCAATTTTTTTCCTCCCCTCTCGCTATCGTGCGCAACCCTAACTGAAACCTAAGGTTTCGGTTGTGTCGGCCTCATCATGCTCTGATGGTATTGGCCATCGATCCACGGTTCCTGGTGGTCTCTCTATGCTCGTGCGCGCGTTCTTTGTCTCAGTGTCGCCGGCTAGCGGCGGCGTCGTCCCCGGTTCACTGCAGCCGTAGTGGCCGCCTGAGCACTGCCTCACCATGCCACGGTGGTTGCCACCGGGTGCATGGTAAGTCCTCCTCCTTCTCTCTTTCTCTCTGTCCCCTCTCTTCTCTCTCTCTCTCTCCAGTTCCTTGTGCTTTAGGGTTAGGGTTTTGGTGCTCGATTTGTTGTGCTTGTTCTGCTCTAGGGTTCATATTCCATTCCTGCTTGATTTGGTATTGTCATTGGTTACTTGTGACGTGATTAGTTACCTATTGCTGATGTATGTGCTACTCTACCTCATATTGGTCTCTGAATTCTGTCAGTTTCAACAGTTAACACTTGGGTTACATCTGGGATATTTTCCTAGATGATTTAGCTACTGTTAACGACTTGTGTTGGTTTCCAATTCATATAATAGTTAGTATTATATGATTGGTTGATTGGTATCACTACTATGCCTTGCAGATGATTCTATTACTTCATGATCCTGCTCACTGTTGTGTCAAATGTTATTTGGACATTTTCTACCTTCTCTTCCTTAATCAATTATTAAGGAAGGGAAGTAGAGAATGTTTGAATTATTTTGACTAATTACTTTGATTGTATTATGTGTATGTTACATGGTTTTCCTTTGCCTGTGTCGTCAACTGCTTCTGTCAATGGATGGTGTAGGCCTGGGAGATCTTTGTGTGATTACACAAGTGGCCTCAATGATGTTGGATGGTTTGGTAACTAGGGTAACAGTAGGTGAGCTATCTTTTGTTGCCACTGCTATTCTATTAATGGATAAAAATGTGTAGACAAAGATAATGGTTTCAGTTGTTGTCTTATTGATGAACTGGACCTAGAACTAACGGTATAGTCTAGGGTTTGTACATGATGGCTTTTACTGTTTCTTATTTGTCCATGTGCCAATCTTGGTGAATAACAACTATGCTGTGGTACCTTGTTTCAAAGGATGCATAGCTTGTGTTTTTGTCTATCAAGATTTTGGTGTTGTGACTAACTAGTTCTTGTAATATCTGTCAGTACTTCTCTGGATAGATCCAAAAGATGCCAAAAACTATTCAAACAAACTATGTTTCCTATGATTTCTGATTTGGATGCTATATGGCTTTTGGATTCATATCCCATGGTTGGTTCTATACCTTACTCCAGCTCCTAGATCTTGATGTGCTTGGCCTTGTTGATCTTGGTGATCTTCTGGAGGTTGAAATGCCACCTTCTTGTGGTAGGCCTGCTCGTCCTCGCTACTTCTATGTAACCATGATTTCTGATGATACACATGTGTGTGTGTGTGTGTGTGTGTGTGTGTGTGTGTGTGTGATGATCTACTGATTCTAGGATTTCTGGTGATGGTGTGGTGTTCTTAGTGAAGAACTACTGAACTGATACTGTTCTTGGCTGGTCTGATGAACTGGTCGATGGATTGGGATAAAGGTGTGCTATGCTGTTGTGTGCTGCAAGAAATGGTTCTTTTATACCATGCCCTGAAGCTGTGCCTGTCCGATAGCTAGGCTTGCATGGCTATCTGTGTGTTGCTTGCTTGCTTGGTGCAAGTTACAACCTAGGTGCATGTCCCCATGTGGATGTGCTCGGTAGATGAAAATATCTACCTTTATTATTTATCATTATTTTTGACTCATGCCATTTGGAATTACTATTTTGTTTGTTTTTGTTTGTTTTGCAGATCACAAGGTTAAGAAGAAGATGATGATTGATGAGTGGTAAAACACTTATCTTTATCGCCGTTTAAACCTTATATTATTCATTGAAATGATGATAATATCTCTCTAGACCCGCTCCTAATCACTAATTATTGTATAGATGTGCAAATCCTTGTCTTTATTTATTTCTCTACAGAAATGAGCATTTTTGGAAGGAAATCAGAGGCAATTAAAGGAGAATTACGAGCTAGGAACTTCACCAAGTCAACCAGGCCACGGAGACGCATTGCTGGAGACTTACCGACTAGTGGACCGTACCAGGTGTCAAATTGGATTCAAATTGTGTTGAAAATACTGCTGGCATGACCGCGCATAATCCCAACTTTGTTGGTAACTGAAAGAGCATATTCTAAATCCCTAGTGTTTTGTGTGTTTGATAACAACACTTGAATAGAATTTTACCATGTGTGCCTAAGTGTGTAGGTTTATTTTTAGCACCATGGGAATGTGTTCATCTATTCATATGTGCCTTGAGCCTAATTTTATATTGGGCATAAAGATATATGTGAATGGATGAGGAAGACAATGTTGAGGAGAAAGAAAATATGTAAATCTGGTGTCACAGACCCCAGATCATCCGCCCCCAGTGGCCAGATCATCCGGCACCCTGAAGCAGATTCAGCTGAGGATCCAGGGGGCAGATGTTTATTTCATCCGCCCCCCGGACGAAGAGGAAGCTCTGGGGCACAACAGAGGATTTCGCACTTCGAAGAAATCGGGGGGCCGGATGTTTCGTTCATCCGCCCCCCGGACATTCTGGAACATCCGGCCTGTACCAGGAGTCTTCGAACGTCGAGCAGTTTCGGGGGGGGGGGGGGGGGCAGATGTTTCGTTCATCCGCCCCCGGATATTTCAATATGTTCGGCCCTCATCAGGGGACTGCGCACTTACGGCTCGCGTGAAGAGGACCGGGGCTGGAGGGAATATTCCCTCCACCCAAAAAGGAATCTTCCAAGGAGGGGCCGGACCATCCGGCCAAGTCTGTGAAGCGCCAGCGCCGGATCATCTGGGGAGGGGGGGTCGGATCATCCGGCCAACTAAAGCCGGATCATCTGTCCCCCGCGAGTCAGCAACGGTCACTTAACCCGTACGGGCTATAAAAGGGGGAGCCTTCTTCCTCCTCAAGCAGATCTGAGATTCATGAAGACTTTCTCTCTCCTCCATTGTTCTAGAGCTCAAATCGTGTAGATCTCCCTCCCTAGGCAACCAAATCACTCCATTCTTGGAGAATCGAAGGAGGAGGGGTAGATCTACCTATCTACCCAAGAAGTTTGAAGATCCCCATAGTTTTCCCTACTCTTTTGAGAAACCCTAGATCTCCTATGTGGGGGTCCTTGTTCTTGTTGAGCACCTTGTCCTAGATCTTGTTGTGACTAGGTCATGGTGTTGTTGAGAGCCTCCATCCTTTGTGGAGTTCGCCTCAACCTTGTGTGAAGGAATCGCCGCCTCGACCGGCCTTGATAGTGGAGAAGTGAATACTCCTTTATGGGGTGTTCACGAGGAAGAAGGTGAAGCCTTTGTGGCTGTTGGCACCTTAGCGGTCCACACCTCCTCAACGCAGACATACTTCCTATTGTGGAAGGAAAACACATCACGTGTCATCTCCGCTACCGTTCCCCCGGTTGTCCCTTTCCCTTTACACTTGCAATTTACTTGTTCTAGTTGTAGCTTTGCTTTGCATCATCCTAGGATCACTTTACATTTCAAAGATATCACCTTTATATTCCGCTTCCGCATAAAAACTAAAAAAGAACTAAAAATTGGTAGTGCGCCTATTTGCCCCCCCCCCCTCTAGTCGCGCCAAATACACATTCAATTGGTATCAGAGCAAGGTTCTCTTGCTCGGGCTTTACCGCCTAAGAGATGGCCGACAAAGAGCAGCTCAGGGATGGAGTCCTTCCCGTGGAGCAATCAACTTCACCTCCAATCATAGCCCGCACTACGGCTACGTTGGATGACCTCAAGAAATTGGAGTCATCCACCCTAAGCCAAATGAAGGCTATGATGTCGGAGTTGCTTGCCCCAAAACCAACCCCCATCATAGAATATAAGGAAGGTACCGAGAGTCCTCCGCCTAAAGCTAATCCTTATCCTCTCTTGGGATTTGACCCCACAAAGGACAAATCTCAATAAGAAGAGAAGCTCGGGGACACCGGTACCTCATCCTCAAAAGGGAAGGAGAATCCAAAAGGTGTGGGATATTTAGGGGGTAATCACGCGGTAGCACCACCAAGTGATTACGCCGTAAATGTCCCAATCCCGATGCCACATATAGTTTCACAAGGTGCACCACCACAACTTGATTCTACAAGTTTTGAAAATTGGCAATTTTTTATGCACTCTCATATTCGCAGCTCTTCCACCGAACTATGGCGAATCATCGAGGAAGGTTTCAAGCCACGCGACCTAAGCAATCTCACAAGAAGAGATGTGGTGGATGACCAACTCAACGCCACCGCTCTCCACATGATCCACATGGCGGTGTCACCGAAAGACCGCGCTCACATCCGTACTCTCAAGACCGCCAAAGAAGCTTGGGACAAGCTTGACAAGCTCTTCCTTGGAAATGAGAGCATCCAAAGCTCTCGTTTCAATGAAGTCAACAACTTGGCCGATAACTTCGTCATGGTAGAAGGAGAATCCACCGAAGACATGTACCGGCGCATCACCGCTCTCACTGTGCAACTAGGAGACCTTGGTGCCAAGTTTGCAGATGATCTTTGGATCAAAAGAAAGTTCTACAACGCTCTCCTCCCTTATGAGGAAGTCAAATTGACCGTCATCCGCCAAAGTGCTCTCTTCCGCTCCATGACATCAAATGAGGTCCTTAGCGAGATCATTGCTTTGGATATCTCAAAGAAGAATGCGGATGACCTTGTTGCAAGAGCCCACAATGCTGGCAAGCCAAATCTCGCATTGAAGGCCAAGGTTCATGAAGAAAGCAAAAGTGATGAGGATCCCGTCGAGTGGAGTCCGGATGATCTCAAGACCAACTACCATGAGTACATGGCTCTCACCGCCAAGAACTTTTGGGAAGGCAACAAGACAAGAGGCTCAAGGCCTAGAGGAAACTCAAGATACACTCCTCGTGATTCATCGAGAAGTTTCTCCAAGAGCCCAAGAGAAGGGCAAAAGTAAAGGACTTGCTATAATTGTGGCGACAAGAGCCACTTCGTTGTGTAGTGCCCCTTCGAGAAGAGAGAAGACAACGGTGGAAGGCTTGTCCGCAAGGACAAGTCCAAATCCTTCTCCAAGGGCTACTCCAAGTTCTCCTCCAAGCCCGGTGACAACAAGACCTCCTTCAACAAGAAGCCAAGGGCGTTCATGATCCGTGAAGAGTACTCCTCCGACGACGGTGATGACAATGATGACAAGAACTCAAATAAGGAGGATGAGGGAGTGGCCGCCATCACCATTACCACTCCCTCCAACTCCCTCTTCGATTCTCTAAATGAGAACCTCGTCACCAATAACTCCCATTGCCTCATGGCTAAAGTATCGGAGGTATCATCCCCTCCCAAACCTACTTCCTCATTTAATGCTTCCACTATTGATGATGTTTCTAGCCTCGATATCAAGCGTGAGGTTGTGGGTTTGGATGCTTTTCTCACTAACATGCAAGGGGATACTAAGATACACGTTGAGGCTCTCATGGCTCAACTAGGAGCACCCCAAGACCTCATTGAGGAGAAGGAGAGGCTTGAGAGAGAGATGGCCGATGAGATTGCCTCTCTCACTCTAGCACATGAGGAGGAGCACAACTTGCGTATTTCTCTTGAAGCAAGTGTTTTAAACCTCGAAGTCTCTAACAATGTCATAATCTCTCAACTCACTAAGGATCGAGATCATGCTCTCGCCTTGGTGGGTGTACTCAAAAAGGAAAAACTTTCTCTTGACGTTAACCACACCAAGTTACTTGAGGAATTGGAAACTCTCAAAAAGGACCACAAATCCTTGGAGAGTGAGTTTGCAATTCTCTCTAAGTCAAGTGGTCAACTTCAAGGGGAAGCTTCTAAGGAGAAAGAAGTAGAAGTGTCTAACCCTTGTTGTGACCATGTAGAGGAGCTTGCCGCCTTGAGAAGGCAAAAGAAGAAACTCTTGGAGGTTAACTCCCTCCAAGAAGAAGCCTTGGATGAATAATCTCGATTGAGCAAGGAAAAGGTTCCTTGTTGTGATCATGAGGAGGAGATTGCTGCCTTGGAGAGGAACAAGGCCAAGCTCTTGGAGATCAATGCCATGCAAGAAGAAGCCTTGAAGGAGTACTTCCCCTTGAGCAAGGATAGAGTCACGTGTTGCGATCATGAAGAGAAGATCGCGGCATTGGAAGGACACAAGTGCTTGCTCTTGAGGATGAACTCCCTCCAAGAAGATGCATTGAACGAGCATTTTCGTGTGAACAAGGAGAAGGAGGTTCAAGTGTTTGATATCACTCACCCTTTTCCCGAGCATGAAGATGAAGTCAATAGGTTGAAGGTCAAGATCGAGAGGCTCCGGATTCAAGCCATTTATTTGAAGGGAGCTCTCGAAGCAAAAGATGGAGCCAAGGAGGGCTCTATCAATGAAGGAGGAGTGGCTACCAAGCCAAAGAAGAAGAGAAGAAGGACCAAGAAGAAGAAGAACAAGAAGAATGTGGGTATCGCCCGTGAGGCCGGTCCCTCTAACCCAAGGAGGGGTGGAGTGCCCGACCCCACCACAAGGGGCTATGCCGGTGCTAACAACCCATCTCATATTCTTTTTGTTGATTACTATGGTCGTGTTCATGCTCGTTTCATTGGTCCTTATGGGGAAAATATTGATTGGACTATTTGGGTTCCCAAACCCCTTGTTACTAACATGCAAGGACCCATTGCAAAATGGGTATCTAAATCCAAGAATTGATTCATTGTAGGACTATGCTTTCGGTGGTTCTAAATGGGTGGTTGATAGTGGCGCCACTATTCATATGACCGGAAGCAAGGATATTGTTGTCGACCTCGTGCCTTCACACTCTACCGCATCATATGGCGACAACACAAACTCAAAGGTATTGGGTCTTGGCAAGGTGGTGGTAACACCCGACATCTCACTTGGGAATGTCATCCTTGTTGAGACCCTTGGTTACAATTTACTTTCCGTTCATCAAATTGCACGTATGGGTCTTTGTACCTTTTTCGATGAACACATGGTCGTCCTCTTGTGGAGAAAGACACTCCGTGTAGCCTTTGTTGGATATGTAGAGAGCGGGTTGTATGTGGTCAATTTCTCCGGAAAGACAACCTCATCCACTCTTTGCCTATTCGCTAAAGGTGACGTGGGTTGGCTTTGGCATCGCCGACTAGCCCATGTCAACATGAGGACTTTGCAAAGCCTTCACAAGGGGGGCCACATTCTAGGACTAAAAGAAGATGTTTATTTTTGTAAGGATCATGTGTGTAGGGCATGCGTTGAAGGAAAGATGCATGGAGCTCCTCACAAGGCCAAGACTACCATCTCTACCACAAGATGCTTGGAGCTCCTACATATTGATCTCTTCGGTCCACCGTCTCATGAAAGTCTTGGAGGGAAGAAATATTGCCTCGTGATCGTCGATGACTACTCGAGATATTGTTGGGTATTCTTCTTCAAGCACAAGAGTGAGACTCAACGTACCATGATGGAGTTTGCCAATCAAGTTCAACGCAAGTTCGACGCCAAGATTATTGCAATAAGAAGCGACAATGGGACGGAGTTCAAGAACTACACTTTGGATGACTTTCTTGGCGAGGAAGGTATTCAACATCAATACTCCACGGCCTATACTCCCCAACAAAATGGGGTCGCCGAAAGGAAGAACCGAACCTTGATTGAAGCGGCAAGAACCATGATGATGGAATACAAGTCCAACTACAACTTTTGGGCCGAAGCTATCTCAACCGCTTGCCATGCCACTAACCGCTTATACTTCCGCAAGGGTTTAGAGATGACACCATATGAGATCCTAACCGGAAACAAGCCAAATGTCTCCTACTTTAAGGTCTTCGGATGCAAGTGCTATGCGCTTATCAAGGACACGCGTCTAACCAAGTTTGACTCAAGAGCTCAAGAATGTATCTTTGTTGGCTATGCTACGGACTCTCACGCCTATAGAGTCTTCAACAAGGCCAATGGTCGAGTTGTGGAATCTTGTGATGTGACATTTGTTGAAGATGATAGTTCTCTAGAAGAGTGAAGTGCTTCTTGTGAGAAAGGAGATGCAATTGCCCCGGAGGCCATAGGGTGGATGGGTGTTGGTTTCTACCGACCTCGAGAGCTACCTCCTATGTGTGCCAGGGAAGGACCAAGTTCTACTCAAGTAGAGCCATCTACATCACAAGGCCAAGCTTCTTCTATTGAGGAACCAAATGCAAGCCAACCACTACAACAACAACAACAACAACAACAACCGCAAGTTCATCATCAACAATCTCCACCAAGTGCTCAAGGCCAAGCTTCAAGTTCTACACCGGACTTCTCGGGGGAAAATGCTCCGAAACCTACATCTCCTACATCCCCCGGATTGTCCGGTCCTCATGATGATTACCTACATCTCCTACATCCCCCGGATTGTCCGGTCCTCATGATGATGATGAAGCCCCTAATGACAACAATGAGGGTCAAGGCGAGGACCTAAACTATGATGAAGATCAAGAGGCCTCTCAAGAACCTATCCTTGAGGCCGACACTCGCTGTGAAGACAAGACATCAAGACATCTATGCCTCAAGTCCCATTCTTTGTGGAACATTCTTGGAGATCTAAAGAGCAAAGTGTCTACCCGGAGGGAACTAGCAAAATTTTGTGAGCATCACGCTTTTTTCTCCATGGTGGAAGCAATCAAGGTCTTCGATGCACTTGAAGATCTGGATTGGGTGCTAGCAATGCACGAGGAGCTCAACAATTTCAAGAGGAATGATGTATGGTCTCTCGTGAAGCATCCGAACCATTGCCGCAATGTTATCGGCACCAAATGGGTCTTCAAGAACAAGCAAGATGAACATGGCATCGTCATCCGCAACAAAGCAAGATTGGTGGCCCAAGGTTATTCACAAGTTGAAGGAGTGGACTATGGTGAGACGTTTGCACCCGTTGCTCAACTCGAGTCGATACATATCCTTTTGGCTTATGCTCTCACCATTGTTTCAAGCTTCAACAAATGGATGTGAAAAGTGCTTTCCTCAATGGTCCTCTACATGAGGAGGTATATGTGAAGCAACCGCCGGGGTTCGAGGACCCTCACTTCCCGGAACACGTCCTTATGCTTAACAAGGCTCTATATGGTCTCAAACAAGCTCCTGGAGCTTGGTATGAGCATTTACGTGAGTTACTTGAGGACCGCGGTTTTGAAGTGGGGAAAATCGATCCCACTCTTTTTACTAAGAAGGTCAATGGGGAGCTCTTCATATGTCAACTCTATGTAGATGATATTATATTTGGGTCTACTAACTCCATGTTTAATGATGAGTTTGCTAAGTTGATGACCGATAGGTTTGAGATGTCGATAATGGGGGAGCTCAAGTACTTTCTTGGATTCGAGATCAAGCAACTTCGACAAGGCACCTTCATCAACCAAGCCAAGTACCTCCAAGATATGCTCAATCGTTTCGGTATGAAGGGAGCCAATGGAATTGGGACGCCCATGCACTTTAAGTGTCAACTCGCCCTCGACGAGAACGGCAAGGCGGTGGACCAAAATCTCTATCTCTCCATGATAGGTTCGCTTCTCTACCTTTGTGCCTCCCATCCAGATATCGTTCTTCGTGTAGGTGTGTGCGCACGGTTTCAAGAAAATCCGAAAGAAAGCCACCTTATGGCGGTGAAGAGGATCTACCGGTATTTAGTTGATACTCCCAACTTTGGACTATGGTACCCGACGGACACGGATTTCTATTTGGTTGGATTCACCGATGCGGATTGGGCCGGTGACAAGGTTGATAGGAAGTCTACATCCGGTGCTTGTCACTTCCTTGGGCGATCCTTGGTATGCTAGTCTTCGAAGAAGCAAAATTGTGTCTCCGTCTCTACCGCCGAGGCCGAGTATGTTGCTGCGGTTAGTAGTTGTGCTCAGATTTTGTGGATGAGGCAAACTTTGCGGGATTTTGGAATTGAGTATAGCAAAGTGCCTCTATTATGCGACAACGAGAGTGCCATCAAGATCGCCTACAATCCGGTACTTCATGGCAAGACGAAGCACATCAAGATAAGGAATCACTTCAATCGGGATCACATTGCTAGGGGCGATATTGTTCTCTCATACATTGGGACTAAGGATCAATTGGTGGATATCTTCACCAAGCCTTTGGACGAGAAGAGATTCATCGATTTGAGGCATGAGCTAAATATCTTAGATTCGTCGAATATTGCTTGACCATCGTGCGCACACACCTACTCATATAGCATATATCTTGATAGGAGGTAAGCATGGACATAGGGGGAGTTCTGTTTAAACTTATTGAGCTATCCCTCCCCCAATAATGCATAAAGAAATCCAAAACATACTCTATTCATCATTCAAGTGACAAATGAGCTTCAATGTTGAGTCCTAGTTGTGAGTCCAAGATTCATCTTCGCGACCTCACGCTATCATACTCAAACACGGTGGCCTCGGCCACCAACCTCCTCTTTGAGGAGTTTTTGTGGTTTTGTGTTTCTTCTTGTTTTCTCTTTGACTTCTTCTTGATTTTTGCTTATATGGATTTTATTTGATCTTTCTTGTTTGGGGGAAAGTTGTCCAAGTTTGGGTTCTTTAAATTTGATTCTTGCATCTTGGGCAAATAGTACCTTTCACTAGTGACCACCTCTATCCTAAGCCATTCACCTACCCCGAAAATTTCTAAGTCTAAATATACCCATCATTTGAAGGGTTTTCCTCTATTGAGTGCCGGATGGTCCGGTCCGCAAGGGCCAGATGATCCGGTGGGACCGATGGTCCGCCCGTAGGGGCCGGATCATTCGGCCTAAGTGGGAGTATATAAAACGTGGCCGGGCCGGGTTGTGGGAAAGATTCCTTCTTCTTCCCCACCCCGACCCAAACCCCTATCTCTCTCCACTCCCACGCCCTTGATAGAAGAAGATCCCCTTGGGGCTCCTCCGATGACCCCCAAGGCCTCCTCTTCCGTGCTTCGACTCGCACAGAGGCTCCTCCACCCAGAACAGTCTCCACCATGCACTTGTTGCCATGGAAGACGATATTATGCTCTATCTCACTTTTAGGGTTTCACCCTAGTGTGATGTGTAGAGACCATAATACTCGAATTCCTTTGGTAGAAATCAAATTCAAGAGGGCATACTAGTGCTCCCTAGGATCTATCTACGAAAACATTGGTGAAAAATTGAGATCCCTTTGGGGCATTGCAGATCTGGACGGTTGATACAGTAGGGCCGGATATTCCACCCCACCAGGGCCGGATCATCCGGCCTGGAGCAAATTTCCAGATTTGTCTCAGTTCTTCACTACTGTTTTGCATATCGGTCCTAGGATTACTTTTCCGGGTATATTTCCTCATCTATATGCTATCTCTCTAATGCTTTTCATAGGTGGAAGCTCCAACCGAGGAGGAAATCCTCGCCGAACGGTAGCCAAGCAACCCAAGTCCCGTCCTCACAAGGATCGGATTATTGAGTGGGAGGATGGCACTTACACCACTAGAGACACCGAGAGGATCAATGAACAAGCGGCAATGCGTGCCGAGTCAAGGGAGAGGGAGGAGCAAGCTAGGAGGAAGAGAAAGGCCGACAAGCACTCCATTCTCAACATGAACATCGTTGAGTACCATGCTCTCCGGAGGAAGAACCCATACACGAAAGAGAGAACCTCCGATGATGATTGCTTTTGGACGGAGGAACAACACCAGATTATGGTTGACATCTATCAAACTCACCGCACCAAGGTTTGCCCAATGCGAGCACTTGACCATGACAAACTCCAAGGAAAGGCTTATTTCAGTGAGATGTTGTGGGTGTCGGAGAAGCTTGGACTTCTTCCATTGATGGGGCTCCGCAATGACTATAATGTGCAAATCATCCATCAATTCTTCTCCACCCTCTACTTTTGCAAGTCAAATGATGGAGATATCTATTGGATGACCAACAACCGTCCCTATCAATCAACCTTCAAGGTGTTTGCCTCGGTTCTTGGATGTCCTTTCTATGGGAGGAACTCAAAGAGGGGTGGCAAGAGGATGCATGAGCATGGTGTCGAGACCGACAAGAACAAGCTTGCCCCACTCTACAAGCCCGATGGAATTCCGGGCTATGCAAAGAACCTCTACCCACTCTATGACATTCTCCTCAGCAACTTCCGAAGCAATATCTCACCAAGTGCGGGCAACAATGATGCACTCCGGGGTGGCCTTATCAACCTCCTCTACCATTCCTATCACGTGTTCCACAACGGTGATGGGTACATGGTTGATCAAGAGATAGATATCATGGACTTCATCTTCGAGGAGATGTACTATGCCGTGATGGAGAGGAAGGTGCCTCCATATGCTCTGTATATCATGAAGCTTCTTGTGCATGTGGTTCAAGATAAAGGTGATCTTCTTGAGTTCGCCGAAGTCCACAACTACGGCACCCTCCGAGTCAAGCATGAACATGTCAAGTCCATTGAAAAGGCCGGGTTTGCGGAGGAAGAGGGTGAAGATCCAATCTATCACTCCACTCTTTCTCGCACCTTGGTCAACAAGAAGGTGAAGAAGCTCAAGTGGTATGAGAAGATGATGTTGTGCATGAATGTGGAGATCCACAAGGAGAACTATTGCCTCTACAAGGACAACCGCAAGATTCAAATACAAAACCGGGAGATCATCAAGAACCAACATCAACTCATGAATGATGCTCACCGCTGTGCCGGTGAAGAGGTGGTGCCTCCTCCCGCGGATTCCTCCACTTCTTCCACCATCCCCTACCACGAGTACAACACCTCCAGGGTACAATGGTTGGACTTCGAGGATGTCTCCTCCAAGTACTCTCACAAGGGCAAGGAGGCCGCCGTGGAAAGTGAGGAGGAAGATGAACATGAAGACGGCGAGGATAACTCCGACTCCGAGTGATCTTCCCCCGGGACATTTAGCATGCTCTTCTCCCTGTTTGGTGTCTCGATGCCAAAGGGGGAGAAGTTGTTCTATTAGGATGTCGGGAATTTACATGGGTTGGGCATCATTTGCTTGCACTTTGCCTTTTTGTTATTTGTGCATTTGATGCCCCGATTTATTTCATATTGTCGTCAACAATTTGTCATTTGATACTACATTCGAACTATGGTTTGTAATAACTTTAATTAGGTGGTTATGGTGAACTATTGGACATCTTTGTCCACTTATATGTGATGGTGGATTTCATCTATTTTCATATCTATTCTCATCACATATTGATGGCATATTGATCTATTGAGAGGGTTCATGGATTTATCAAGGCAAAGGTATGAAATTCAATCCTAGAACTCACATATATCCATCCATGCCAATGTTAGTTTGTATTTGTGAAGTAGAGCTTCTCTAAATTTTGTGTATCTATGCTCATATGCAATTGGTTAATATGCACACATTGAGGGGGAGCTTTGTTTCATTCTTGCAAAAGTATAATCTTATCATAATATCTATTATGTCCTGCAAATTCTTGTGGTGTCATCAAACACCAAAAAGGGGGAGATTGAAAGAGCATATTCTAAATCCCTAGTGCTTTGTGTGTTTGATAACAACACTTGAATAGAATTTTACCATATGTGCCTAAGTGTCTAGGTTTATTTTTAGCACCATGGGAATGTGTTCATATGTGCGTTGAGCCTGGTTTTATATTGGGCATAAAGATATATGTGAATGCATGAAGAAGACAATGTTGAGGAGAAAGCAAATCTGGAAATCTGGAGGTCACAGACCCCGGGTCATCCGGCCCCCTGTGGCCAGATCATCCGGCCCCCTGAAGTAGATTCAGCTGAGGATCAGGGGGCGGATGTTTATTTCATCCCCCCCCCCCCACGGACGAAGAGGAAGCTCCGGGGCGCAACAGAGGATTTCGCACTTCGAAGAAAATCGGGGGGCCGAATGTTTCGTTCATCCGCCCCCCGGACATTCTGGAACATCCGGCCTGTACCAGGAGTCTTCGCACGTCGAGCAGTTTGGGTGGGGGGTGGGGCGGATGTTTTGTTTCGTTCATCCGCCCCACGGATATTTCAATATCTCCGGCCCTCATCAGGGTACTGCGCACTTACGGCTCGCGCGAAGAGGAGCGGAGCTGGAGGGAATATTCCCTCCACCCAAAAAGGAATCTTCCAAGGAGGGGCCGGACCATCCGGCCAAGTCTGTGAAGCGCCAGCGCCGGATCATCCGGGGGGGGGGGGCAGATCATCCGACCAACTAAAGCCGGATCATCCGCCCCCCGCGAGTCAGCAACGGTCACTTAACCCGTACGGGCTATAAAAGGGGGAGCCTTCTTCCTCCTCAAGCAGATCTAAGATTCACGAAGACTTTCTCTCTCCTCCATTATTCTAGAGCTCAAATCGCGTAGATCTCCCTCCCTAGCCAACCAAATCACTCCATACTTGGAGAATCGAAGGAGAAGGGGTGGATCTACCTATCTACCCAAGAAGTTTGAAGATCCCCATAGTTTTCCCTACTCTTTTGAGAAACCCTAGATCTCCTATGTGGGGGTCCTTGTTCTTGTTGAGCACCTTGTCCTAGATCTTGTTGTGACTAGGTCATGTAGTTGTTGAGAGCCTCCATCCTTTGTGGAGTTCGCCTCAACCTTGTGTGTAGGAATCGCCGCCTTGACCAGCCTTGATAGTGGAGAAGTGAATACTCCTTTGTGGGGTGTTCATGAGGAAGAAGGTGAAGCCTTTGTGGCTTTTGGCACCTTAGTGGTCCACACCTCCTCAACGTAGACGTACTTCCTATTGTGGAAAAAACTGCGGTAAACACATCGCGCGTCATCTCCGCTATTGTTCCCCCGGTTGTCCCTTTCCCTTTACACTTGCAATTTACTTGTTCTAGTTGTAGCTTTTCTTTGCATCATCCTAGGATCACTTTACATTTCAAAGCTATCACCTTTATATTCCGCTTCCGCATAAAAACAGAAAAGGAACTAAAAATTGGAAGTGCGCCTATTCACCCCCCTCTAGTCGCGCCAAATACACGTTCAGTAACATAAGCCCAACACGATATTTCGCCAACATGTGACCATCGTAGTAAGTGTAGAGCTTCACTCGAATTCCAGTTTTACAACCAAAATCCAACAGAAGTTATCACAGGACGTCGGTCCATTCACCATGGAAATCGTGCAGTTTGGCATTCCGTACCCTAATAGTGCGTTCATGATACATTTGGTTTACTGAGCTGTGAATAGAATAATTTTATTAGTATCGTAACATGTTACATAAATAATTATCACACTAATAATATGGAAATGTTATTCTCAAGTGAATATCCACCATAAAACTAGAGAATTGTAACATCCCAGGATTTGGGGTTACAAAAAGAGACGAAATAGATGTGTGCATTGCATTCATGCATAGAAAATCCAGGGAATTTTCGCGCTTTTGTTTAAAACCATCAAAGTGATCGAGGTTTCTCTTGCATCGGTGAAATTGAGTTAGTCATCGATGTGAGTGTGACAAATTTCGACATGAACTTTCCGAATTCATGTGTTTTTTGGAGAACAAATTTGAATTCAAATTCAAATATGGATAATATGAATTCAAATAGAAATTGAACTGAATTTGAATTCCAAACTATAATATGAAATACAATATGTAAAAGTTCACACATTTGATAATTCAAAATAGATACATAATTAAACCTTATTACAATTATCATAATTCAATCATTTAAAAGCTCCAAAAGAAATAGAAGATTACAAAAGTAATAAAGAGGAAATCCTAAACTAAGTCTTCATCCTCCAAATCTCTCCCAATCTTCTGATTCTTTTCCTGCAAAAAGAAAAATAAAGCAAAGGCAAAAGAGATATAACTTTGGGTTAATGTTAAAATGTTTGTCTCCATATTTGGGAGACATTTTAATATTGGAGACTAGCTAATGAGAATTAGGAACTTGTCCTAATTCCCAAATAGTGATTAGAGGGATTTAATCATATTTGGACAACATATGGATCAACCAAGCATAGTTGAGTCAATCTTGGATCATGAGGCAACATGTAATAAAGGCAACCAGGGACTAGAGCAACACTACTAGATCCATACCAAAAGGCAACAATAATTAATTTACTATTTGAGGCAACAAGGCAACAATTTTTATTCCCTCTAATCTAGCTAGAATCCTTTAAAATTCCACAAAGTTGTTTTTATGGATCATTATTGACATGGAGAAGTCAATATGATCCTAAACTAAAAGCCATAAGGTAAAATCAGCTTGATCACAGCAGTCCAATAGGAGTAATACACTTGGCAGTGTCAAATATTAAAGGACAACAGTGGATAAACATCAGCTCAGCCGTGCCTTCACTTGGAGGCAAGGAAAATATCTTGACCAGAGCATACAAGCAGGTAGCACAGTCAGTGCATGCATAAGCATGTGTTGTCGACACCACAGACAACACCCAACAGTATATAAACAGCACATAGGCTGTACCAGCAGCCCCTTTGACACACACAAACATCTCAGCCGCACCAACAATTTATCTAGCCATACTTACACTATGTCTTGAGTTAATCAATCCATTAGGACAACACAAAAACACCAACAAATATTCATGGATACTTAGGATCAGTATGAAGAATCAGAAGCAGCAAGGAGGAGAAGGCATGCCACAAGAAGAAGATTAATCAACAGTTCAGAAGGCCAAACTCTACAACAGCAGGTTGATCCATCGATCTCATATAAGCATCTCAGCATACTAGCTTGCACAACTAGGATCAGGGGAAATAAATGAAGAATATACAATACTCCCATCTATCTACCCTTCAACTAGACTCTGTCTAGGAGGATTTGAGAGATGGATTTCTCTCAGATCTGGCATAGAAGTGCTATGCCCAGTTCATCACAGAGAATCTTATAAAACCGTAAATAGTATATCTATTCTTATCAAAAGGAAGTGCCTCAGCCTTTGCATCATAGGCTGGGCCAAGATATCAAGCTCAACATCTGTTCTTATCAGTAATAGATAGAAAGAAATATGCAGCAGAGAGGGGAGCTAGATCACCTAGCTTTAGCTAGTGATCCCTAGTCAAACTAGGAGCTCATACCCTGTACATAGAAAGGAAGTGAAGCACGGTACACAAGTTACCGCCAGCAAATAACCATGTCTAGGAAGCTGGCAGTATCATCACTTTGCACCACCAACATAATCACAAGTGCAGAGCATGTATGCACATGATCTGCTAATCATCCACATCAACTAAATCACTATAAGCATATATATAAGCTCACCAGCAAGCTACCAAGCAGAGCATCTAGCCACAATACTTTTATCTCATTTCTTCAACTCAACCATGAGTTAAATGGGGCATCAAATTATCACAGCAAGTTATCCAAAGGGAGGCACCACACATAGCACAAGGCAGTGATCAATTAATTCAGAGCATGGTCAACCCAAAACACACCTCATAGAGAGCCATAAAACTTGCATCAACTACCAGGGCATGATTTATTTAGCTCCACTATACACACATATATACCACCAGTAGCACAAGTATGGAGCAGTAGTAATGGTGCAGCCCAAACAGTAGAACCCTGAACAAAGATGGGAGAGGTTTAGCTCACAGTGTACAGGAAGTGGCGAGGTAGGCGACGCCGGGGTTGCGTCCATGGCACCGTCCAGCCGGGGTTGCGTTCGCGGCACCGTCCAGCCGGCGTCGAGGATGAAGTAGTCGCAACAGCACGACACAGCGCCATGAACAGCACACCAAACCACCAGACACCACCGAGATGGCGAGCTTGAGCTGGGGCTCATGGTCGACGAGGAGGCGGGGTCGCCAATGGGGAGCAGCAGCGGCTTGCAGCATCACACTGGCGAACCTAGGGTTTGGCCGAGCGCGCGTGGAGGCGCTTGGAGGCATGGTGGCGGCGCGTATATGGTGGAGCCCCGCCGGTCAAACAGCAGCGGCGCCGAAGGAGGCCATCAATGGCCGGGAGAAGATGGCGGCGGAGCCACACCAGGGAGCGCTGGGCGTGAGCAGGAGCAGGGCGGCACGCGCACGTAGGGCGGCATCGAGGCGGCGGGTGAGGGCGAAGCCTCACCGGACAGTAGCAGCGACCAGCGGCGGCGCAGGGGTTGGCCGGCGACGGCCAAACCAACCAGCGACCGCTAGGGTTTCCAGGTTTGGGGGCGGACGAGGTAGAGCTGGAAAATCAAATCGAACGGGACAGAGAGGTAGAGGACGTCGAGGGAGCCAGAAAAATGTCTTGCCGGTGCCGGAGTAGGCCGGCAGCGGCCAAGGCGGGCTAGGGTTCGCAGGGGTCGTGCGTGGAGCACGGCCGAACGTCGAGACGGTGGGGAAATAGGAGAAGAGATGGAGGCGAAGTCGAATTGGAGAGCGGCGGTGCCGGACCTGGCCGGCGACGGCCGGAGCAGCGGGTGGCGGCAGCGCCATCACAGGCGCGTGCGAGGAGTGCGTCCTGGTCGCGTGCGTGCTCGTGGTGGAGAAAGAGATAGGAACGAGAGTGAGAGAGATGTGAGGCGCTGGGTTGTGTTGGACTCGTACGTGTACGGGTCTGACCGAGTCATGTACTCATGTGCGTGTATGTAGGATACTGACCCAAATTAGCTCTAGCACAATAATAAACTATAGCATACGTACGTGAATACTAATTGGCCAATTAATTATAATCCTAATAATTAATCCACTAGTGATAAGGGATTAACTTATCAATGCCTACGGGTTGTAGACTAGGGTTTAGTCGGAAGTAGAGGGCAAGTAGATCTCGAAGGTTTCAGCCGGAAAAGTACTCGACTGCTATAAAAACTAGGGTTGCGTGAAACAATGAATCGATCCTTTCTTTGTCCCTCGACTCCCCCTTATATAGGAGGCGGAGTCGAGGGTTTCGTAATACACAAGTTTACAGAGTCCGGGAGGGATTCTGACCCGTCCCGTGATAATTGCAAATCGATATTCCTAATACAATTCTATCTTTCCAAACTATATCTCGATTGGGCTTCCGGGCTTTGTAAAACTTTGGGTCATGGGCCTTCAATAAACCCCGGGTACCTTCTTCGGCAGGCCCATTGGGGATGCCTATGTCAGTAGCCCCCGAGATTTTGCTTGAATCGCAGAATCAAGGAAAATCTCCCTTTCTACAATCTGCACATGATTTCTTTAACTCGACAAATTATATTTATAAAGGTATTTATATATTGTACAGGGATAATGGTAATTGGGGCTGGTTCATCTGACGGATCAGGTACCAGTTAACTGCTCTCGTGGCAATCCACCAAAACCTACTTCAAAATCACGTCCCTGGACATGATCTCGGGATACTGGTGAAATTTGACTTGTGCCGCTTAAGGTCTTACCGGATGTCGAATCCCAGTCATGTTTTATCGGGTACCTAACGCGTCCGTTAGGATTTTTCTTCGTATCTGTTGATACGGAAAAAGTAGCAAAGTGCCGTCAGAGGCAGTGCCACGCCGCACAGGATGGATCCCGGGGACTTACCTTCGCAGAGTTTTGCGGCATTCAGAGATTATTTCACGACTGAGGTGCTCTGAGAATATATTGTCGGGTGCTTTTTCGGCTGCTGGAATAGCACATTTGTTCGAGTCAACAGATGACTTATATTGTTTTTAACTTATCCTCCCGATGGGAGTATATGAAGAGTTATTTTAACGACTCGAAATATGCTCCCTAGTACTTACTAAATTTCATCGGGCACGCGAACAGCGTTCCCGATGGGAGTAGCCCCCGAGGCTACAGCCAAACACTTGTGTTTGGTTGTAGGCTCACCTTTTTAGCATCTGCCCCACTATATTGTCCATATTTATCGGGAGCGCGAACAGCGCTCCCGATGGGAGTAGCCCCCGAGGCTACAGTCGAGGATTTATACTTGGCTGTAGGCTCCAATTTGTGTCTGTCGCAATATTGTTGAATCGTCCCCTTCTGAATCATGTCCATCAATCTTCTTGATATACCTTTATAAAGTAGCCCCCGAGCATTTGAACAAAAACTTGTATTTGATCAAAAGCTCTCGAGATCACCAGTCGTCCTTTCCTGTCGCCAATCTTCATATAGCACAGCCGAGATTTTTCCGTTGTAAAGTGTAACATCCCAAGTTTCAATAAAATGAACAAGAGAGAGAGAATTCAAGAATCCAAAATTTGGGGTCAACAAAAACTTTTTCTCATCATATAGGACTATGCATATTAGCTCACCTTATTAATTTATTTGAGTGTGCTTTTGCCATAATGCTTGTTTGTGTGTTACTCTCTTTCTAAAACCCTAGCAATGATCCCTTGATCAACCTTAGCCAAATAAAAATAAAATAGAAAGGAATTCCAAAAATCCATTTCACTCTCATATAAGGCCTATGCCATTTTTGCAAATACTTAATCTAGGCCAACTTGGTTTGCACCATTACTTGTAAATGGTTACTAAACACTTATTAACACCTTTGGAATCAAGCCAACTCAATTCAAATCAAATTTGAATCAAAAGGGAGCTCACATGCAATATGGTCACTTGTGCCATTTTTACCCTGATGGCCACTTTGAGCCCCTGGTTTTCTTCTTTCCACTTCTAAACTTTGTCAACTCTTCACACCTCATCCAAGACAACATCAAGCACTTCAACTTTGCCCAAAGCCACCTCCCCAAATTCATCACCCATTTCACATGGGAAGCAAGCAAAGTTGGAACTTTTTCACGTATACAAGATCATATGCAAAATGTGATTTTGCATACCAATTCCATTTTGACCACCACCACCACCAAAATGCCCCATTCAATATATGATTACAACCCACCAAAAAGATTTTCAAATTTCAAAAATATTTTTCTTGCGGGCATTCTGTCGAACACCTTGTATGCAGGGAATCAATTGGAGCCCATACTTCATTTTTCTACTTGGACTTGGTCCAACCTTGCCCTCTCTGCACCCTGGAGCATCCCTCTCACCTCACCACATCAACTCCACCACTTGCACTGACCAGGGTTTGATTAAATCAACCAAAACATGTCATGCCGTGGCATGACATGGCCATTCCATGCCATCTCCTCACCTGGTCACCTCGGGCCTGCATCACCTTGTCCACTGGCTGCCCCTCACTCTCCTGGACACGCCCGTACCCTCCCATGGTCAACACGACGCATGCACACGTCGGAACCAGCGCGCCCAGTGACGCCCAGGAACGCCCATGCCACGCCAGAGCGCGCATGGCGCCAGCCCTGGACGCGCCAGAGCGCGCTGCGCCTCGTCGCCTCAGCCCGTCCCTCGCCACCAGCGCCTGCAGGATGAATCACCTCAGCTCCAGGACACCGCCAGACACCACCACGATCCTCCCCGAGCCCTGTCGCCGTCGAGGAGGACGACGACGTCCGCCACAGTGCCCACGGACGCGTGACGCGCGCCACTATTCTTGACCACCGAAAACTGTTCTGAGCGCACCGTGACGCTCCCTGAGTCCGCCTGCGCGATACCGTACCCTCGCCCACGCCGTTGATCGACGGGAGAGCGCCATTGCCGTCGTCACCGTGACCACCCGCCGCTGCTCGGAGCCGCTATAAAAGGAGCCCCCGCCCGCTCAAATTGAGCACGCCACTCACCTTCCCTCATCTCACAGCCTCTCCTCGACCTCACACCATGCTCGATTAGCCACCACACCGCCGCAATTGCTAGCTCGCCGCCGCTTACCGTAGCCGAAGCTCGCCGGAGAAGGAGGCCGCCCCAGGACGCGCCGCTGCTTCCATCGGCTTCACCATCATCGACAACGTCGCGGCGCACCCTCCAGACGCTCGCCGGAGCTCCGACGACCGCTCCGACCCCCTGCTGCCGCCGCGCTCGCCTCTGCTTCTCGCCGTCGACGACGACAACCCCTGGCCGTTAGATCATCGCCTGATCCAACGCCTCTCCGTCCCCGTACCGGTTCGGTGAGTAACTCCCGCTGACGCGTGGGACCCGCCATCAGACGGCCTGCTCGCGCTGGACGCGAAGTGGGCCGGCCCAACTCCTTTTCTCTTTGCAGCCCAAGTTCCTTTCCCGCGCAAGCCCACCGATTTGAATTCAATTTTGGAAATTAGAAAAATAGCTTAAACTGATGCAAACTTTGAATTTCAATAGTGACAAATCTACTGGGCCAAATTTTACAAACTTTATATTTTTGGAAACCTTAGGATTTTATCTACACAATGCCACTGGATAGAACCCTAGATCTTTTGTAGAATTAAAGTGACAAAATAAACAAAGCAGGGACTTTTCTGCCTTGTATTAATTCTTAAAAATCAACCAAAAATGCTTTTCAGTTAATTCCACCTCCAATAATTCACTTTTCACTTATACTAATTGTTTCTACAAAAATAGGCCATGCTTACTTTGAATGATCATGGCTTAGTGGTTTTAAATGCCTTTATGGCTATTTCTAGTCAAAGTTTTTGTCCAAAACTATTAAGAAATCTTATGAGGGAGTTTTACCTCATTTAAATCTTGTCACCATCAATTCCAAATGAAGTGGAGACTCTGGTTATTTAGGTCCCATAGGAATTGTTGGTGATACTAAATCTTTGATAGGCTAGAATTAAATGGTATGAGGTGCTCACCTCATTTAAATCATTTTCTCAAAATGATAAGTGTGAAGAGGTTGACTTGAGTCAACCTAGGTCACATATTATGCATAAGAGAAATTAAATCTTAATAAGATAATGAGAGGAAATTATTTCTCTGAATAATTCAAAGTAACATTTAAGTTTAGTATGAGAGGAAATTATTTTCTTAAATAATAAGAAAAACACATCCACCAACTTAATAGTCATATGTGATGCTAGTTTAAGTGTGTGAACCATGTGTGTGCATAGTTTAGTAGATTAGTTTGGTGTGATGATTGTGTACTCCGTATTCGTATTTTAGACGCTAGTACCGAGGAGTACCAGGAGGAGGAGGAGGTCTACTTCCAAGAAGAAGAAGACCACTTTGACCAGTTTCCCAACCAAGGCAAGATAATGCTCTTGCAAAGTGCAAAGCTCACCATGAGCAAGGCATTACCCCATTTACTTTATGCTTATGATCCTATTTCCCAGTTTTTACTTTACAAGCTTTATTTACTTTTGTTTTATCAAAGTACTTTTTGATTTATGATTTACTAGATTAGTATGGAGTTAGTACAAGAGTATCAAACTTAGCCTAGAAGCAAAGCAAATACTTAGCACCCCTCACACATAGTGGCTAGTGCTAAATTTAAAATGACTACTCTAGATGGGACATATGTTGATGAAATAATGATGGTGAAGACCTGGGAATGATTAGTCATTTTCCATTGAAAGATTTTGAAGGTGAATATGACACTGAAGTTGACTTGGTGACTTTGGCTAAAAACTGATGATTGAGTGGATGCGATACCATTCCAATTTTTGAGTACCCCCACAATACCTGATTATGGGTAGGGCTTAGCTGGAAATTTATGTGTCCTAGTATGGGTTCCCTCTGAACACACATCATAGGGGTTATGCTTGAGGCTGCCTCCGTTGTTGAGAAATGATGTGAATTGAAGGTGAATTGTACGGCCAAGCCCTGTGCAGTTCCCGGGTTAACAGTTGGTTTTCACCGGGAGGCCAAGCTCATGGGGAGAGGTGCCTATACTAGGGTGTGTAAGTGAAAGGTTAACGGTTGATGATCCGCGTACTGAGTTACGATTATTCAGGGTTTTATCCCTGACGGATGTAATCAAATGTTGTGGCACAAGTGTGCGACCTCTGCAGAGTGTAGAACTATTCGAATAGCCGCGTCCGCGGATATGGACAATTGGAAAGGCCATTCTGTTTCCGTCATCAGAATTTATCTCTTCGTGACTGATGATTTTTGAACTTGAACTTGAACGGTGATTTTTGAATCACAACTGAGTTGTGGGAATGACACTAATGTTCCCACTTGAGTTAGTTAGCACATGAGGAGTTGTTTACAAAAAGTGTTTATGAAATAAAATTGGCTTTATGCAAATAACCTTAGAGCTTAGAACACCTTCAATAGTGATGTTAGTACTTACATTAGTATTAGATTGCGAGTACATAAAGTACTCACGGCTTTGTCCCTGGCTATTCAAATGGCCAGAATATGAAGCCGAGCAGCAGTACGAGGAGGACGATCAGCAGGACGTCTACCACAACTAGGAGCTTCTAACGTCAAGCGTTGGCCTGTGGACTAGAGAGTCCTTGTATCTTACGCTTCCGCTATGAACTTGTGTTTGTTCGTTGATCATTAGATCAACTATTTGTGTAATAGGGATCATGTGATTCCAAGTTGTAAGACATTATGGTTTGTAATGACTGATGACTGTGATACTTAACTATTATGCCTCGCAACAACAATTTCCTGGGATTGCGATGTATGACATAATAGGCATCCGGACTTAAAAATCCGGGTGTTGACAAGTTGGTATCAGAGCCATTGTTTGACCTTAGGAGACCCTAGTTAGAAATGGACGTTCTGAAAAATTGAGTTTCAAAAAGGAATGAAGTATTTCTGAAAATTTTAATCTTTGTCTTCTCCTTGAGCTCTTTGGAAAAACAAAAAGTCATGCTCTTCCTTAGAAATATAACTAAAATTTTGCCACACTTGTTCACTTCTCTAACTTAATCCTTTACTTCACTTTCAGATGGAGCCCGTGAACACGAAGTTTTACCAGCTTGGGAATGGGGGAAGCTTGATCTTCGAGCACGACCTCAACGCCCTGTCCGACCACCTTGGTCGCCCACACCCGGAGTTCCACGGATCGCAGATCGCGAACCAGCCAGGAGGCGAGCTGCAGTAGATCATCACCGCTGACTTGAGGGGCAAGATGGAGCCTCCCACTTCTGAGAGGATCCTCTTCTCCTTCATGGAGAGCAACTGGCTGGACGGACTTGCTCGCGGACTTCAGGAGGGACTCGCACGCCTGTGCGGGATGAGCGGGGAGGCACTCAAGCACCCTCGCTTTTCGCACCTCGCGAGGCGTAACTCTGCTGGAGAGCCCATGGACATGTCATCTCACCCGGAGCTGAAGCACCATGTGGAGCATCTCGACTTCATGCTGTACCACACTCAGCAGGATCTCGACCACTCCCGTGAGTACGCCAACCAGACTCACGCCCGCATCATCGAGCAAGGAGACGCCATCAAGATGCTCGCCAACGACCGCAGGACTCTCCGCCAGCAGCGCGCGAAGAAGGATGCCACTATCACCCGCCTCCGCGCGAAGATAGCAGCACTTGAGGCCACTGTCAAGGCCCAGGAGGAGCAGATGAAGAAGATGGAGGAAGATGGAGAAGACATTCAGGGAGGAAGCAACTACCTGAGTGACGACAACGACTTCGAGGAGGATGAGAACACCGAGGGGGAAGACTACGACTTCCTGGACGATGAAGATGATGACCACACCCCCATCGATGTTGACGAGGATGAGGAGTAGTTCACTTATGCACTATCGTAGGTGTGAGTTGTATCCCGCCCCATGTATCGTAGCTTGGAGAAGAAGGGTTCTTAAAACCCTTAGTGTGTTAGCTTGTAATATATGTTGTTTGCTATGAATGAATGTATGTTTGTGTCATCATGAAAAGACTTCAAGTTTTAAGCTTTTGAACTCAAACACAAAACAAGCCATAGAAAAATTCCCTCTTATCTCATGATCAATCTCAATACTCAGATGGCCCCTCCAACTCGCAACACGAACCAAGACGCTATGATGCAGATGTTGCAAGTTATGCTGGAAGATAGAGAAGCAGAAAGAGCTGAAAGGCAAGCCAACATTGCAGCACTTCAACAGCTTGTCAACAACAATCAAGGCCACCATGATCATCCAGGATCTAAGCTCAAGAACTTCCAGAATACCAACCCGCCAGTTTTCAGCAAGACTGAGGAACCACTGGATGCAGATGATTGGCTCCAAACTATGGAGAACAATCTAGAAGTAGCTGGAGTGGAAGAGAATGAGAAAGTGCTGTTTGCCACACACTACTTAGCAGGACCAGCAAGAGCTTGGTGGACAAGCACCCGTGCCATGAACGCGGGACAGTTCATGACTTGGACTGATTTCAAGCTCAAGTTCAGCAAGTACCATGTGCCCCCGGGTCTGATAAAGAAGATGAGAGATGAGTTCCGTGAACTGAAGCAGGGCCGGATGTCCGTGGTGGAATACCGCGACAAGTTTCTCACACTGTCCAGGTATGCCCCGGATGAGACCGACACTACTGAGAAGAGGAAGGAAAGGTTCCTGAACGGACTGCATGATGAGATGCAGACTGTGTTGATCAACATCCCCTTTGCCGACCTCGAAGCCCTCGTTGACTCCGCCATCCAAATGGAGGGCAAACTGCACCAAGCCAGCGAGAACCGCAAGCGCCACATGATGAATCAGAATGGGCCTAGCAATGCCCCAAGGTATCGCCCCAACTCAGGCGGAGGCTTCAGGACCAACAAGCCCAATGCACAGATGTCCCGTCCGGTTTATCAGAACCGGAGTGGAGGAAACCCCAGGCCAGGAGGCCACCACAACAACAGCAACTACAACACCAACAACAACTTCAACCGCGCTCCGCCGAGAGCCCCCAACAACAACAACAGCAACAACAACTCTAATACCGCACCAAGTACCGGGAGCAATGCAATCCCCGTCGCGAACAAGCAGGACAAGACCACCATCACTTGCTATGAGTGTGGTGTAGTGGGGCATTACTCCAATGAGTGTCCCAAGAGGCTCGCCAAGCTCGCAGGCAACCCCGCACCACCAGCTCAGCAGCAACGCCGTGTCTCCACCGGCAAGAAGTTCGCCCCCAACAACCCGAACAACCGCGGAGGTCGCCTCTACCACATGAATGCTGAGGAAGCCCAGGAAGCACCTGACGTGGTGCTGGGTATGTTCTCTGTTAACTCAATACCAGCAAGAGTGTTGTTTGATTCTGGAGCATCGCATTCGTTCGTTACAGAAGATTTTGTGTGCACTAGTAAGATTCAACCAATCAGCTTGAAACATGTCATGGTAGTTCAAATACCTGGATCAACAACTAAAGCTAGAAAATTTTGCAAAGATGTACCCATCAGAATCCATGAAATAGACTTTTATGCAAACTTGATTGTTCTGGGAACAAAAGGTTTGGAAGTAGTCCTGGGTATGGACTGGATGGCGAAACATCATGGATTGATAGACTGCGCCAAGAAGGCCATCACCATGACAAGTAGCACCGGAATAATAATAGAACACTTATCTGAAAAGCTACCCAGAAAATTTACCTGCAACCAAAGTGTAGCCAAGCCAACTCTGGATCAAATCAGGGTCGTTTGTCGATACCCTGATGTGTTTCCGGATGATCTACCCGGTATGCCCCCAGATCGGGATATCGAGTTCATCATCGAGTTAATCCCTGGAACAGGACCTATAGCCCAGAGAGCCTATAGCATGAACCCCGCAGAATTAATGGAACTGAAGAAGCAACTGGATGATATGCTGTACAAAGGTCTGATTCGACCAAGTGCGTCGCCTTGGAGATCACCAGTTTTGTTTGTGGATAAAAAGGACGGTGCCACTCGTTTGGTTACGGATTATCGTAAGCTTAACGATGTCACCATCAAGAACAAATACCCTTTGCCAAAGATAGAAGACCTGTTTGACCAGCTGACCGGTGCCCAAGTTTTCTCAAAGATTGATCTGAGGACAGGTTACCATCAACTGAAGATCCGAGCAACAGATATTCCAAAGACTGCCTTTACAACCAGATATGGACTGTATGAGTACAATGTCATGTCCTTTGGACTGACCAATGCCCCCGCTTATTTCATGAACCTCATGAATAAGATCTTTATGGAATTCCTGGATAAGTTTGTCGTTGTCTTCGTCGACGACATCCTTATCTACTCCAAATCAGAAGAAGAACATGAACAACATTTGGAAGTGGTTCTAGAAACCCTTAGGCAGCATCAGTTGTACGCCAAGTTCAGCAAATGTGAGTTTTGGCTGAAAGAAGTAGGATTCCTGGGACACATCTTGTCTGCAGGAGGCATTGCTGTAGATCCCGCAAAAATCAAAACCGTGGAGGAATGGAAGGCCCCAACCACCCAGACGGAAGTCCGAGCATTTCTAGGATTGGCGGGATATTACCGCCGATTCGTTGAAGGATTTTCAAGCATCGCAAGACCAATGACTCAACTGCTGAAGAAGGACCGGAAATTTGACTGGAATGACAAATGTGAAGAAAGCTTTCAGCTACTCAAGCTCAGATTAACCACAGCCCCAATACTGATCATGCCCGATGTCACCAAGCCATTTGATGTCTATTGTGATGCATCCAAGACTGGTCTTGGATGTGTGTTGATGCAAGAAGGCAAAGTGATATCTTACCTATCAAGGCAACTGAAGCAACATGAACAGAACTATCCAACCCATGACTTGGAGTTAGCAGCCGTAGTGTTAGCCCTGAAAGTTTGGCGTCATTACCTCATGGGTAATCGATGCGAGATATATTCCGATCACAAGAGCCTAAAGTACATTTTCACCCAGAAGGAGCTGAACATGAGACAGCGCAGATGGATTGAATTAATCAAGGATTACGACATGGAAATTCACTACCACCCCGGCAAGGCCAATGTGGTAGCGGATGCCTTGAGCAGACTGCCGTGTCAGTTAAACTCCATGATCGCAATAGAGCAACCAAGCCTGTACCAAGAGTTTGAACAATTCAGACTAGAGCTAGTGAGCGAAGGATTCCTCGCCAGCATTGAACTCCAACCCACTTTGATGAGCCAGATAAAGGAAGCCCAGAAGGGAAATGCCAGCATTGACGGAATAACGAGTCAGATAGCTGCAGGAAAGGCACCAGGATTTACCGTTGATGAAGAAGGAGTTCTTTGGTACAACGAACGCCTGTGTGTACCGACAGATTCAGAGTTGAAGCAAGTCATTCTGAAAGAAGCTCATGATACACTGTACTCCATTCATCCCGGAGGTACCAAGATGTACCAAGACCTGAAGGAACAATTCTGGTGGCACGGAATGAAGCGAGAGATAGGAAGCTACATCGCCAAGTGCGATATCTGTCAGCGAGTCAAAGCAGAACATCAACGACCCGCAGGACTGTTGCAACCCTTACAGATTCCTGAGTGGAAATGGGATTCTGTCGGTATGGACTTTATCACAGGATTGCCCAAATCTAGCCGAGGAAATGACTCCATTTGGGTAGTCATCGATAGGTTAACCAAGGTTGCCCATTTCATCCCTGTCAAGACCACATACCAAGGCCCAAAGCTTGCAGAGTTATACATCTCCAGAATAGTCAGCCTGCACGGAACACCGAAGTCAATTGTGTCAGATAGAGGATCACAATTCACCTCAAGATTCTGGCAGAAAGTGCATGAAGGACTAGGAACCCGTCTGAATTTCAGCACAGCATACCACCCACAGACTGACGGACAGACTGAGAGAGTCAACCAGATATTGGAAGATATGTTGAGAGCCTGTGTGCTAGAGTACGGATCCAAATGGGAAGACTGCTTACCATATGCAGAATTCTCCTACAACAATAGCTATCAAGCCAGCTTACAGATGGCCCCCTTTGAAGCCCTGTACGGAAGGAAATGCCGTACCCCTCTGAACTGGTCGGAAATCGGAGATAGTCAAGTCTTCGGCCCCGATGTTCTCCGCGAAGCCGAAGAGAAGGTGCACAAGATCCGCGAGTACCTCAAGACCGCCCAGTCCCGACAAAAGAGCTACGCCGACAAGAGACGCCGAGAGATGACATTCGAGATCGGAGATTTTGTGTATCTCAAAGTCTCACCCCTCAAAGGAATGCAGAGATTCCAACTCAAAGGAAAGCTCGCCCCCAGATATGTCGGACCATTCAAGATTCTGGATCGCCGAGGAGAAGTCTCATATCAGTTGGAACTACCGGAAGAGATGTCCGCCGTACACAATGTGTTTCACATCTCACTGCTTAGGAAGTGCCTAGAGGTGCCTGAGAAGACCGAAGTATTCAAGAACATCGACCACAGAGCCATTGATATCAACAAGGACCTAACCTACCGCGAAGTGCCTATTCGCATCCTTGAAGAAGCATTCAGGACCACCCGCACCAGAAGTATCAAGTTCCTGAAGATACAATGGAGTAACCACACCGAAGAAGAAGCAACTTGGGAACGCGAGGAAGATATGAAGAAGGAATACCCAAATCTCTTTAGTACCTAGTTTTCTCTAGATCTCGGGACGAGATCTTTTGTAAGGGGGAAGGGTTTGTAACATCCCAAGTTTCAATAAAATGAACAAGAGAGAGAGAATTCAAGAATCCAAAATTTGGGGTCAACAAAAACTTTTTCTCATCATATAGGACTATGCATATTAGCTCACCTTATTAATTTATTTGAGTGTGCTTTTGCCATAATGCTTGTTTGTGTGTTACTCTCTTTCTAAAACCCTAGCAATGATCCCTTGATCAACCTTAGCCAAATAAAAATAAAATAGAAAGGAATTCCAAAAATCCATTTCACTCTCATATAAGGCCTATGCCATTTTTGCAAATACTTAATCTAGGCCAACTTGGTTTGCACCATTACTTGTAAATGGTTACTAAACACTTATTAACACCTTTGGAATCAAGCCAACTCAATTCAAATCAAATTTGAATCAAAAGGGAGCTCACATGCAATATGGTCACTTGTGCCATTTTTACCCTGATGGCCACTTTGAGCCCCTGGTTTTCTTCTTTCCACTTCTAAACTTTGTCAACTCTTCACACCTCATCCAAGACAACATCAAGCACTTCAACTTTGCCCAAAGCCACCTCCCCAAATTCATCACCCATTTCACATGGGAAGCAAGCAAAGTTGGAACTTTTTCACGTATACAAGATCATATGCAAAATGTGATTTTGCATACCAATTCCATTTTGACCACCACCACCACCAAAATGCCCCATTCAATATATGATTACAACCCACCAAAAAGATTTTCAAATTTCAAAAATATTTTTCTTGCGGGCATTCTGTCGAACACCTTGTATGCAGGGAATCAATTGGAGCCCATACTTCATTTTTCTACTTGGACTTGGTCCAACCTTGCCCTCTCTGCACCCTGGAGCATCCCTCTCACCTCACCACATCAACTCCACCACTTGCACTGACCAGGGTTTGATTAAATCAACCAAAACATGTCATGCCGTGGCATGACATGGCCATTCCATGCCATCTCCTCACCTGGTCACCTCGGGCCTGCATCACCTTGTCCACTGGCTGCCCCTCACTCTCCTGGACACGCCCGTACCCTCCCATGGTCAACACGACGCATGCACACGTCGGAACCAGCGCGCCCAGTGACGCCCAGGAACGCCCATGCCACGCCAGAGCGCGCATGGCGCCAGCCCTGGACGCGCCAGAGCGCGCTGCGCCTCGTCGCCTCAGCCCGTCCCTCGCCACCAGCGCCTGCAGGATGAATCACCTCAGCTCCAGGACACCGCCAGACACCACCACGATCCTCCCCGAGCCCTGTCGCCGTCGAGGAGGACGACGACGTCCGCCACAGTGCCCACGGACGCGTGACGCGCGCCACTATTCTTGACCACCGAAAACTGTTCTGAGCGCACCGTGACGCTCCCTGAGTCCGCCTGCGCGATACCGTACCCTTGCCCACGCCGTTGATCGACGGGAGAGCGCCATTGCCGTCGTCACCGTGACCACCCGCCGCTGCTCGGAGCCGCTATAAAAGGAGCCCCCGCCCGCTCAAATTGAGCACGCCACTCACCTTCCCTCATCTCACAGCCTCTCCTCGACCTCACACCATGCTCGATTAGCCACCACACCGCCGCAATTGCTAGCTCGCCGCCGCTTACCGTAGCCGAAGCTCGCCGGAGAAGGAGGCCGCCCCAGGACGCGCCGCTGCTTCCATCGGCTTCACCATCATCGACAACATCGCGGCGCACCCTCCAGACGCTCGCCGGAGCTCCGACGACCGCTCCGACCCCCTGCTGCCGCCGCGCTCGCCTCTGCTTCTCGCCGTCGACGACGACAACCCCTGGCCGTTAGATCATCGCCTGATCCAACGCCTCTCCGTCCCCGTACCGGTTCGGTGAGTAACTCCCGCTGACGCGTGGGACCCGCCATCAGACGGCCTGCTCGCGCTGGACGCGAAGTGGGCCGGCCCAACTCCTTTTCTCTTTGCAGCCCAAGTTCCTTTCCCGCGCAAGCCCACCGATTTGAATTCAATTTTGGAAATTAGAAAAATAGCTTAAACTGATGCAAACTTTGAATTTCAATAGTGACAAATCTACTGGGCCAAATTTTACAAACTTTATATTTTTGGAAACCTTAGGATTTTATCTACACAATGCCACTGGATAGAACCCTAGATCTTTTGTAGAATTAAAGTGACAAAATAAACAAAGCAGGGACTTTTCTGCCTTGTATTAATTCTTAAAAATCAACCAAAAATGCTTTTCAGTTAATTCCACCTCCAATAATTCACTTTTCACTTATACTAATTGTTTCTACAAAAATAGGCCATGCTTACTTTGAATGATCATGGCTTAGTGGTTTTAAATGCCTTTATGGCTATTTCTAGTCAAAGTTTTTGTCCAAAACTATTAAGAAATCTTATGAGGGAGTTTTACCTCATTTAAATCTTGTCACCATCAATTCCAAATGAAGTGGAGACTCTGGTTATTTAGGTCCCATAGGAATTGTTGGTGATACTAAATCTTTGATAGGCTAGAATTAAATGGTATGAGGTGCTCACCTCATTTAAATCATTTTCTCAAAATGATAAGTGTGAAGAGGTTGACTTGAGTCAACCTAGGTCACATATTATGCATAAGAGAAATTAAATCTTAATAAGATAATGAGAGGAAATTATTTCTCTGAATAATTCAAAGTAACATTTAAGTTTAGTATGAGAGGAAATTATTTTCTTAAATAATAAGAAAAACACATCCACCAACTTAATAGTCATATGTGATGCTAGTTTAAGTGTGTGAACCATGTGTGTGCATAGTTTAGTAGATTAGTTTGGTGTGATGATTGTGTACTCCGTATTCGTATTTTAGACGCTAGTACCGAGGAGTACCAGGAGGAGGAGGAGGTCTACTTCCAAGAAGAAGAAGACCACTTTGACCAGTTTCCCAACCAAGGCAAGATAATGCTCTTGCAAAGTGCAAAGCTCACCATGAGCAAGGCATTACCCCATTTACTTTATGCTTATGATCCTATTTCCCAGTTTTTACTTTACAAGCTTTATTTACTTTTGTTTTATCAAAGTACTTTTTGATTTATGATTTACTAGATTAGTATGGAGTTAGTACAAGAGTATCAAACTTAGCCTAGAAGCAAAGCAAATACTTAGCACCCCTCACACATAGTGGCTAGTGCTAAATTTAAAATGACTACTCTAGATGGGACATATGTTGATGAAATAATGATGGTGAAGACCTGGGAATGATTAGTCATTTTCCATTGAAAGATTTTGAAGGTGAATATGACACTGAAGTTGACTTGGTGACTTTGGCTAAAAACTGATGATTGAGTGGATGCGATACCATTCCAATTTTTGAGTACCCCCACAATACCTGATTATGGGTAGGGCTTAGCTGGAAATTTATGTGTCCTAGTATGGGTTCCCTCTGAACACACATCATAGGGGTTATGCTTGAGGCTGCCTCCGTTGTTGAGAAATGATGTGAATTGAAGGTGAATTGTACGGCCAAGCCCTGTGCAGTTCCGGGTTAACGGTTGGTTTTCACCGGAGGCCAAGCTCATGGGGAGAGGTGCCTATACTAGGGTGTGTAAGTGAAAGGTTAACGGTTGATGATCCGCGTACTGAGTTACGATTATTCAGGGTTTTATCCCTGACGGATGTAATCAAATGTTGTGGCACAAGTGTGCGACCTCTGCAGAGTGTAGAACTATTCGAATAGCCGCGTCCGCGGATATGGACAATTGGAAAGGCCATTCTGTTTCCGTCATCAGAATTTATCTCTTCGTGACTGATGATTTTTGAACTTGAACTTGAACGGTGATTTTTGAATCACAACTGAGTTGTGGGAATGACACTAATGTTCCCACTTGAGTTAGTTAGCACATGAGGAGTTGTTTACAAAAAGTGTTTATGAAATAAAATTGGCTTTATGCAAATAACCTTAGAGCTTAGAACACCTTCAATAGTGATGTTAGTACTTACATTAGTATTAGATTGCGAGTACATAAAGTACTCACGGCTTTGTCCCTGGCTATTCAAATGGCCAGAATATGAAGCCGAGCAGCAGTACGAGGAGGACGATCAGCAGGACGTCTACCACAACTAGGAGCTTCTAACGTCAAGCGTTGGCCTGTGGACTAGAGAGTCCTTGTATCTTACGCTTCCGCTATGAACTTGTGTTTGTTCGTTGATCATTAGATCAACTATTTGTGTAATAGGGATCATGTGATTCCAAGTTGTAAGACATTATGGTTTGTAATGACTGATGACTGTGATACTTAACTATTATGCCTCGCAACAACAATTTCCTGGGATTGCGATGTATGACATAATAGGCATCCGGACTTAAAAATCCGGGTGTTGACATAAAGTGACATCATTGCTGATGATAGCCACGACCACTGTATCGGGAAAACGCGAATTCTGTCTTGTCACTGACCTGTGGACCCAAAGTGTGCGGCACTTTGACACGTTGCGCAAGTGGGGGACACACGTCCTCCACTTTTTCTGGCACGCGCGCTGTAACGCCTGCCCAGTTCCTTCATATTGAAAATACATTTGTACCCCTTGAGCCACGTGTAAAGAATCCAATCCATTCTCATATCATCCAACGGTTCGTCGATTCGCAGGTTGACTATAAAAGACCTTCTTCTTCCTCCGTTCTCTCCTTCGCTGCGCCGCACCTCTGCTTCTCTCTCTTTCCAAAATCCCCATTACCAAACACGCTTCTGCGCCCGTGCTTACTTCCCGACCGCAGTCAATCCCGTTGGATGCCGCCGCGGTCAAGGCTCACCAAACACACCTCCCCCATGGCCACGGAAGACCTGCAGTTCTCCGAATGGGAGAGATCTAAGATCTCCAATCAAGACATGAACCTGCTCAAGAAGCTCGGGTTCATGAAGCAGGAGAAGACGCTGATCTTCCCCGGCGAGGAGAGCTACCCCAAGCCGCGCATTGGATACCGGGTAACCTTTGTTGACCACCTCATCCACGGCTTAGCTACGCCGATCCACGAATTTCTTCGTGGATTACTCTTTGTTTATGGTCTGCAACTCCATCATCTCACTCCCAATTCCATCCTTCACATCTCCATCTTCATCACCCTCTGCGAATGCTTTCTCGGGACCCCTCCTAACTGGGCCTTGTGGAAACGCATATTCCTTGTCCGCCGCAACAGCTCCCACACCACCGCCTATAATGTAGGTGGTGTAGTTATATGCATCCGCCCTGATGTCGAATATTTCGATGTCAAGTTCCCTGACTCTGTTCAAGGGTGGCGCAAAAGATGGCTTTATGTCCAGGAGGCGTACAATGACGCGCAGGAGTACAATATCGCTCCTTTTGATGGTGGCGAGAAAATCGTTCGTCGTCGTTCATGGGATGCTGAAGTTTCTGATGAAGAAAAAACGGCGACAGAAGCACTGATGTCCCGTATCCATGAACTCCAAAATACCCGAGGCAAAGAATTGTCGGGTATCCAGATTACCGCCTACTTCCTTAGGATTAGGGTGCAGCCCCTACAGGCTCGCAAAAACCCTATGTGGTTATATGCTGGCGAGAAAGATGTCGATCGCCTATCCAAAGATCTCTCTGTGAACGATTTGGAAAAGCTTGTCCGACGTGTTTCGTCGTTAAGCAAGAAGAAAGATTCAATTCCAACCTCCTGTGGCGTGAAACCATATAGTGGTACCAACACCCTTCCCAAGGTAAACTATTTTTGTCCTCTCGAAGTTTAGCATTTATCGACTACTATTTTGTGTTGAATTCCTTATTGTCGATATATCTTGTTTTATCTTTGCAGAAACACCAATTTCTATCTTCTCTTCCCCCTCTGCCTGAAGACGGGGAAGTCGAAGAACGAACCGTTGTCACTGACGACAATCAGGGTACTTCTCGCCCTGAGAGTGAAGTTGCGGGTTCTCATAAATCCGCGGCTTCCTCTGAAGAAGTTGAAACCGAGGCTTCCGAGTCTTCGCGTTCACTCCCCTTAGCTGCTTCTCCGAAGAATAAGAGAAAGAGGGAGGAGCTCCAAGATTCCGGCACCTCCAAAGCCGGGAAATCTCCTATCGAGGAGACTTCTCCCGAGAAAGAGGGGAAAACCTTCAACCCTTATGACGATGCTCTCGTTAGCTCGTAAGTTCATGTCGCCTTTTTTGCTATATTTGTTTTTTCTGCATATCCTCATGCTATCTTTTGACACAATAGTGGCGACGAAGAAGAGGACCCCATTATTAATGTAACTGCTCACACGAGCACGTCGCATACCTTGTTGCTGTCCGATACTCACCCTGCTTCCGAAGAAACCTCGCCTCCCCAGCGAGATATAGGGGACTTGACTCCTCCCGGCAGCCCCCGTGCCTCTTCGCCGAAGAGAGCAAGGACTGAACCTGTCGAAGGATCAAACCTTGTGCCTGGGAGTTCGTCGACTTCTGCTCTGGATGATGTAAGCGTCTTTACCACCTCTTTTTACTGCTGTCGGACTTCTCTTCTTCTGGCTTTCTTATCCCTTTTTTGTTTACTCAGCCTTTGATGCAACAATTTATTCGTCTTAGTACTCAATTTATTGGGTACCGCGACCATGCGAATAGTTTGGAAGGTACTTCCCTTATATCTTTCTTGTTGAATGCTTTTTCCCTTTCTATTTTGTTGTAACTTTTGTCGCTGTTTTACCAGAGGCTCTCGCCAAAGCCAATAAGCGCACCGATGATCTTGCTCTCGAGCTGGCCAAGAGCGAAAAAGCTCGGGAAAAGGCGGAGCGCGAATCTGCCTCAGTTGAGAGTCTTCGAAAGAGGCTCCATGACACTGAAAATGCTCTGAGTGAGCATACATCCCGACAACTTGCTCGTGAAGCTGGTATCGCCGCTCGCTTAGAGTCGCAGAATCGACGTTTTGTCAGTAAGTACTCATCACTTTCCTCGCATTCCCTTTAATTTTTGCGTATACTCTTCGGTAATCTGGAGTTTGCTTCAGCAGGGAAAATGGGCCAAGAATATCAACTTGAAAAGCCCGAAGATGATCGCCTCCTCGACGCCCTTTCTCTCCTCGAAATTTATGGGGACGAGGTGCGCCAAAGCGTCTCTGATGCCAAGGCGGCATTTTCGCGGCTTTTCCCCTATTTTTTCCCGAAGACAAATGAACCCAACACTTTTGCTGCGCTTGCCAAGCGCTTCAATCCGAAAGAAGATCTTGGGCTAGTTCTTCGGCAAGAAAACCTCAAGATTGGCGTTGAAGGCACCATTGCGTTGGTTGCTGAGAGCCAACAAAGCGTCGACTGGACGAAGGTTGGTGACGTGAAGAGCATGGAAACGAAGAAATGGCAATCACTGATCAAGGCTGCCAAGCCAAACTCGAAGAAAATCCTCTCCTTCCTCGGATACAAGCCAACGCCTTCCTCCAGTTCCGCCAAACCGGAGGTCAAGTAGATTGCCCTGCCTTTCTTTTTCCTTTCTTTTGATGACTGTCGCCATAGATGTAGCTTGCGACAGCGTATGGTTGGTTCACTAGGACCCAGCCTTTTGGAAGAACCATGTAAATATATTTGAGAATTAATGGAAGTCTGTTTTGCGTGATAATTGATGTCGAAATTTTCTTTCCAGTTGGTATTTGACAACTATACTCCAACTCCTCGTTCCTCCGATGCTTTGCCTGCTTCCTCCTACTCGAAGAAAATGTTAGCCGATGATGAGTTCATTGTGGATTCTTCGACTATGGTTCCAGCACATGACTTAGAAGAACTTCGCCAACAACTTCAATCGATGAAGAAACAAGCACTCGTAATAATGGAACAGTCTCGAAGATCATCTGAGAGGGAGAAAATTGCACGACAGCAAGCTCAGGAAGCTATAGCTTCAAAAGAGGCTGCAGTCACTGAAGCTGCACAGGCTTCCTCCCGAGAGAATTTGATGCTTGAATTGATGACTGAGGCGAGCCTGGAAATGGCAGGTATACTTTGCAAGCTTAAAACTTCCTCTGTTGTTTGCCTGTTTTCTGTCTCTAACTGATGTACTGTCGTCAAATAGGTCCCTTTTTGGATGCCGCTGCCGAAGATCAACGAGTTGACACAAGATCAAATTTTCTTGTTAACCTGGCGCTGGACCGTGGCTCCCTTTTTTGGGCTACACCTGAGCGTACCCGACAGATCATCAGGTTTCAAGATCGCACGTGCCAAGTTCGTGAGTTCCTTGAATTTTGTACTAAAACATTGTCCATGGTGTACAACTCCATGTTTCCTCGAAATGTTCAGCCTAAGACCCTTCCTGAGCTGATGACCAAGTTTAAGGACTCACACAAGATCCATGGTTTTGTAAGAGCTCAACTAGTAGCCGGCGCCAGATTTGCCCTTATTATGCTTCAGATCTGCCACTCCAAACTGGATATGACCAAAGTGGTTGAAACTGTCCATACCAAGCTAAGGCGACGTCGAAGGGGTGTCGACAAAATTGACGTGGTAGTTACCCCGGTAGCTGAAGAAATAATTGATGACCTTCTTCGAATGGATGCCGACTTTTTTGCAGATGGCCATTATGCCGATTTTCTGGGTGCCTCTGCCGAAGAAGACAGAATAGACATTGATGATCTGTTAGGTCACGCCTAAATTTGTTTCTTCAGCAGATAGCTTATTTTGTCGGAAGAAACTGTAGCTTGATGTATATATGTTGTAAGAAAGATATGTATTTTCCCTAGCCCCCGAGCGTTTCGGTGGCCAATGTCTTTATTTTTATTTTATGTTTGCGAGGTTTTTGAACCAAGGCAAATAAAATTTATTGAGTGTATATTGTATTTGCGGGTACGAGCCCCCGAGCCCGTCGAAGAAAAAGGATGTATATCTCCAATATCTTTATTTTATTGCAGCACCGCGAGCCCGCCTCATTAAAAACCTTCCAGCCCCACTCGGTGCCCTGAAAGGAAAAGAGTGCGTCTGAAAACTCGCGGGCGTTTCAGTACATTGTATGTTTACATATATATCTTGACTTAAGCGTAGAAACGCCGAAGTTGCGCCACGTTCCAGGGGTTTGGCTCCACAACCCCTGTCTTCTTGTCCTTTATCCTGTACGCTCCTCCTTCGATTACTTCAGTGACAATATAGGGGCCTAGCCATGGCGACTCGAATTTCTCATGGCTATCTTGCGTAAGTCGAAGAACTAGGTCGCCAACTTGAAAAGATCTTGGTCGTAATCGTCGACTGCGATAGTTTTTCATATCCTGCTGGTATTTGGCGACTCGTGACAATACTTCATCGCGAGCCTCGTTGAGTGCATCCATGTCGTCTTCCCGTGCCTTTCTCGAGGTTTCTTCATCAAACTCCGCTACTCTCGGAGAATTGTGTTCTATTTCTATTGGCAACACTGCTTCTGCTCCATGGACCAAGAAAAACGGGGTTTCCTGAGTTGCTGTGTTGGGTGTTGTTCTTATGCTCCATAGCACATTCTGTAATTCCTCTGGCCAAGTATGCCGAGCTTTTTCCAATGGTCTTAATAAGCGCTTCTTGATGCCGTTGCAGATGACGCCGTTTGCTTTCTCGACTTGACCATTAGTTTGCGGGTGCGCAACTGACGCAAAATTTAACTTGATGCCTACTTCTGCGCAATAAGCCTTGAATTCCTTTGACGTGAAGTTACTACCATTGTCTGTAACGATGCTATGAGGAACTCCGAACCGAAAAACGATGCTCTTGATGAATTTGACTGCCGATGCTGCATCCGGAGAATTTATCGGGTTCGCTTCAACCCACTTGGTAAACTTGTCGACAGCTACAAGCATATACTCGTATCCTCCTGGCCACGCCTTGTGCAATTTGCCCACCATATCAAGACCCCATTGAGCAAATGGCCATGATAAAGGTATTGGCATTAGTTCCGCTGCCAGAGAGTGAGGTTTTGCAGCAAACCTTTGACACGCATCACAGGTGCGCACTATGTCCTTTGCATCCTCGATGGCTGTTAACCAATAAAATCCTGCTCTGAAAACCTTGGTTGTGATAACTCGACTGCTGGCATGATGTCCGCATACTCCCTCGTGCACATCCTTTAAAAGCATCCGACCTTCTTCAGCTGTGACTCATCGCTGCAAGACTCCCGATATACTTTTCTTGTATAGCTCGCCCTTAACCACAATAAAAGCTTTCGATCGTCGAATAACTCGCCTTGCTTCCACTGGATCATCGGGTATTTGCTGCCTTGAGATATATGCAATATAGGCTTGCGTCCACGGTACTTCTACTACCATCACCTCGTGCGACTCTTCCTCATCTCCAAGTGTGCCTGCCTCGAAGGCTGTCGAAGCCCCCGAGCCTTTCTCGACCTTTTCTTTCTTCTTTAGCTGCTTTCTTGCCTTAGTCGATCTTTCACTTATCTCTTCCCAGAATACTCCGGGTGGTATTGCTAGACACTGCGACCCGATATTTGCTAGAATATCGGCTTCATCATTGCTGAGCCTGCTAACATGATTTACCTCGCATCCATCGAAAAGCTTCTCGAGTTCATTGTATAACTCTTTGTATGCTATCATGCTATCATTGACTGCGTCGCATTGATTCATCACTTGCTGAGCCACCAGCTGGGAGTCGCCGTATATTTTTAACCGGGTCGCACCACAGGCCTTCGCCATCTTCATCCCATGTATCAGCGCTTCGTACTCTGCCTCGTTGTTAGATGCGTTGGGAAACGTCATCCGTAGCACATACTTTAACTTGTCTCCTTGAGGTGAAACCAATATCACGCCAGCTCCTGCTCCCTCTAACCTCTTAGACCCGTCGAAGTTCATAGTCCAGGTTCTTGATAAATCGGGCGGTCCCGTGTTTTGTAGCTCCATCCACACTGCGACGAAGTCTGGTAAGATCTGCGACTTAATCGCTTTTCTTTTTTCGTATGTGATGTCCCGAGGGGAAAGTTCTATTCCCCAAAGGGAGACACGGCCCGTAGCTTCCGGGTTATTCAGTATATTTGACAATGGTGCCTCATTGACCACTATTATCGGATGTGCCGAAAAATAGTGTCGTAACTTTCTTGCTGTTGTAAATACTCCATATGCTAGCTTCTGATAATGCGGGTACCTCTGTTTTGAAGGCGATAAAACTTCGCTGATGAAGTATACCGGCCTCTGTATTCCGTGTAGTTTTCCTTCCTCCTCTCGCTCGACCATGAGTACCGTGCTAACCACCTGAGGTGTGGCCGCAATGTATAACAGGAGAGGTTCCTTTTCCTTAGGCGCCACCAATATTGGAGGTGTCAAGATTATGCGCTTGAGATCTTCAAAAGCTCTGTCTGCTTCTTTGTTCCACTCGAACTTTTCTCCTTGTTTGATCAGGGCGTAAAATGGCAACGCCCTTTCACCTAGCCTGGCGACGAATCTGCTCAAAGCTGCGACTCGTCCGGTTAGCTGTTGTATCTCTTTTAGCTTTGTTGGTTTCCGCATCGTCACGATAGCCTGAATTTTCTCCGGGTTAGCCTCGATTCCTCTTGCTGACACCAGGAACCCGAGAAGTTCTCCTGCAGGGACGCCAAAAGAGCACTTTGTCGGGTTTAACTTGAGACAGAATTTATCGAGGTTGTCAAAGGTTTCTCTAAGATCGTCGATCAATGTTGATCCTTCATTTGTTGTTATGACGACATCGTCAATGTATACTTGTACGTTTTTACCAATCTGTGTGGCTAAGCACTTCTGCATCATCCGCTGGTAGGTTGCACCCGCGTTTTTTAACCCGAAAGGCATTGTTCTGTAGCAAAATACGCCGTAAGGGGTGATAAAAGCTGTTTTGACTTCGTCTTCTTCCTTCAGTCGGATCTGGTTATAACCAGAATATGCGTCCAAAAAAGAAAGACGTTCGCAGCCTGCCGTGGAGTCGATAATTTGATCGATCCTCGGGAGGGGAAAGTGATCTTTTGGACAATGTTTATTTAGACACGTGAAGTCGACGCACATGCGAAGGACCTCCGTGTTTTTCTTCGGGACCAGCACTGGGTTTGCTACCCACGTGGCTTCTGTGTGTATTTCTTTGATGAACCCGGCTTCTCTGAGTCGATTGATTTCCGATAGCATAGCTTTACGGTTTGGCTCCGAAAAACGCCGCAGAGGTTGTCTTATTGGCCTAGCCAATGGATCCAAATTTAGGGGGTGCTCGGCAAGTTCCCTGGGTACTCCTGGCATGTCAGCTGGACACCATGCAAAGATTTCCCAGCGCTCACGGAGGAACTCGACGAGCGCGCTTTCCTATGCGAGGTCCATGTTTGTGGCGATAGCTGTCGTCTTCTTAGGATCTGTCGGGTGTATCTGCACTTCCTTCGAATTCTTGGTGGTGTCAAAGGTTGGTTCTTTGAGCGGCCTTCCGACGTCTGGCAGCACGTCATAGTCTGTTGTCAATTTTGATGCCATATACTCCGCTTGCATCCCGAAAGTTTCGGACAGGCGGTGAAAGTCCTTGTCGCACTTATCTGCTAGCGCAAAACTGCCTTTCACTGTGATTGGTCCCTTGGGTCCAGGGAGCCTCCACAACAAATATGTATAGTGTGGTACTGCCATGAATCTGGCATACGCAGGCCGTCCCAATAAAGCATGATATTGTGATGGGAAGTCCACGACTTCAAACTCCAGCTTCTCGATGCTGTAGTTCTCTCGGGTTCCAAACTGGACGTCGAGATTGATTTTCCCCAATGGATAACTTGGCTTGTCAGGTGTGATACCATGGAAACGCGTATCCGTTGGTTTTAGGTTTGCCAAGGATATATTCATCTTCCTCAATGTATCTGCATACATAAGGTTTAAGCTGCTGCCGCCATCTATAAATACTCTTGACACGTCGAATCCTGCAATCACCGCTGGTAAAATTAAGGCTGATTGCCCTGGTCGAGGAACTTGCTGCGGGTGATCTGCTATGGTGAAACCAATGTCTTGTCCCGACCAATTTAGATATTCTATTGTTGGTGGCGGCATCTTCTCTGCCATAAAAACTTGTCGCGAGATTACTTTCTGAGCTCTGTTGGATGGCCTGGCCTTTTGAATCATCGAGACCGCACCATTGGTGTCGATATATGGAGGTGGGTGATGACCCACAAGTATAGGGGATCGCAACAGTCTTCGCGGGAAGTAAAACCCAATTTATTGATTCGACACAAGGGGAGACAAAGAATACTTGAAAGCCTTAACAGCGGAGTTGTCAATTCAGCTGCACCTGGAAACGGACTTGCTCGCAAGAGTTTATCAGTAGTAACAGTTTTATAGCAGTAGCAGTAGTAAAATAACAGCAGCAGAGTAACAAAGACAGCAGTAGTGATTTTAGTAAACAGCAGGATTAAAATACTGTAGGCACGGGGACGGATGACGGGCGTTGCATGGATGAGAGAAACTCATGTAACAATCATAGCTGGGCATTTGCAGATAATAATAAAACGGTATCCAAGTACTAATCAATCAATAGGCATGTGTTCCAATTATAGTCGTACGTGCTCGCAGTGAGAAACTTGCACAACATCTTTTGTCCTACCAGCCGGTGGCAGCCGGGCCTCAAGGGAAACTACTGGATATTAAGGTACTCCTTTTAATAGAGTACCGGAGCAAAGCATTAACACTCCGTGAACACATGTGATCCTCACATCACTACCATCCCCTCCGGTTGTCCCGATTCTTGTCACTTCGGGGCCATTGGTTCCGGACAGCGACATGTGTATACAACTTGCAGGTAAGATCATAAACAACGAATATCTTCATGAATCAATAACATGTTCAGATCTGAGATCATGGCACTCGGGACCTAGTGACAAGCATTAAGCATAACAAGTTGCAACAATATCATAAAAGTAACATCTACGGATACTAGGCACTATGCCCTAACAATCTTATTGTCGGGGGGAAGACCCCGGGTAGGGCAATGGACGCGGAGCAGCCGGCTGGCCACTGGCCGGCTCGCGGCAAAGGCCGGCTGAGGAGCAGCCGGCTGGCGCCGTGGCCGGCTGGTCCGGAAGCCGGCTGGCTCTAGGTCCTAGTCGGCCTGGCTACGGCCGCCAATGCTGTAGCTGGGCCGGCTTCTACAAGCCATATCCGACTGGGGGTCTGTACCTCAGACCGACTCGAGGCTGGCGAGTCTTGCACTGGAAGGAACCGGGCTGGTGATCCGGGTTCCCAAAGTCCACGCTGACTTCATCTTCCGTAAAGCGTGGGGCACTGTGGAGCAATAGTGCCACGCGCCGGACAGGCCATCATGGCTAACGACGATCCGTACTGGCTACAGTGGCTGACGGCGACAGGGACACCTCCTCTCCATACCGCTGACCTGGGGAGCCGGATGGGACAGGCCACTACGCCTCAACGGCTCCTGACGTCACTACCTCGGGAAGGAGCGGAAGCCGGAGCCGGCCAAGCCGGCCAGTAAACTATAGGGTCTTATATGTAAAGTGCCGGTGCCTATATAAGCCGCACTACCCCCTCTCATGCAGGAGATCGATCATTCTCACTTCATTCTACCCTTAGCGCTGCCCTGAGAGAGAGACCATCGTTTCCCTTAGCCTCCCAGGGGCAGCCGGACACAGCTCTAGGAGCACCATTGTACTGTGTGATATCATATACACTCTAGCAGGAGTAGAGGTTTTACCTCCATCGGAGGGCCTCGAACCTGGGTACGTCGCCGTGTCGCTCGTGCCCATACCCGCTTCCGGATACCGCCGTGAGATCTCTCAGGGACCACCTTCGATTAGCCACCCTATGGCATATGCCGTGACGATACCACGACATTTGGCGCCCACCGTGGGGCTTTCAGCATCCTCGGCCGGTGTCTCCATCCGGACGGGCCTCACCATCACCACCGGCGAGCGAGTCGCTTCAGGCTTGATCTGGAGATTCGGCTCCCTCGACTGCGTCAGCGACAACGCTGGCTGCTTCGCCGACCGGCCCTTCCCAGCCGGCGGCAGCGTCATCTCCTTCGGCGGCCACGACGTCTACGTCGCCACCGTCGCACCGCCGCGCTACCCGCGGCAGGTGCTGCGCTGCGCTAGCCCTCCCCCGCGAGCCGGCAGCAGCGCTCCCGCCAGCCCCGCCGTCGTGCAAGTCATGATGGCTGGCGAGGAGTTCCCCTCCAAGTCCACGCGCGACGTCGGCGGGCACGCATCCGCATCAGGCGCAAAGGCGCCACCACCACCATCCCGGCTGGAGCAAGTCCGGGCAAAGCTGAGCACTCCGCTCACCACCGGCAGCGGCGCCGACGCCGCCGCCGTTGAGGCAGACCTGGAGGCGCACCGCGTGCTCCTCCTCAAACAGACCGAGGAGCTGGCTGCTGCTAAGCGCCAGTGGGACATCACCAAGCGCGAGTACAACCGCGCCCACGGCCTCACCCCAGGCGGCGACAACCCCAGCCGAGCCGGCCAGATCCGCCGCAGAGGTCGCGACCTAGGCGCCGAGATCGACCGCGACGGCGCGGACGAGCCGGCTCCATCAATGGAGCTGCCCATCTACAACACCCCCGACAAGAACATGCTCGCGGCCGAAGCCGCCGCAGAAGAGCTGCACCGCCTCGAGGGCGAAGAGTTACGCCGCCAGACTACGCGGGTGACTGAGTTGGTGAAGGCTGCCAACAGGCAGTCGAAAGACCCCAGGTACGCCCGAGACCCTAGAGCTTCTCACGCTCGTGGTGCCGCAGGCAACGCCAGAGATACGGCCGAGTCCACCTCCCCAGCACCAAGCCGGCGCAACGACTCCCGCGCCACGCACGCAACCTCAAGCCGGCCGAGCCACCAGCCAGGCGGCGGCAGCAGCCGCAGCTGGGCCCCACCAAGCCGGAACCAGGAGCAAGACTCCGAGCCTCATCGCCCACACCGGCCGGCTCCAGAAGCCAGCGGCGCTCGCCAGCCGGCCCACTCCCGGTTGGGCCCGCGCATCGAGCCAACTGACGCACGGGACCGCCTCGACCGGCTGGTTCAATCCCGCATCGCGGAAGAAGAAGGGCCAGCCGGCCCAAAGTGCTTCGGGCCGCGGATCCTCAACGAGCCCATGGTCGACGGCTTCCAGCTCCCACGCGACACCCCCAAGTACGACGGCACCGCCAAGCCGGAAGACTGGCTGCTGGACTACTCCACGGCAGTCGGCATCGCCAAGGGCAACAAGCGCTGGGCTGTGCGCTACTCCCCCCTCATGCTGCTCGGCTCTGCCCGCACGTGGCTCAACAACCTGCCAGCCGGCAGCATAAACGGCTGGCTGGACTTCGAAGCCGCCTTCATCAGCAACTTCACCGGCACCTATCGCCGGCCGGGTCGCCCTCAACAGCTTGAGATGTGCAAGCAGGGCCCGGACGAGACGGATCGCGCGTACCTGACGCGCTGGTGCGAGATGCGCAACTCCTGCGAGGGCGTGCACGAGATGCAAGCCATCAGCTTCTTCATGGGAGGCTGCCGGCCCAACACCATGCTGTGGCACAAGCTACGCCGCAGCGAGCCCAAGACGATGGCCGCCTTGATGGTCATCGCAGACAAGTACGCGCTGGCGGAGGAAGCCGGCAAGGCGCCGGCTGATATTTCACCGGCCCCAGCAAGACGGGACAACAACAAGCCGGCTGAGCACAAGCCGGCCGAGGGCGGCTCGCATGGCAGCCGGCGGGACAACTACCGCGGCAAGCGTCACAGCGACCAGCCAGACCGCCGGTACGGCTCCGCCCACGTGGCCGCCGTGGCAGACAACGCGGCAGGCGGCAGCAGGCGCCAGAAGCACACAGACCGGCAATGGAAGCCGAAGTACACCTTCGAGCAGATGCTCGACTCGCCGTGCAAGTACCACAGCGGCAAGAACCCCTCCAACCACACCACCCGCGACTGCCACTTCATGAAGCGGCTGACGAGCGGTGAACCCCTCCCGCCCCCACCCCCGCCTCCTCCAGCCGGCGGGCCGGGTGGCCAAGGCGGCGCAGAGAACGCCAACCTCGAGCACCACGAGGCTAACCAAGTGCAGCATGGCCGATATCTGGCCGAAGATGCTACCTACATCATCTTCACCTCCGAGCCCGAGGACAAGACGAGCCAGCAGAGCCGTTCCCTCGAGGTCAACGCGGTCATACCGCCGGTCCCCCAGTACCTAAACTGGTCAGAGCAGGCCATCACCTTTGATCGCCGCGACACACCGGCTGTCCTGCCAAGGCCGGGCAGCTACGCCATGGTCCTCGACCCCACCATCGGCACAACCCGGCGCAGCGCGCGTTTTTCGCGCGTCCTCATCGACGGCGGCAGCAGCATCAACATCCTCTACCGCGACACCGTCCGCAAGCTGGGCATCCAGGAGGCCGAGTTGCGCCCCACCCCCACCGTCTTCCATGGCATCGTGCCAGGCCACTGCTGCCAGCCGATTGGCCGGATCACGCTGGAGGTGATGTTCGGGAAGCCGGATCACTTCCGCACCGAGAGAATCGAGTTCGAGGTGGTGGACCTCGTGAGTCCCTACCACGCGCTCCTGGGCAGGCCGGCCCTGACCAAGTTCATGGCGGTGCCCCACTATGGGTACCTAAAGATGAAGCTGCCTGGCCCTAAAGGGGTCATCACCGTAGCCGGCGACTATCGCCGCTCCATGGACTGCGCCACGCAGAGCTCCAAGATGGCCCAGACGCTGGTCATCGCCACCGAGAAGCAGCTCATCCACGACGCCGTCGCCCTCGCCAAGGCCGCGCAGACAGACATGCCGGCTGCAGGCAACCCGGCTGGGACTACTCACTTCCAGCCGGCCGACAACACCAAGAAGATCCTGCTGGACCCGGCGCAGCCGGACAAGCACGTCACCATCGGTGCCGGCTTGAGCAAGAAATAGGAAAGCGAGCTCACCAGCTTCCTCCGTGAGAATCGGGACATCTTCGCATGGACTCCAAGAGACATGCCGGGTGTGCCGAGGGAGTTGGCTGAGCACCACCTCCACGTCCGGCCTGACGCCAAGCCGGTGAAGCAGCCTCTCAGGCGCTTCGCCGTAGAACGAAGGAAGGCCATCAGTGAAGAAATCGCCCGGCTGCTGGCAGCCGGCTTCATCATGGAAGTGCTGCACCCGGACTGGTTGGCAAACCCGGTCCTGGTTTTGAAGAAGAACGGCTCCTGGCGCATGTGTATCGACTACACCAGCCTCAACAAGGCGTGCCCGAAGGACCCCTTCCCCCTGCCGCGCATAGATCAAGTCATAGACTCGACTGCCGGCTGTGAATTGTTGTCTTTTCTAGATGCCTATTCAGGCTACCACCAGATTCCTTTGAATCCGGATGATCAAATAAAGACTTCGTTCATTACCCCGTACGGGGCTTACTGCTACACGACTATGCCATTCGGCTTGAAAAATGCAGGCGCCACCTACCAAAGGTGCATGCAAAAGTGTTTGCAGGATCAAATCGGCAGAAATTTTCACGCATATGTGGATGATGTCGTTGTAAAAACCAAGGAGATGCCTACCCTCCTTGATGACCTGAGAGAAACCTTCACCAATCTGCGAAGATTCCGGATGAAGCTCAACCCGGCCAAGTGCACATTCGGCGTGCCAGCCGGCCAACTCCTGGGCTACCTCGTCTCTCAGCGAGGAATCGAAGCCAACCCGGAGAAGATCAGTGCCATTGAGAAAATGGAGCTGCCGCAGTGCCTCAAGGACGTCCAGAAGTTCGCTGGCTGCCTGGCTTCCTTGAGCCGCTTCGTCAGCCGGCTGGGGGAGAAGGCACTGCCCCTGTATCAATTGATGAAGAAGGCGGACAAGTTCGTTTGGTCACCGCAGGCGGATGAAGCCTTCCGTGACTTAAAGCGCGTGCTCTCAACCGCGCCAATCCTTGCAACGCCGGGTTCAATGGAGCCGATGCTGTTGTACATCGCAGCCACCAACCGAGTGGTTAGCGTTGTCCTGGTGGTGGAGCGCAAAGAAGCCGAAAACAGAGAGCAGCTGGTCCAGCGCCCAGTCTATTACCTCAGCGAAGTGCTCTCCCAGTCGAAGCAAAACTACCCCCACTACCAGAAGGTCACCTACGGTGTCTACATGGCAGCCAAGAAGCTCAAGCACTACTTCCAAGAACATCCCATCAGGGTGGTAGCCACAGCGCCCTTGGCGGAAATCATCGGCAGCAAGGATGCCAACGGCCGGGTTGCCAAGTGGGCCCTGGAGCTAGCCGCCCACACCATCCTCTACGAGCCACGCACAGCCATCAAGTCGCAGATCCTCGCGGACTTCTTCGTCGACTGGGCTGAGATGCAATATCTGCCGCCTGTGCCAGATTCCACACATTGGAAGATGCACTTCGACGGCTCGAAGATGCGCAACGGCTTGGGAGCCGGCATCGTCATCACCTCTCCCAAGGGAGACCGACTGGACTACGTCCTACAGATCCACTTCGCCGCATCCAACAACGTGGCGGAGTATGAAGCGCTCATTCATGGGCTGAAGCTGGCCAAGGAGATTGGCGTGCGTCGCATACTATGCTTCGGCGACTCCGACTTGGTCATACAACAAGCATCTGGCGACTGGGATGCGAAGGACGCCAACATGGCCTCATACCGCTTCCATGTCCAGCAGCTATCCGGCTTCTTCGACGGCTGCGAATTCCACCATGTGCCACGAGCAAACAACGAGGCGGCTGACGCCTTGTCCAAGATTGGCTCAACCCGGCAAGCCATTCCGCCGGGCATCGCCTTGGAGGTCATCAAGAAGCCGTCCATCATACCGTCACCGGATTCGGATTCAATATTCGTGCCGGCTGACCCGGGGGCTGCTCAGCCGAACCCGGGGGCTTCATCGCCCAAGTCGGGGGCTAACAAGCCAAACCCGCCGGCTACCACGCCGAACCCGGAGACTTCTCAGTCTAACCCGGGGGCTTCATCGCCAAACTCGGGGGCTAGCAAGCCGAACCCGCCGGCTAGCAAGCCGAACCCGGCGACCACGCAGTCGAAGCCGGAAGCTCCCACGCGGGAGACCCTGTTGGTCAGCGTATTCGAGATAAGATGCGTACCTTCATGGGCACAAGAATTTCTCTCCTACCTCACCGACGGTGTGCTGCCTGATGACAGAATCCAGGCCAGGCAGATTGAGAGAAGGGCCAAGGCCTATACAATCATCAACCACGAGCTGTACAAACGCAGCGTAAGTGGGGTGCTCCAGCGGTGCGTCGAGATGGCTGAAGGGATTGAACTCCTACGGGAAATCCATCAGGGTGAGTGCGGCCACCACGCCTCCTCCAGAGCCATAGTGGCCAAAGCTTTCCGGCACGGTTTTTACTGGCCGACTGCGCTAAGAGACGCAGAAGAACTGGTGAAGAAGTGTAACGGCTGCCAACGCTTCGCCAAGCAAAGGCACACGCCGGCTTCCGCCTTGAAGACCATCCCCAATACTTGGCCGTTTGCCGTATGGGGCTTGGATATGGTGGGCCCATTCAAAACAGCCCGAGGCGGCATGACTCATCTCTTAGTGATGATTGACAAATTCACCAAGTGGATCGAAGCCAAGCCAATCAAGAAGCTGGACGGCTCCACAGCCGTCACATTCCTCAAAGAGATAATCGTAAGATATGGCTACCCGCATAGCATCATCACCGACAACGGCAGCAACTTCGCAGAAGGCATCTTCAAACGCTACTGCGGGGAGATGGGGATCCGGATGGACTTATCATCTGTGGCGCACCCGGAGACCAACGGCCAAGTGGAAAAGGCAAATGGCTTGATCCTAGCCGGCATCCGGCCCCGGCTGGTGGAGCCGCTTGAGCGCTCAGCCGCCTGCTGGATTGAAGAGCTGCCCAGCGTGCTGTGGAGCCTGCGCACGACGCCAAACCGCTCAGTCGGCTTCACACCCTTCTTCCTCGTATACGGGGCCGAAGCCGTCCTGCCGACTGATATCGAGCACGACGCGCCAAGGATCAAGCTCTACACAGAAGCTGAAGCCAAAGAGGCTCGCGAAGATGGAGTCGACCTGGTTGAAGAGGTCCGGCTGATGGCCGAATCCAGGTCAACCGTATACCAGCAAAGCCTCCATCGCTACCACAGCCGGAAGGTCAAGACCTTAGCATTCCGAGAAGGAGACCTAGTGCTCCGGCTGATCCAACGGACAGCCGGACAGCATAAACTAGCATCCCCATGGGAGGGTCCCTTCATCGTGAGCAAGGCAGTAGGCAATGACTCCTACTATCTCATAGATGCCCAAGAGGCCAAAAAGAACAAGGCAAGCAAAACTGGCGAAGGGACTAAACGTCCCTGGAATGTCAGGTTGCTTCGACCATTTTACACATGAGAGCAGGAATGTATGTATCCCTTGTATCCCTTTTGTAAGCTATGAAAAGCATGCGCCAAGAGCGCCGTTTCCGACAAGTGTTTCGCATACTCTACTTCGTTTCGCCAATTGGCTTGAACCCTTTCACGCGGCCGGCTCAGTAACGTGATCCGGTTTCCGACAGCCGGCTTCCGATCCAGCTACAGACCGCAACCCGGCTGTCCGGCTAGCGGGAGTAAGGCCTAGGGAGCCGGCACGCGAAAAACGACTAAGGGAAAGAGTAAAAGCAAGTTGACTTGCAACTTTTCATAAAAGTGCCGGATTGCCGAATTCAGCTCGTTCGACTGAAGTACTGTCGGCCTCCCTCAGCGGCCCGCTCTTGATCCGGCGACGGATCGCAAGTCGGACGTACGACCGGCAAGAGCACAGCCAAAGAGTGGGGCGGATAGGAAAAAGCGAACAAGTCGAAAGAAAGCAACTCGGCACACAAATGATTAACAAACACATTAAAGTGTGCCTTAATAAAAGGATAATAATATTGTCTTACATATGCACCCGGCATCCCGGGGATTTAACGAGTTGTCTTGCAAAAGCATAAGGTAACAGGTAGAAGCTAAGCACCGGCTGGATCAGGACCAGCCGGAGGAGCATCAGCAGAGCCGGCTGCCGGGTCATCCTCGGGCACGTCGTCTGCCTCCTCGTCCTCAGCCTCCTCCTCCTCGTCGTCAGACAACGGATTCGGGTCCGCGATGAAGATGGACTTGTCGACGAAGTCGGCAATGGCGCAGGCGCGGGCAAGCCGAGCAGTCTTGTTCTCCGCCGGGAGCTTGTCCTCCACGTCGGCGCGCCGGTACTCCAACTGGTCGAGGCTAACCTCGTTATACCAGGAGAGCACAAAAGACAGCGCCATATCGGCTCCGGCGCGCGTGGCCGACTCCTTCCAGTCCAAGAAGCGGTCGGGAGCCCTGTCCAGCCAAGCGATGAGATTGGAGAGATCTTGCGGCAGCGTCTCCGTCGGCCACAGCAGTCGGATCAGCTCTTCCGCCGCCTTCCGCAGCTCCCAGCCAAGCTTGGTGACCGGCTCCACGCGGGCGGCCATGGACGACAGATAGTCATCCATGGTAAAGCAGTCGGAGCTCTGCTCCCCAGTGGCCAGCCGGCGCTCCTGCCAACAGCCGCTAACGCCGCCTCCTGCGCCTCAGGGAAGGACGCTGCAAAGAAGAAAAGCATGTCAGGAGCTGTCAAAGCCGAAATAAGCTGAAAAATGCAAATTTTCGAAGTCCTAAAGTAAGCCTGGCGGCAGCCAGCAAGAACCGACTGCCCCCAGCCCGAAGATGGAGATTCCGAAGCTCTAAAGTAAGCCTGGCGGCAGCCGGCAAGAACCGACTGCCCCCAGCCCGAAAATGGAGATTTCGAAGTAAAAAAAAAAAAAAAAGCCTGGCGGCAGCTGGCAAGAACCGACTGCCCCCAGCCCGAAGATGGAGATTCCGAAGCTCTAAAGTAAGCCTGGCGGCAGCCGGCAAGAACCGACTGCCCCCAGCCCGAAGATGGAGATTTCGAAGTAAAAAAAAAAAAAAAAAAAAAGCCTGGCGGCAGCCGGCAAGAACCGACTACCCCCAGCCCGAAGATGGAGATATCGAAGAAATCAAGTTTCTGCCGCCGGCCGCCAACCTAAGCCGGCAGCCAACGGCCGAAAGCCGGCAAAGGGGAAGGCGTAAGACAAAAGACTCACCCGCCAAGCCGCGGTCGAGCGCACTAAGTTCCTCCAACCACCGCTTGGCGGTGGCCGACAGCTCGTTGGACTTGGTGGTCACCTCTTCGCGAAGCGCAAGCCGCTGCCGCTCCACCTCATCCAGCCGCCTGCTCAGGTCCGCCAGCTTCTCCTCCCCGTCCTTCTTGAGGGCGGCAAGTTCCTTGAGGTGGTTAGCTTCGAGGAGGCGCAGCCGCTTCAGCTCCCCGTCGGCCACCTTCAGCTTGGCGGCAGCGGCCCGGTTCGCCTCCTCGCTCGTGACGCATTGAGCGCGGGCAACTCGGAGGTCCGACTCCAGCTGTGGGATCCGGGCGGCCTCAGCTGCAAGCCAGCAAAAATGAGCCGTCAGTAAAAAAGAAACTCAACAGAAAGAGCAAGTCAAAAGAGAGAAGGCCTCACCCTTGACAGCCTCCAGCTCGCGAGCCAAGCCGGCTCGCTCGATCTTGGCCTTGTGGTAGCTAGTCACCACCTTGTTGTACAAAACGGTGCGTCGCTCTGCAACCGCCTGAAAGAAACAATTAGATATGCAGACGAAACCCGGACCGGCTCCAAGCAGCCGGACCATGCCTCGGAGGGCTACCAGGATGACAACAGAATTGCAAAAAATGAACACATACCTTGTCGGCATCCTCCAGCGTCGCCAGCTGGGCAAGGGTCTCGGCGGCCTTGGCCTTGAGGCTGCCACGGAAGCCGGAGAAGAACAGCTTCATGGGCGCCACGCCTGGCTGGCCCTCCCGGCTGGTCACCTCACAGGCATCCGCCTGGTGCCATGCAGCCTCCATGGTGCCAGCCGAGCCGAGGCTGGAGTCGGAGGCAGACGGCACATGCAGCAGCCGGGCCCCCTTGGCCACATGAAGGCCCTTAGCTGGGTCCGAAGGGCCCTCCGTCCTCACCAGCGCCCGGGAGTCGGCGTCCTTCGAGCGCGCTGGCTCCTCCCTCGCCAACTCCTTCCCGGCCGGCTCCCTCCTCGTCGGCTCCGAAGCTGGAGGCGGCGCGGTCAAAGCAGTCGGCCCGGTGGGAGCCGTCGCATCCGGCGCTTGAGGCGCTCCTTCCGGGGTGCTCTCCAGCACCACGACGTCGGGCGTGGGCCCGCCGACTCCGGTCGTAGGCGGCGCAGCCCCGCCAGCTCCAGCTCCGGCCGCAGTTGGCATGCCCCTGCCAGCTCCGGCCGCCTGCTCCACAAATGGGGCGCGGCGCGGGAACATATCGTCTATGGTCGGCCGGCGCGCCGACTGACCCTGGTCTCCGCCGCCAGGCGCCGCAGAAGGCGCGGCAGAAGAAGACGCCCCCGCAGAAGGTGGCGTGGCCGCAGGCGGCACGTTAGCAGCCGGCGGCGTGCGCGCGCGTGCCGAAGGTTGCGGGGTTGGCTCCCTCCTCTGCCGCTGAAGCGGCGACGTGACGGGAGGAGCCTGCCGAGAGCCGCCTCCCTGGGTAAACTTAATCGCGGCCCTAGTCGAACAAGCAAGAAAAGATAAGTACAAAACGGAAGGAAAGAAAAGGAATCAAACAGCAGAGGAAAAAGAACTCACCCGGCTTTCTCCGGGACCTTCTTGGGCGCCAGCCGGCGCTGCTTCTTGGCTCTCGCCTCCGTAGCAGCCGTAGACCCGCCGACGGCCCGCTTCCTCCCCTTCGGCGCAGAAGTCGCCGTGCCCGTAGGCGGCACCGCGCGCAGAGGCACTGCCGGGATTGGCCCCGTGCCGGATTCCGCCGGCTCCGCCTGCGGCTGCTCCTGCTCCTGCTCATGCTCAGGCGAAGGCGGCGGGTTATGCTCCCCCTGGCCGCCCTGATCCAGCACCTCCGGCAGATCGTCGTCGCCGGCTTGGTCGCCGGCTGGGTCAGCCGGGTCGACGTGATCCGGCGTCCAGACCTTCGTCGCCAAGTCGCCATCCTCGATGCCTTGGCGGGTGAAAAGCTGAAAACAACAAGATAAATATCAAGTCGGCCACGCAGCCGCAAGCCGGAAGACGGCAAAAACGTTAAACTTACCAGTTCAGGCGGCTGCTCCCGGTCGTAGGGCGGCAGCCCCCAATCCCAGTTGTCCGGCATGTTGGCCTTGGTGATGTTGTTCACCCGGCGAGCCACCTGAGACTTGGAGAGCTCCACCTTCGACGTCCGTGTCGGGTCGAGCCGGCCGGACATGTGGCCGATCTTGTGGACGCACCACTGGAGCGGTATGACCCGGCGCATGACGTAGGTGCAGAGGAGGTCCTCAGCACTCAGCCGGCCCCCCGTGACGCACTCACCCAGAAAGTTCCACAGGAGGTTCACCTCCGCGTCCGGGTCCGAGGACTTGGCGTTGCAGCCCCAGATGAGCCTGCCGACTGGCGGAGCCGGGTTGTATTCCGGCAGGTTGAGCCGGTCGAAAGCCGGGCTCTCGTTCCTCACATAGAAGAAAGACATTTGCCAATTCTTCACAGAATCGACAGTCGGAATCCGCGGGAAGGACGTACCCGTACGAGGATAGATGGAGGCGGCGCCGCAGGTCCTCAGGCGGCCTTCGGTCGTCTGCACCTTGATGTAGAAGAGCCGGCTCCAAAACTCCACATCCGGCCACAAGCCGGCGTAGCCTTCCATGAAGGCCACGTAGCAGCTGAGGAGGATCATGGCGTTGGCCGGCAGGTGGTGCGGCTGCAGGCCGAAGTGGTCGAGGAACCGGCGGAAGAAGTTGGAGGCCGGCAGGCCCAATCCGCGATCGAGGTGCGCGCCGAAGACCACGCGTTCGCCGGGCTCCGGCCGAGGCTCCTTCTCCGCGCCCGGCGCCCTCGTAATCACCCCCGCCGGGATGCGGCGGAGGCGCACGAGCCGAGCAATATCGTCCTCCCGCATGTAAGAACCTTTCCAGGAGCCGCTCGGCTGGGCCATCGAGGACGAAGAAGAGGAGGAGGTCCAGGAGAGGCGGAAGGGCGAAGAAGAGCCGCTCCTCGCCGGAGGAGATCGCGGTGGAGAAGAGCGCGCCGTCGATGCGCGTGGCCCCGTGGCGCCGGATTGGCGGGGTTGCGGCGGCAGCTCGGCGGAGGATCGTCGGGGCAACCGCTCGCTGAAGCTCGCCAGGAGAACGGAAGAAGGACGGCGTCGGGGCAGTGAAGTGCTCGAGCGCGAGAAGGAGCGAAAACGGGAGCGCAAGGAGGAAGAAGGGGGCAAGTGCCGCCTCGATGCCTCCCCCGCGGCATTTAAAGCCCTCAGCCATGGGCGGTTGGCCTCCAAGTGGCCCATGTGGGCCACGTCTCCGGATTTACTGCGCCGTAACTCCCCCCACGACCGCTGCCGTTACCAAAAACTGCCACACCACGTCGCCCACAACCGCACCGGATCCGGAGGGGACATTGATGTGACCAGACGAACCGGCGGCAGAGCCCTGGCGTCAGGCCGGTCAAGTCGGGTGCAGGACCCGAGGCGGCGGAGACTCCGGCGCGCAGCGAGCCGGAGCCGGACAAGAAGTTCAACTCGGACCAAAAGCTATCAGCAAGGCGGAGACGCCATCAAAACCTGCGAGAAAGCAAAAGCTGCACAAGTGTAAATAGCAGCCGGCAAGAACGAGCCGGATGAGGGCGCAGCCGGCTGAATGAAAACTCTCAGTCGGCCCCTCCGAGTGCCGCCAAGTATGTTCAAGAAGCCAGGAAAACCTGCCTAGGTCCTTCTAAACGCAGGACCTTGCCAGCTTCGGGGGCTAATGTCGGGGGGAAGACCCCGGGTAGGGCAATGGACGCGGAGCAGCCGGCTGGCCACTGGCCGGCTCGCGGCAAAGGCCGGCTGAGGAGCAGCCGGGCCGGCGCGCCGTGGCCGGCTGGTCCGGTAGCCGGCTGGCTCTAGGTCCTAGTCGGCCTCGGCTACGGCCGCCAATGTCGTAGGCTGGGCCGGCTTCTACAAGCCATATCCGATCGGGGTGCAGACCTCAGACCGACTCGAGGCTGGCGAGTCTTGCACTGGAAGGAACCGGGCTGGTGATTCGGGTTCCCAAAGTCCACGCTGACTTCATCTTCCGTAAAGCGCGGGGCACTGTGGAGCAATAGTGCCACGCGCCGGACAGGCCATCATGGCTAACGACGATCCGTACTGGCTACAGTGGCTGACGGCGACAGGGACACCTCCTCTCCATACCGCTGACCTGGGGAGCCGGATGGGACAGGCCACTACGCCTCAACGGCTCCTGACGTCACTACCTCGGGAAGGAGCGGAAGCCGGAGCCGGCCAAGCCGGCCAGTAAACTATAGGGTCTTATATGTAAAGTGCCGGTGCCTATATAAGCCGCACTACCCCCTCTCGTGCAGGAGATCGATCATTCTCACTTCATTCTACCCTTAGCGCTGCCCTGAGAGAGAGACCATCGTTTCCCTTAGCCTCCCAGGGGCAGCCGGACACAGCTCTAGGAGCACCATTGTACTGTGTGATATCATATACACTCTAGCAGGAGTAGAGGTTTTACCTCCATCGGAGGGCCTCGAACCTGGGTACGTCGCCGTGTCGCTCGTGCCCATACCCGCTTCCGGATACCGCCGTGAGATCTCTCAGGGACCACCTTCGATTAGCCACCCTATGGCATATGCCGTGACGATACCACGACACTTATGCTATTACATGACCAATCTCATCCAATCCCTACCATCCCCTTCGGCCTACAGCGGGGGAATTACTCACACATGGATGGGGGAAACATGGCTGGTCGATGTAGAGGCGTCGGTGGTGATGATGGCGATGATCTCCTCCAATTCCCCGTCCCGGCGGAGTGCCAGAACGGAGACTTCTGGCTCCTGAGACGGAGTTTCGCGATGTGGCGGCGTTCTGGAGGGTTTCTGGCGACTTCGACTTCTCCCCGTGCGTTTTTAGGTCGAGGCCGATATATAGTCCGAAGGAGGGCGTCGGAGGCCGGCCGAGGGGGCCACACCATAGGGCCGTGCGGGCCCCCCCTAGGCCGCGCCGCCTTATGGTGTGGGGCCCTCGGGCCTCCACTTGATTTGTCCTTCTGGCTCCGTCAGTATTCTGGGAAAATAGGGTCTTCTGTCAAAATCCTGAGGTTTTTCCTGAAAGTTGGATTTCTGCACAAAAATGAGACACCAGAACAGTTCTGCTGAAAACAGCGTTAGTCCGTGTTAGTTGCATCCAAAATACACAAATTAGAGGCAAAACAGCAGCAAAAGTGTTCGGGAAAGTAGATACGTTTTGGACGTATCAACTCCCCCCAAGCTTAGCTTATTGCTTGTCCTCAAGCAATTCAGTTAACAACTGAGCGATAAAAGAACTTTCACGAACACATTTGTTCATATGATGTAAATATTCTCATGCTATGGCTAACACTTAGGCAGTTCATAATAAGATACATGCAAATAAGATCGTCCAATAGCTATGTCAATCATGGAAAGGTACCAACAATTAATAATAAGCATCATGAACCATGTATATAAGCAGGATTGCAATGTTCATAAAAGAGTATGATAGAGTGGTATCTCGCTTGCCCATATTTGATCAGCAAAACATAAATGCTCAAGCACCTCTGAAGTTCATAGAAAGACTAGAAATAGTGATTGTCAAAGATAAAAGCATCAAAGTTATACCACAATCAATCATATTTTGAGACAAGCATATTACACTAAGAATGACAGTTGTGCTCTCAAGAAAGTGCTCAAAGAAAGGATGGAGACACAACATAAAAGTAAAAGATTGACCCTTCGCAGAGGGAAACAGGGATTAACATGCGCTAGAGCTTTTCATTTGTAAAGCAGGAGTAAAATTATTTTGAGAGGTGTTTGTTGTTGTCAATGAATGGTAATGGGTACACCAACTACCTCGCCAACCGGACTTTCAAGAGCGGCTCCCATGAATTATTTGCATTTTTATGTGGCACTCCTTCCAACCTTTCTTACACAAACCATGGCTAACCGAATCCTCGGGTGCCTGCCAACAATCACATACCATGAAGGAGTGCCTTTTTAGTTTAGTTTTATTATGATGATGACACTCCCCCCAACCTTTGCTTACACAAGCCATGGCTAACCGAGTCCTTCGGGTGCCGTCCAACAATCACAAACCATGGAGGAGTATCTATTTAGGTTAATTAATTCGGGACTGGGAATCCCATTGCCAGCTCTTTTTTTGCAAAATTATTGGATAAGCGGATGTGCCACTAATCCATATGAGAGTCCGTCAAAAGTAAATGACAAGGTTGAAAGCTAAACACCACATACTTCCTCATGAGCTATGAAACATAAACACAAATTAAGAAGCATTTTGAAGGTTTTAAAGGTAGTGCATGAGAATTTACTTGGAATGGTTTGAAATGCCATGCATAGGTATTTATAGTGGACACTCTGGAATAACTTGGTTTTCATGTGTTTGGAAGCACGAGCAGCGTTCCCGCTCAGTACAAGTGAAGGTTAGCAAAAGACTAGGGAGCGACAAATCAAGAGAGCAGTAACTGTCATAATCATGCTTGCGGCAAAATAATTTAACTGAGGCATAAAAGTGATACAAGAACTCTGAAGCAATGTAAATCATTGAGGCTTAATTGACTCTTGTTCAGTCATATGCATGCGTGAGCATGTGCCAAGCTAATTCAAATGAATTATTCAGAGGAGGATACCACAATATCATACCTATCTATGAATAAAACAATGCAAGCAAACATCCATGACATGCTACTCATATTAATAAATTGGAGCTAGACATGAGAGATCATGAACTACTAGACTTTCTTAAATGACATATACCTCACATGAACCGACTAAGCATGCTCACATGGATGAGTATATGTACAAAAATGAAAACAAATAGAGTTCATACCAGCCTCTCACCACAATCAGATTGTCGAATATCGTCATTATTGCCTTTTCACTTGTGTAGCTTGGATAATATGAAATGAAAACCACGCTCCAGCCACCGAAGACCATTGAACTCATAAAGAACTTTACAAACCAAAGAAGAACAGCAAATATTTTTGGTGTTTTCGAATTTGAGAACAAGAACAAAAGGAAACAAGCAAACAAAGCAAAATCTTTTTGGGTTTTCTTATAGCAAACTAGCAATAGCAAATAAAGCGAAACAAATGCAAGAAACCAAGATAAACAAATGATGAAGAGAAACAACAGAAATATTTTTGGTCTTTTTGTGTTTTAGGAAAGAAACAAAGCAAGAACAAGAAAATGAAAACTAAAAGAAACACAGAAAAACGAGATGACAGAAATCTGCCAAAGCCTGACAGCAGTACAGAAATCGATTTTTACAAAAATCTTACGTTGCTCAGCTCGAAAAGTGTTCAACTAATGAAAGTTAGATAACAACCTGGGGAACCTGCACAAAAATTGGCAGCTCAAAATAACGTTCTGGCTGTGCGCACGAATTTTTCTAGTAACAGTCCAGAATCTGTTTTCAGGCAGCACTTCCCCAAATATCATCTCCCCCTCATTAGAAAACCACTCAAAGAGACTAAACAAGTATGTACAAGTATCCAGCAACCATAATATGCAAAGAATGAGTGATGCCGGTATACCTCCCCCCAAGCTTAGGCTTTTGGCCTAAGTGGAGTTCAATCCCATCGAGGGTCTGGGTTCCACGCCGGTGGATCATACATGGAGTAGTCATAATAAGGTACCGATGCAGAAGAAAAACGTGGGGGTTCCTCATACCCAGCTTGTGGATGCGAAGAGCTCGCTGCATCGGATGACGAATCGAGGTGTTCCTCGGCCTCCTCCGTGTTGCCTCTTGCATGATGGCTTCCTCCCTCTATGTATGCATTAACTGCACTTTCCGTAACTGACCAATCCTCCCTGGAATCAAGGTTAAACAGAGAAGGTGCAGGCAATCCTACTAATTTTTCAACTTTCTTAGTCATTGTCCAAGATTTCTTGTAAAATGTTATTCTGTAAGACAGGTTTCTCAAATTAGACGAATCAGAAACAAATTCATGCTTAATCATGGAGACTATGTCAAGTTTCTCTATGGGGAGCCGAATATCAAGATGGTGAGGTTCTACATTATGCATAGCTAATAAGCGAGAGGCGATGAGACCTCCACAAATTCCTCCCTTCTCATGGTTAGTAGCAAGTCTGTTGGCTATCAAAGCTCCCAAGTTATAAGTCCTATTACCTTGTAATGCAGCAGCTAGAAAGGCTAGATCCTGGATAGATACTTTACTTCCATTCTTTCTTGCTAGAACGCACTTGGTAATGAAATAAGCAAAGTAACGAATAGCTGGGAAATGAATGCTACTGATTTTACCACCATCCTCTGAGAAACTTCTTCCATGACAAATCATCTTGAAGAGGTCCAAGAACTCTTGCGGCGATCCCTTTATCCTCTCGCATGATCCCCACTGCGGCACTCTGATTGCTGCACAAAAATCATTGAATGGCAAGTTGACAGTTTTATTATAAATTTTGTACTGAACCATGGGGTTAGATCGTGACCAATTGAATTTAAAATCTTGCACTACTGACATAGTCAGTTTTGCATATTGGCATAGTTCACCATCAACAAAATCATCCAATCCTGCACGAGAGATTAGTCTTTGAACATCTTGTAAAATCCCCGCACTTCTCATAAAATCCACGCATGGGTAATAAGCGGGGTATACTCCTTCTTCTCGGTGAACTCTCATGACCTGTTGCACCTCTAATTCTTGTTGGTTAACTTGGTGCCTACTCCCTTCCATTTTCTGAAATTTTTCAACAAACAATATAAAACTTGATTTGGTGACATATAATCAAGGGGAACTGCTATAGGAACTTGCTAGAGTACTAATCATGCATCAAAACTAGTTTCTACCACTTAGAACAAGCATGCAAGCTCACTAAACATGTTACCTACAGCAGCAAAATATGCAAGATATACTCCACCAAACAAAATTCTATTTGGATAATCGAAGGAGTCACATACCGGAGAGCAAATGTGCCAAATTTCAGACATAAATCTGGGCTGAGTAAAGAGATCAAAAAATCCTGAGCTCTTGAGCAAAAACGCGAGTGAGAGAAAGCTGGTTCGAGTTTTTTCAGGAGAGAGAAGATGCTGGGAGAAAGAGATGAGATAATGGGGCAAGGAGGGGCCCACACCACAGGGTGGCGCGCCCACCTCCTTGGCCGCGCCGGCTGGTGGTGTGGCACCCTGTGGTGCCCCACAGGTCATCCTCTGGTGCTCCCAGGTGCCCCGTCGAAAAATAGGACCAACGGTGTAATTTTTTGTGAATTTTTGAAAACTTTGAAAAATGCACATTTCTGGGTATTAAGTTTATTATTACTGGCCAGGAAATTTTTTTGAAATCTCTAATCAACTAAGGAACTTTTCAAATTAAAAATGCTACAGCAACTAGAGCAAGTGGAGGAAGAAAGAGATGTTGTTTACCTCCTCTATGCATATAAAAAGTATTTGTTAACAAGGTTGATCAAGTCTTGCCACCAAATAAATTTTACATAGCATAAGAAGAAATAAACCTCAAATCAATCATGTTACCTTGAATTGTATTGATATGGATCCAATCACAAGAGTTTGATATTCTTCTTTAGGCTCATATATAGGACAATCGATAGTTCCAACTTTGATAGTTCTCACATTAGAAATAGTATTAACTCCGCACGCTTTTTCAATCCTCTTGGGGAAATAGACGGTGTGCTCCTTATCATCAACATTGAAAGTAACCTTTCCTTTATTGTAATCAATAACAGCCCTTGCGGTGTTAAGAAAAGGTCTCCCAAGAATAATAGACATATTATCATCTTCAGGCATTTCCAACACAACAAAATCAGTTAATATCAAGCAATTATTAGTAACTTGAACAGGAACATCCTCACATATACCAACAGGAATAGCAGTAGATTTATCAGCCATTTGCAAAGATATATCAGTAGGTATCAACTTATCTAAGTAAAGTCTCTTATAAAGAGAAAAAGGCATAACACTAACACCGGCTCCCAAGTCACATAGAGCAGTTTTAACATAATTATTCTTAATAGAACAAGGAATAGTAGGTATACCTGGGTCGCCCAACTTCTTTGGAACTTTGCCATTGAAAGAGTAATTAGCAAGCATAGTGGAAATTTCCTCATTGGGGATTTTCCTTTTGTTAGTAACAATATCTTTCATATACTTTGAATAAGGAGGCAATTTAATAGCATCAGTCAAAGGGATTTGCAAGAATAAAGGTTTCATCCAATCACAAAATTTATTATAGTGTTCTTCTTCCTTTGATTTTAGTTTCTTAGCAGGAAAAGGCATTTGCTTTTGCACCCAAGGTTCTCTTTCATTACCATGTTTCTCAGCAATAAAATCTTCTTTAGTATACTTTTTATTTTTAGCATGCTTTTCAGGTTCTTCTTCAACCTCTTCTTTATCGGGAGTATCATTCTTATCATTATCTTTATCATGTTCATTACCACTTTCAGTTTCAGCATCAGAAATAGAAATACTATTAGGATCATTAACAGGTTCAGAGGATTCTACAACATTTTTATGCTTCTTCTTCTTTTTCTTAGAAGGAGCTCTAGGTTCAATGCGTTGAGAATCTTGTTCAATTCTTTTGGGATGTCCTTCAGGATATAGAGGATCCTGAGTAGAGACACCACCTCTAGTTGTTACTTCATAAGCATGTTTTTCTTTAGAATTATTTCCCAACAAGTCATTTTGCACTTTAGTGAGTTGATCAATTTGAGTTTGAACCATATGAAAATGTTTAACAAGCATCTTAACATCATTGGAGGTTCTCTCCACAATATCATGCAATTCACTAATAGCTCGAGAATTTTCCATTAAATGATTCTCTACTCTCATATTAAAATTTTCTTGCTTAACAATATAATTATCAAACTCATCTAAGCATTGCGCAGGAGGTTTTGAATACGGAATATCTTCTCTAGTAAAGCGCTGAAGGGAATTTACCTCAATCATGGATGAAGGAGGAATTATCTCACATATATCTTCTATGGGAGGAAGATTCTTCACATCTTCAGATTTAATACCTTTTTCCTTAAGAGACTTCTTAGCTTCCCTCATATCTTCATCATTTAATTTAATCATACCCCTCTTCTTCAGTATCGGCGTTGGAGTTGGTTCAGGCGTAGTCCAATCATCATGATTTCGGCCTATTTTAGCCAATAATTCTTCAGCTTCGTCCGGAGTTCTTTTCCTGAAAACACAACCAGCACAACTATCCAGGTATGCCCTAGACTCAATGGTTAGTCCACTATAAAATATATCAAGTAAATCATGCTTTTCCAAATCATGGTTGATGGCGTGTAACTCACACGTTCGTTGGGAACCCCAAGAGGAAGGTATGATGCGCACAGCAGCAAGTTTTCCCTCAGAAAGAAACCAAGGTTTATCGAACCAGGAGGAGCCAAGAAGCACGTTGAAGGTTGATGGCGGCGGGATGTAGTGCGGCGCAACACCAGAGATTCCGGCGCCAACGTGGAACCTGCACAACACAACCAAAGTACTTTGCCCCAACGAAACAGTGAGGTTGTCAATCTCACCGGCTTGCTGTAACAAAGGATTAACCGTATTGTGTGGAAGATGATTGTTTGCAAGAAAACAGTAAAACAAGTATTGCAGCAGATTTGTATTTCAGTATAAAAGAATGGACCGGGGTCCACAGTTCACTAGAGGTGTCTCTCCCATAAGATAAAAGCATGTTGGGTGAACAAATTACAGTCGGGCAATTGACAAATAGAGAGGGCATAACAATGCACATACATGTCATGATAAGTACAGTGAGATTTAATTGGGCATTACGACAAAGTACATAGACCGCCATCCAACTGCATCTATGCCTAAAAAGTCCACCTTCAGGTTATCATCCGAACCCCTTCCAGTATTAAGTTGTAAAACAACAGACAATTGCATTAAGTATGGTGCGTAATGTAATCAACAACTACATCCTTAGACATAGCATCAATGTTTTATCCCTAGTGGCAACAGCAATCCACAACCTTAGAACTTTCTGTCACTGTCCCAGATATCAATGGAGGCATGAACCCACTATCGAGCATAAATACTCCCTCTTGGAGTTAAGAGCAAAAACTTGGCCAGAGCCTCTACTAATAACGGAGAGCATGCAAGATCATAAACAACACATAGGTGATAACTTGATAATTAACATAACATGGTATTCTCTATCCATCGGATCCCGACAAACACAACATATAGCATTACAGATAGATGATCTTGATCATGTTAGGCAGCTCACAAGATCCAACAATGAAGCACAATGAGGAGAAGACAACCATCTAGCTACTGCTATGGACCCATAGTCCAGGGGTGAACTACTCACTCATCACTCCGGAGGCGACCATGGCGGTGAAGAATCCTCCGGGAGATGAATCCCCTCTCCGGCAGGGTGCCGGAGGAGATCTCCAGAATCCCCCGAGATGGGATTGGCGGCGGCGGCGTCTCTGTAAGGTTTTCCGTATCGTGGCTCTCGGTACTGGGGGTTTCGCGATGGAGGCTTTAAGTAGGCGGAAGGGCAACGTGGGGGGCCACACGAGGGCCCCACGCCATAGGTCGGCGCGGCCAGGGCCTGGGCCGCGCCGCCCTATGGTGGCGGCGCCTCGTGGCCCCACTTCGACTCCTCTTCGGTCTCCTGGAAGCTTCGTGGCAAAATAGGACCCTGGGCGTTGATTTCGTCCAATTCCGAGAATATTTTGTTACTAGGATTTCTGAAACCAAAAACAGCAGAAAACAGCAACTAGCTCTTCGGCATCTTGTTAATAGGTTAGTTCCAGAAAATGCACGAATATGACATAAAGTGTGCATAAAACATGTAGATATCATCAATAATGTGGCATGGAACATAAGAAATTATCGATACGTCGGAGACGTATCAATGGTCAGGCAGAGCTCTAATAAGAGAGCAAAATCTCGCCCAAGCCTCAGGCAATTTCTCTCCATCTCCCTGATCAAAATTATAGATTCTCTGCAAAGCAATATGTTGAGCACTAGCAGGAAAGTATTTCCGGAAGAAAACATCAAGCAATTCTTTTGGACTTTTAATAGAATTAGGTGGTAAACTATTATACCAAGTTTTAGCGTCATCCTTTAATGAGAATGGAAAGATTTTAGCAACAAAGTAAGTACGCTTCTTAACATCATCAGAAAACAAACTACTCAGAGTAGATAACTCAATCATGTGTTCAACAGCACTTTCTTTTTCAGTACCACAAAAGGGTGTTTTCTCAACAATTGCTATATGAGATAGATCAAGAGAAAAATCATAATCTTTATCCTTAATGTTTATAGGAGATGTGGCAAATTTAGGATCAGGAGACAGTTTATATCTAACAGCATGTTCTGCAAGCAACTTTTTAATTTTTCTTGCATCAGTAGTAGCATTGCATTTTTCAATAAAATCATCATCAAGTTCCACATAATCTTCATCAAGATCATCACTAGAGTATTCAAGTTCAGGTGAATTAACAGGTGTAGTAACATCAGGAGTTTCAGTATTTTCAATTTGTCTAGACCTAGCAATTGTAGCATCTAGAAAAGTTCCCAATGAACCACTATCATCAAGCACAGCAGAAATATTATCAATATTATGAGAGTTTTCAGATTCAGCAGAAGTACCAGCATGTGTAGCATGTGGCGGTGAAACAAGTTTATCAATCACAGATGGTGAATCAAGAGCAGCAGAGGTACTCAGAGTTGTACCTTTTCTTGTAGTGGATGGTAATATGGCGACCTTAGTATCGCGAGGTTTACCCATGATGGAGAATTTGCAGCGAACAATATCAATCCAAGTGAACTTCCAAATAAAGCTATGCTCCCCGGCAACGGCGCCAGAAAATAGTCTTGATGACCCACAAGTATAGGGGATCGCAACAGTCTTCGCGGGAAGTAAAACCCAATTTATTGATTCGACACAAGGGGAGACAAAGAATACTTGAAAGCCTTAACAATGGAGTTGTCAATTCAGCTGCACTGGAAACGGACTTGCTCGCAAGAGTTTATCGGTAATGTGATTTTATAGCGAGCAGTAGTAAAATAACAGCAGCAGAGTAACAAAGACAGCAGTAGTGATTTTAGTAAACAGCAGGATTAAAATACTGTAGGCACGGGGACGGATGACGGGCGTTGCATGGATGAGAGAAACTCATGTAACAATCATAGCAGGGCATTTGCAGATAATAATAAAACGGTATCCAAGTACTAATCAATCAATAGGCATGTGTTCCAATTATAGTCGTACGTGCTCGCAATGAGAAACTTGCACAACATCTTTTGTCCTACCAGCCGGTGGCAGCCGGGCCTCAAGGGAAACTACTGGATATTAAGGTACTCCTTTTAATAGAGTACCGGAGCAAAGCATTAACACTCCGTGAACACATGTGATCCTCACATCACTACCATCCCCTCCGGTTGTCCCGATTCTTGTCACTTCGGGGCCATTGGTTCCGGACAGCGACATGTGTATACAACTTGCAGGTAAGATCATAAACAACGAATATCTTCATGAATCAATAACATGTTCAGATCTGAGATCATGGCACTCGGGCCCTAGTGACAAGCATTAAGCATAACAAGTTGCAACAATATCATAAAAGTAACATCTACGGATACTAGGCACTATGCCCTAACAATCTTATGCTATTACATGACCAATCTCATCCAATCCCTACCATCCCCTTCGGCCTACAGCGGGGGAATTACTCACACATGGATGGAGGAAACATGGCTGGTCGATGTAGAGGCGTCGGTGGTGATGATGGCGATGATCTCCTCCAATTCCCCGTCCCGGCGGAGTGCCAGAACGGAGACTTCTGGCTCCTGAGACGGAGTTTCGCGATGTGGCGGCGTTCTGGAGGGTTTCTGGCGACTTCGACTTCTCCCCGTGCGTTTTTAGGTCGAGGCCGATATATAGTCCGAAGGAGGGCGTCGGAGGCCGGCCGAGGGGGCCACACCATAGGGCCACGTGGGCCCCCCCTAGGCCGCGCCGCCTTATGGTGTGGGGCCCTCGGGCCTCCACTTGATTTGTCCTTCTGGCTCCGTCAGTATTCTGGGAAAATAGGGTCTTCTGTCAAAATCCCGAGGTTTTTCCTGAAAGTTGGATTTCTGCACAAAAACGAGACACCAGAACAGTTCTGCTGAAAACAGCGTTAGTCCGTGTTAGTTGCATCCAAAATACACAAATTAGAGGCAAAATAGCAGCAAAAGTGTTCGGGAAAGTAGATACGTTTTGGACGTATCAGTGGGTGTGGTGCTGCCGCTATTCTAAGCTGGTGCCGATTTTCGCCCGTAATTGCGGGAGGAGGCGGAAGGTGAACCTCGCTCCTTGGCCCCTGAGGGTATCTGTTTGCTGCTTGTGCGTTGGCATGCCCTGCGAATCTGTTCAACGCCTGAAAAGTTCGGCAGTCTTTCTGCAAATGTCCGGACTGTCTTTTTCCATTGTTGTCGAGATAAAAGTGCATCTGGCACGGTCCGTTCATCATATCTTCGGGAGATATGTACGGCCTCTGGAACCTTGGACCATTATTTTGTCTATTTGGGCGGGAACCATCCCGCTGCTCGCTGCTTTTTTGATAATCATCTCGATTGTTTCCTTCATTATTTCCATGGAAGCCGGCCGATATTTGGCCGGGACCGTTATGATCGGAGTACTGTCGAGGAAAACGCCGTCTATTTTGGAAGTTTCTATTACGATCCTCCGCGGGCGACCTATGCCGCTTATTATTGACAGCATCCTCTCCATCTGCCCAGCGATTTGCTATCTCCATGAGTGCTGCTATTGTCTTTGGATTGGTCCTCCCGAGGTCCTCGATGAAGTCCTTTCTTCGGATCCCTCCGACAAAAGCATCTATCGCTCTCTCGTCAGATATATTTTCTGCCGAGTTTTTGATAATATTCCACCTCTGTATGTACGCCCTCATCGACTCGTCATACTTCTGTCGACAGGCTCTCAGCTCCTCTATTGACGCGGGTTTCTTGCACGTGGACAAGAAATTCTTTACGAACAGATCCTCGAAGGTTTCCCAACTATCGATAGACCCAGGTGGTAACTTCTTGATCCATGATCGACCTGCGCCACTTAGATATACTTGTATTCTTTGCATAGCTGTCGCCTTAGTTCCACCCGTCAGCTTTACTGTCTCTAGGTAATCAACCAACCAATCCTCGGGATCTTGCAATCCGTCGAATTTCTTATAACTATCAGGCAACTTGAAATCTGATGGTACTCGCGTTTTGCGAACTCGTCGAGTAAAACAAGGGAGTCCGCACAAATCTTCGTCATCTACTTCTGGTGAGTGCCGACGTTCTCTCCTTTCTTGCCGTGCCCTGTCAACCCGTGTCTGTACTACTGTGTCCCTAGCCGACATTCTTGGGGGTGGTTGGACTGCCCCTGTAGGTCGTGGACTATTTTGTCTTGCGGCACCTTCAGGAGGTGTGCTCGTACTTGCAAACGCAGTCCCCATGACTCCGACTCCTGCCAAAGCCATGTTATACAATGCCTCTCTTGGATCTCCTGCAGGTGGCCTGTTCGCCAGTATGAAGGCCTGTGTCGCCATATATCCTGCTTCCGGGGTTTTTGGGATAATATTCCCTCGTGTGTCAATCGACATGAAGGACATGTCGAGGTTTTGGATTAAATGCTCCCTGTCGGCCTCAGGTATATTTTGCAGCCGAGATCTTGCTCTATTTCGAGCTGCTCTGTGACTATCTCCTGAAGTGCCTGATTGTCGGCTCAACTCCGCCCTTCGTCTACTTGACGCGGAGGCTGCGGCTTTTCTCTGCTCGAGTATCACCCTTTGTTTTTCCAATTCTCGGCCAGCTCGTGCGAGTTTATATTGATATGCCTGTAACTCCTCCGCCGTGGCCGTGGTTGTCATTGGATCTGTACCGTTCAAGGCCCTCGATGCTCTATCCCAGGCTGCTTGCGGTAGTTGCACTTTCTGGTGAGGTGTGGTTCCGGTATATTTGGTTCCCAGTCCTCGTGTAAGGTCAGCGGGATCGACGTATGGATTACCCAAATCATCGAAAGCCTCTGATGTTTCCTCCTCTTGGCGACTCGGCTCCCCGATTGCACAAACTTGGTGATATCTTGTAACTTTATTTTCCTCTTCTGGATTGGTGACACCGTCACTCAGATCGGCGGAGACCTCCCGAACAGAAGTAGATCTGTCGATGAAGTTGGAGCTGTCGACGCTGTCTGAGTCGCTGCTTATATTGGAGTCCGCAGACGACTCGAAGGGTATGCTGCCGAAGATCTTGACGAGTTTTTTGCTTGTTGCTGATTTAGTGAAACGTGAAGACGAGACTTTCTCGGCGTCGATCTTGAACGATGATGGCGATTCCGAAAAATCGGAATCAACCGTCGATGATCTCGACGAAACCGGAACCTCGAGACGATGCGTCCCCTCTTTTCCAACGTGGAAGTGGAACCTCCCGAACGTCATCTCCACAGGCTCTTCCAGATACGCATATGCATCCACACGGGAGGGCGGGTGAGTAACAAAATCGACTAGAGCGGTTTCGATCTGTTTACCTCGATCCATCGCGTTGCTTGCTACCGAAGATGTTGATGATGTCGAACGTGCCATCGAGATCAGATCCTTGTCGCCTCTAATTCCCACAGATGGTGCCAATTGATAAGGGATTAACTTATCAATGCCTACGGGTTGTAGACTAGGGTTTAGTCGGAAGTAGAGGGCAAGTAGATCTCGAAGGTTTCAGCCGGAAAAGTACTCGACTGCTATGAAAACTAGGGTTGCGTGAAACAATGAATCGATCCTTTCTTTGTCCCTCGACTCCCCCTTATATAGGAGGCGGAGCCGAGGGTTTCGTAATACACAAGTTTACAGAGTCCGGGAGGGATTCTGACCCGTCCCGTGATAATTGCAAATCGATATTCCTAATACAATTCTATCTTTCCAAACTATATCTCGATTGGGCTTCCGGGCTTTGTAAAACTTCGGGTCATGGGCCTTCAATAAACCCCGGGTACCTTCTTCGGCAGGCCCATTGGGGATGCCGATGTCAACTAGTGTGTATATATTTGTGTCCTAGCTAAGTTAATCAAATTATATTATGCATCACACCTAAATTAGTGTAAGCTAGTATCATTATTTGGTTACAAATTTAAAACTATAAAAGTTTCTCTACACAAATACCAAACAAGTATTAAAAAATAAATACATGGTGTTTCCTAACTTCTAAGAATTAGGAACATTATTCATGTTAATATTAAATTGAGTTCCTAAAATGCTTAAAATATTATTTTGACTTTAATCTGTAATAAATACTTTCCAAATAATTTAAACATGGTTTCAACTTAGAATGTGATTTTTATTAAAAATAGCATATAAGAAATTCCATAAAATCTAACATAAATACTAATTAGTTTTAAATTATATTCTAGTACCAAATTATATTTGTAAGGAATGTTTCCCTCCACCCAAATTAGTAAATTAAATCCAAGATACTTTAGAAAATTCTTATGCCTTAAAAATAATTCCTTAAACCTAAATATGATATGAGTTGCTATAACTCTATAATAGGAACTTGCTTTCACATCTAAAAACACGCAAACTCAAACAACACTTTAAGTCATATTATTAAACATCTTTCAGCCAAATGAAATTGTTTGACTTACTTTGCATGACCATGTTTGATACTTATAAGTAGGAACTTTATGGTTGGATCTTGTGTAGAAGGTCATAGCTAGAGTGATGTGTTACTTGTATACACCAATCAATCATTAGTCCAAAGTTAACTCTTATCCTATGAATTAATCATACCTTGTTAGTGGGGTCATTCCATAGTATATATTTATGGGAATGATACCAAACCAAATAACCATTAGCCATCACCTCTAGTTCAACTCAACTAAGTGTAAACCTAGTTCCTATTACCAAGGCCATCATCCTTAATTATCCTTATTTAGCATCACACCATTGTGATGAACTCTAATAGCAACCAGGCCCAATATTTTGCATCATATACCATCCACACTAAACCCTACTAGTGTTAGATGTTTATGAACCATCTTATTTAGAAACCAACTATTCCTTACTTAGTGGATCCAATAGCAAACCCTTGACATCGTAAGTCTTCATTGTAATACTTCTTATTACTTAAGTAATATGTTCTTCAAAAGTTATTCTTTTGAAGTAAATAAGGAGTAGCCATCAACCCTGCATAATAGGACCTATAAACCCTAGCTATCTAGCACCAGCAAAATATACCAACCATGATGGTAACCATGTATAATTAATTGCTTAAGATGCTTATGCTTAAGTAAAACCATACAAGCCCTAGTTGCTGATGAATCCAATCTTGTTGTGATCCATCTAATCCTTACCCCAGAAACTAATTGGAACCATAGTAAACCATAGAACCCCACAAACCTAATTATCATACTTGTTCTTAATCAAAGAACATGTTCTTCAAAAGTTATTCTTTTGAAGTATATGATAAGTAATCATTAACCATACCATATAATACTTAGACCAACAACTATTTATTACATGTTAGGATTGCACCAAATGCTATTGTTGTGTGCTAGTAATGTTATTGATTGTGATATATTACACTACTTATTTATGATACCAAGTAATCAACCCTTAATAAGAACCTTGTTTGTGAATCACTCTAACACACCCTAAACCAAGCATACCAACTCACTAATCCTAAATCATCGGGGTTAGGTCACGCTTAGAGCAATTGCATCTCATACTTATGCATTATTGCATCCTTGCCAATCTTTTAAACATCGTCCTTACCGGACGATGATGCTATTTCAGAATTTGGAGTTATTGCGTATCGAAGATCTTGCCTGCATAATCTTGCAGTCAAGAAAGGCAAGTTCATTGCTTGCTCATGTCAATTTGAGTATTTTTACCAAATTACTTGCAAAGTACTATACTTATCACTCTTGCATGAAAAGCAAAATTACTATCTTCATAATTATGAATGTGACTATGTGGTGGGCAATGGAACCATGGTATGAGTATGGTGGAGGTTCCATTGCAATGGGTTTATATTCACATAGGATTAACAACAAATGTCGTTCAGTGATTCTTGCGCCGTAATACCCGTGTTTACCATAAGATCTGGAGTGGGACGGAGTAGTCAGCTGTTCTTTTCCCTCTCGCATACCAACGGGTACAACCGCAGGTGGCCAGCATGTACATGCTTAGGCAGGGAGGAAGCCCCGGGTAGAGACCCATTGATTCTACTGCGGGATGTACCTATGAGGGATTGTAAGGGTTGTCTGGGTCGGTCTATCTATAGTGTAAAGGGTAGGGCATGGAAAATGTCTGGAACGGTCTACCATTATGGTATAGGGGAGGACATATGCCTGGGTCGGTCTGCCTATTGATAAAGGACAGGACAGACTTACAAGAGGGTGGGTATGCGGGGTCGCGGGAAGGCCCAGTGATTGGCAATGACTTATACCTAGCCCCACACCAAGGAAGTGTGGACGAGCATGCAACTCGGATGTGCAACAAGGATAAGATCTCTTATGGGTACAGAAACACACCTCTGCAGAGTGTATCAAATTGTGGCTTGTCACTCCCTGTTCCGGGTTTGGAACTGCGAACGCCGCTGGAAAGGAACTCCATGAAGTTCTAGACACCCGGTGAAGGCTGACGGACATAGCTCTTCAGAATAAAAACAACCTTTTGAAGAAATGTTTACAAAAACTTGCATTGCCTATGACTTTCTGGTCTATGGCTGTGGCTAGTGCATTAAACACCTCTTTCCTATAATGAACTTGCTGAGTACGCTCGTACTCATCCCACCCTTAAATCCCCTGCTTAGGTATGGAGGCATCAAAAGAGGATCTACAGTGCAACTCGAAGGCCGAGGAGTCAACAACTACTTCATGGGACAGGACCCTATCGGAAGAGTCAAACATCACATCCACCTTGGAGAAAACCTAGATTAGCAGTAGAAGGGAACTAGCTCCCTAAGTCTAGCTCCTAATTAGCTATAGTCCAATCATAAGCTCTATAGCCAGTTAAATCCTCGTTAGGTAGAGCTAGTCATAAGTTTAGTCCACAAAAGGATCTTCTGGAGTTCTATGTTGATCTTCTGTAAAGAGTCAGTGTTGTAATTCTATAGACATGCCTTGGACCCGCATATGTTTCTGTTGTACCACTCTGAGCGATGTAATACTAATGGAACGGTGTTCCATTGGTGTTATGTCAACGACTTGCATACTACACCATGTAGTGGTATGCTGGGTCACCACAAGAATTCTCATTGTAATGTTAGTCGGCTTCTACAGGTTCTATCCCTATACTAGGTTTCCAACCTAAGGTCAAAACAATTGCTCTGATACTAGCCACGATGACCCAGCATACCACTACATGTGGTAGTATGCAAGTCATTGACATAACACTTGTGAAAGTACCAATTCACAAATATTACATCGCTCAGAGTGGTACAACAGAAACATTGCGAGTCCACATATCAAACACTTATTATTACAAGCCAGAAGTGTATAAATACTTCGATATCCTCATCGGTCCAGTGAGGATACCACTCCGACTCTAAACAACTTACAAACTAGCAGAAGTACTAAACTAAGTACCATTGGAACTCAGCAGCTTATTTAAGTAAGGTTCTAGGATGCTCGGTTCCTCTACAACTACTCGGACTCTTCCTACTGCTCGGTCTCGGCCTCCTCAGCACCGTAGACTATGCCATAGTCTACGCCTTTCACTCCACCTGACAGGCCAGACTCTTCATAGTAGACTTCGTAGCTGCCCTCTGGTTCTTCGGTGTAAAGTCCTCCATCATGCTCACAGTGTAGCAAGGGTTTTTGGAAGTAAAGGGGTGAGTACGAGCGTACTCAACAAGCTCAACTTAAAGGAAAAAGGTGTTTGATGCACTAACTATGAACTTTGACCCGGAAGTCGTAGGCTAATGCATGTTTCGCAAACATTTCTTCAAAAGATTGATTTTATTCTGAAAAGCTATGTCCGTCAGCCTTCACATGGTGTCTAGAACTTCACGGAGTTTCTTTCCTGCCACGTTCGTAGTTTCTTCCCGGAACAAGGAGTGACTAGCCACAATTCAATACACTATGCAGATGTGCGTTACTTTTCCCACAAGAGATTCTTATCCTTGTTACCAACCGGGCGTACTTTCCCATCCACACTTCCTTGATGTGAGGCCCAGTATAAGATCCAATCCAATCACTGCCCTTCTCCATGGCCCCACATACCCACCCTTCTGTAGTCATGTTGAGTTTAGGTTAACTGACACTTGGTCGCTTACCTCCTTGGGCGCTTGACCCCCAACCAAGCACTACAATCCATCATAGATATTAGAAGCGCATACGCCACATGGATGGGGAGTCTCTAGCCTCCCAGCTCTAATATTGTAGGATCGCAACCACTACAACCCGGCTATCTAGTCATCCGTTGATATGTGAAAGGAAGAAGATCCAGCTAACTTCATCAGAGCCATTATAGTTCTCAGGGTTAACGCATAATATACGGTGCAAGAATCACTAGACGACATTGGTTGTTAGTCGTATGTGAGTATAAACCCTGTTGCAATGGAACCTCCACCATCAATTCAAACCATGGTTCCATTGCCCACCACATAGTCATATTCATAATTGGAAAAGTAATGCTTTGCTTTTCTGTGGAGGAACGATATGAATAGTAATTTACAAGTATTTTCTATTAAATAATCAATGGCATGAGCAAGCGTTGAACTTGCCTGGATACTACAAGATAGTGCAATTCAAAGATTCGGGGTGACCCGGGACCTCGGGTTCTGAAAAGATAGCATCATTGTCTGGTAAGACAATGTTTAAAGAACCAAGTGATGCTATGATGCATACTAATGAGATGCATTTAACTTCTTTGTGTGTATATTTCCATTATTTAAATGGTTTATATCATTTTTGGTAATTAATAATGATTTCTTCAATACTTATTTTATTTAAAATACCCTTCATTTATTATAAATGAATTCATTTAACTTTATTTGGAATTTTAATTCCAATAATTATTTTGGAATTTTCTGAAGATTTTTCTTGAATTTTAAATAAGAAATTTTTTTTAGAACATTAAATAATTCAATGTTATTTTGGTTAATAAGAAGATTATATTAAAAAATCACAATCTTCTCTAAATTTAATATTTCCAATAAGGAGATAATTTTCTTGTGTTTATTTGATATATTTCTTAATTTTATTTAGGCTAGAAAAGGGGTTTTAAACATTAATCAATTTTTCCAGGAATTATGAAAGTACTAAATTACCCTTAGCCCCACCAGTCAGACCAACCCACTGGGTTTGGACTGACCGACCGGCTCGATCGGGTCGACCGACCGTGCCCGTCTCTCTCCCTTTCTTCTCCTTTCTCTCCCACGATGCCCCTGGTGACTATGTCGCCTCTGCCGTTGTCGCTTGATTCCGGCCAGCTTTGCCATCACCATGGGTCGCAATCGACGCACCTCTGTCTGCTCCATCCTCCTGTCCTCTCGCTGATGTGCGCAACTGTCTCGCTGCCGTGCGTAACCCTAACTAAAACCTAGGGTTTCGATGGTGTTGGCCTCGCCGTGCTCTTATGGTATTGGCCAGTGATCCTTGGCTTCCTGGTGGTCTCTTGGTGCTCGTGCACGCGTTCTTCGTCCTGGATTCACCGGTTAGCGTCGGCACCGTCCCCGGTTCACTACAGCCGTTGTGGCCGCATGAGCACTGCCTCACCATGCCATGGTGGTTGCCCCCAGGCACATGGTAAGTCCTCCTTCTCTCTTTCTCTCTGTCCCCTCTTCTCTCTCTCTACAGTTCCTTGTGCTTTAGGGTAAGGGTTTTGGTGCTCGATTTGCTGTGCTAGTTCTGCTCTAGGGTTCATATTCCATTCCTACTTGATTTGGTACTGTCATTGGTTACTTATGACGTGATTAATTACCTATTGCTGCTATATGTTCTACTCTGCCTCATGTTGGTCTCTGAATTCTGTCAGTTTCGACAGTTAACACTTGGGTTACATCTGGGATATTTTCCTAGATGATTTAGCTATTGTTTCTTATTTGTCCATGTGCCAATCTTGGTGAATAACAACTATGTTGTGGTACCTTGTTTCAAAGGATGCATAGCTTGTGTTTTTTGTCTATCAAGATTTTGGTGATGTGACTAACTAGTTCTTGTAATAGCTGCCATTACTTCTCTGGATAGATCCAAATGATGCCAAAAACTATTCAAACAAACTATGTTTGCTGTGATTTCTGATTTGGATGCTATATGGCTTTTGGATTCAGATCCCAAGTGATGTGTCCCATGGTTTGTTCTATGCCTTACTCCAGCTCCGAGATCTTGATGTGTTTGGCCTTGTTTATCTTGGTGATCTTCTAGAGGTTGAAATACCACCTTCTTGTGGTTGGCATGCTCCTCCCAGCTGCTTCTATGTAACCATGAATTCTGATGATACACTTGTGTGTGTGTGTGTGTGTGTGTGTGTGTGTGTGATGATCTACTGATTCTGGGATTTGCTGGTCATGGTGTGGTGTTCTTAGTGAAGAACTACTGAACTGATACTGTTCTAGGTTGGTCTGATGACCTAGACCTAGTCACCAATCAAAAGAGATTCTGATCCCTCTGAGGTTTTGTTTTGAGCGCGATTTTTCCCCTCAATTTCAAATGCATGAATGCAAATGCACATATTCCTAAATCTACCCCTCGTTTGGTCCTAAATGCTGGGATGTTACACGGTCACCACCCTACATCGTCTGCACCGCCCGCAACCTGTTCAACCAATTACCTCTCCGGCCGAGAAGGTAATTTGCAGGCCGCGTAGTCCACTATTTTCAGTGCATACATATGAAAAACATTGCTCATAGTGCGTTGTACTCTATTGTAGACCATGGCGGATAGTTCAAACGAGTTTTTCTACGACCATGTCATCGACACATCGTCGGACAAGTTTGATGATGATAGCGAGATCCTAGTAGCCGTGGCTCTTCTCATCCATGAGCACGAAGAGAACCAAGTACAAATGTAAAGGGGCTCGGTCAAGGGACGCGCCGCAGCGAAGGACCGCAAGTGAGAGGCCGGTCATGATCAAGGCACTAATTTCATCGGGCCGATCCCTTGTTCAAGGCACCTATTTTCCAACGACGTTTTCGGGTGTCAAGTAAGCTTTTCCTGAAGATTATGCACGGAGTGAGGGCTTATGATGACTACTTCCACTTAAAGAAGGATGCCACAGGTAAGCTTGGCTTCACTTCTTGCCAGAAATGCACTGCGGCTGTGAGGATGCATGCGTATGGAGTTGCCCGTGACCTAGTGGATCAGTACATTCGCATGAGCGAGTCCACTTGCCTTGAGTCAATGTAAAGGTTCTGCAAAGCAGTTGTTCAGGTGTTTGCAGATGAATACTTGAGGCAACCAAATGTTGCCAACACTGCCCAGCTCTTGTCAATCAATCAGTCAAGAGGATTTCCTGGTATGCTTGGAAGCATAGATTGCATGCACTTGGAATGGAAGAATTTTCCATTTGCGTGGCAGGGACAATACCATGGCCATGCGGAAGGGTGCACTATCATACTTGAGGCGGTTGCATCTCAACATCTATGGATTTGTCACTCTTTCTTCGGCATGGCAGGCTATCACAATGACATCAGGGTGCTTCAGCGATCTCCGGTGTTCTCTCGACTTGCAGAGGGTAATGCTCCAATGGTCAACTATGAGATCAATGGCCACCACTATGACAAAGGGTACTATCTAGCCGATGGTATCTATCCTCGCTGGTCCACATTTGTGAAGACAATCAACAATCCTAAAGATGAGAAAGAGAGTAGGTTTGCTAAAGAGCAAGAAGCTGCTATGAAGGATGTGGAGCAGCCATTTGGTATGCTACAATCTCGTTGGGCTATTGTTCGGCACCCTGCTAGGACATGGAGCAAGGAGACAATGTGGGAGGTCATGATTGCTTGTGTGATCATGCAGAACATGATCGTGGAGGAGGAGCGTGATGACAACGTGTATGACCAAGGCTGGGAATTTCAAGGTGATCTGGTTGCGCCCGAGCCCGGACCGCCGACAGACTTGGTAGATTTTCTTCATGTGCACCATGAACTGCGAGACCTTGCAACTCACAGCCGCCTCCAGAATGATTTGGTCCAACATATGTGGAATCATGTTGGAAACCAATAGTCCTCTACTATTCATTTCTATTTTAGTTCTAATGATTGTAATAAACTATGCATGATGACTTTGTATTTGTTTTATGAACTAGGATGCTATGATTATGCTATTCTATTACCTATGGCTTTCTATTTGTTTATTTCACAATATTATCTTTGTTTGCAAAAAAAACTGAAAAAATGGCCGAGAATTGCCTAGCCGCGAACCATTGCGGGGCGCTGTTGGGTGCTCTCCCACCCGCAAACGGACTGAAATGGACCGTTTCGGTGTCTGAAATGCAGGCCGCCGTTGGAGATGCCCTTAGCTCGCCTGTTCGTTGTTTGTTTTTCCTGGTAGGCTAGTAAAGATAAATGTGGTGCTTCTTTGTACTGGTAGCTAGGTCGTTGATGCATCCACGTGTTGAGGCAACCTCCAGCTAGGTCTACGTCCTTCAAAGCATACGGGTAGGACCTAATATTTCCCAACATGCATTAACTCCAAAAAATACTCACTGGTCATGGGGATCGGCTGGCCACACCATCAAAATATTTGCCTGCCACTAGTGGATTGTTGAACAAGTACTAAGCTGCTAATTTACATCCACTAATCGCATATATGCTCAGAATAAAAAGTTTAAACCAAGTTTTAGTGAACTAATTTTGTATAGTAAGAGAACAAAACTATCTCAATGAAGGAATAAATAATTATCACCAGGGAACAAATAATTATACACTAGGGAACAAAAGACATTTAGTGGAACTAATTTTGTAGAGAAAGTGGAATAAAACTTTCAGAATGAAGGAACAAATAATTATACGCTGGGGAACAAGTAATTATACACCGGGAACAAAAACATTTAGTCAAACTAATTTTGTAGAGAAAGTGCAATGAAACTTTCTAAATGAAGGAACAAATAATTATACACCATGGAACAAATAATTATACACTGGGAACAAAAGACATTTAGTGGAACCAATTTTGTAGAGAAAGTAGAACAAAATTTTCTGAATGAAGGAACAAGTATTTATAAACCATGGAACAAATAATTAGAACAAAAGACATTTAGTGGAACCAATTTTGTAGAGGAAGTGGAACAAAAGTTTCTGAATGAAGGAACAAATAATTATACGCTGGGAACAAGTAATTATACACTGGGGAATAAAATACATTTAGTGAAACTAATTTTGTAGAGAAAGTGGAACAAAACTTTCTGAATGAATGAACAAACAATTATACGCTGGGGAACAAACAATTATACAGTGGTAAACATTTAGTGGAACTAATTTTGTTGAGAAAGTGGAACAAAACTTTATGAATGACAAAACAAATAATTATACACTAGGAACAAAAAACATTTAGTTGAACTAATTTTGTCGAAAAAGTGGAACAAAATTTTCTAAATGAAGGAACAAATAGTTATTCATTGGGGAACAAATAATTATACATTGGTAAACAAACAAAATTTAGTGGAACTAATTTTATAGAGAAAGCGAAACAAAACTTTCTGAATAAAGAAACAAATTGTTATTCATCTTGGAGGAATAAAATCACATGTAACAAATAAATACATCTAGGAACAATAAATGTGAGGAAATAATTTTTTTAAATAAGAGAAACAAATCTTTCTGAATAAAGAAACAAATTGTTATTCATCTTGAAACAAAAAAAAAGGTACATCAGAGAGGACATAAAGTAAAAAAAATAACGTACTTAAAAAGGAAAAACATCACAAAAAGATATTAGAAAGAAGTGAATAAAGGAACAAATTGCTATTTATAAAGAAAAGAAGTAAAATAGAAATAAAAAGGTGAAAGAAACATTGAAAAAATGAAAAAATGAAAAAGAAAATAAAACCTGACGCTATTCTAATGTAGATTAGACTAGAAGAAAAACAGACTAAACTAGAAGAAAAACACACACGTAGTCAGGGGTTGGTGAGGGGAGCTGGGCTTTTTCTTCTTACATTTCGTTTTCCACTGAATATTTACCGAAAGGCAAAGGAAGGAAGCAAAGGGTGTTTGGGGCAAAAAAAAGCGCAAATATTTTCAAAAATTTGGAAAATTTTGTGATATTTTTTTAAAGAAAACAACTTATCCAAAAGAAAATATTATTTTACTTTTATTTAAAATATGAAAATGGAAAAGGGCAAATATTTTCGAAAATTTGGAAACTTTTGTGATAGTTTTATTTTAAGAAAGGAACTTATCCAAAAGAAAATATTATTTAAAATATGAAAATGGAAAAAGGCTTAAAAACCCCTAGAATAAAATAGCAAAACAAAATAGGGTTTGCAAATATTTTCCAGGGTTTAGCAATACCATGAAAAAAAAACATGCAATGTGATGATGCCATGAGGTAACAACTAAATCTAATTAGGATATTATCCTGAGATGTTATAGTCATCTAATCCGGTGCTAGCGTCATGCCAATGAGAACTTATTTTGTACGTCTTCGCGATTTCATTTTATAACTGGTACCAGGCGTAACTCCTTCCCCATCGCTCCCATGCGGCGGCGCAGAGGAGCCCTAGCCTGTCGCCGCCAGCACCGCCCAACCCCTCTCCTCCCCCTTCTTCGTCCCCTCGCGTGAAGGTCATCGGCACGGGTCAGCGACCTCGGGCCAGGGCATGGCACGGCCACCGGATGCCATGGCGTGGCCTCTTTGGCGGCGCGGCGGACAGTGCTTTGGTGGAGGAGAAGACACGGTGGCGGCGGCGCTGGGGGTGTGCGGATTGGGCGAGGTGAATCCTTGGCGATGCCATCTGAGGCGCTACGGCCATGGCAGGCGGCGGCAGTAGCGGGCCCGTTCGGGATCCGATCTGGGCCGGCAGGTCGTGGCGGCAACTGCTCGCATGGCTAGATGGGCTGTTATCCGCGGAGGTGGTGGCGTGGACTCTTTTGTGTCCGACGCCGGATCCAACAAGGTCGGCGGTGGTTAGGATCATCTTCTCCTCTACTGTCGGCTGATGGCGTGGGGGCTACTGGCTCGGCTTGAATAAAGGCGGGGGTCCCAGGGTTACTCTCGCGCCAAGACGAAGATCTGCTTCATGCTTGCCCTCTTTGATCTAGCCGGAGTGTTGAGTTCCGGAAGGCTCCGCCGGCGAACTCCATTGGGCGCATCATGCCTGGAGATTGCTGGATCGGATGGGATTCGGTCATGCGCACCCGTGTTTTTTCCGACCATTTGGTTTCAGGAGGGAGCGACGCGAAGCTCTGCTATCTGTTGCCATCATGTGACATGTCTTGTACATTCCATGGTGAAGTCAAAGGCGGAGAATGTCATGGAAGCCGAGATCTAAGGAGTAGTGATGGTGGTTCGAGTCTTTGCGGCGATGAGGAATTTGCTTGGTGATTCGGGTCTCGTAGCAGCGGTATGCAAGTGGGGGTGACAACACAGGAGAAGTTCAAAGTCTTACATTTCAGGGTGAAAATCTAAGGTCTGGCCTTAATTGGTTGTGCCTGGTAATGGCTTTGTTGAAGGCATTGTTTTGAGAGCGTGGACTTTCTCCAGGGTGAAAACCTATGATCTATGATCGGACGACGACGGCGCTTGTGCACTGTTTCCTTCTTGGAGGCGTCGTTTTTGGAGAATTTAGACTTTAGGTGTTGTCTTGGTGATGTTTGTACTGTTGTTACAGGGTTTTCTTTTATAACTTTTTTTTGGCTGCGTGCATCCGTAGTGCCATTAGGGTATTACGTTGTTGCAAAGGCTAGATATAATTGGTATCTTTGCGATATTAATATATTCCCTTTATCGAAAAATATAATGATGGCATGGCTGGAAAGCCGTATATCCATACTATTATATTAGAGTTGGTCGTAGGTTGTACAACGCATGTGTTTGATGAAGGAGATTGGGACCATCCGGTGCGTTAATCTGCATCCAACTCACATACGCCGTCCGATGCTTTTCAGGTACGTCCCCGTCTCCTCTCTTTCCTATATCGTTAGCACAATCAAATCATATCTTTCCTATTTAGTTAGAATCATACCCGCTCAATCATTTTCCATGATAAAGAGTGTATCAATTAAATCATACATGCCAAAGTCAACTCTAACTTGCCAAATCTCTCTCTTTATGGCTAAACATGCAATCAAATCTTTACTATTATATTCCAGTCCGTACGTTATCAAAAATATTTGATGTCAAAGATTGAAGACATCAGAACCGTACAATGATACGTGACTCATCAGAACCGCGCAGGAAAATTAACAATATATGGACACAATCCTCTCTTTCCTTCTTTCCATGCCAATCACGGACATATTTCCCTTGTACTCCCAGTAACGAAGTTACTCCCTCCGTTTCTTTGATTACGGAATTTCATCGCGTGGCCGGGTGAGCTACCGTGCGGTGGTTTGTTTGTGCATCCAATCTTGATTATTCTTAATTAGCCAATTATAATTTACCGTTCCTACCTTTTTTCTTGTTTGCATGCCGTTTTAATTTGCTGTCCATGTGCATGTGCTTTAACTACGCCCGCATAATTAACGGTTAGAAAGTTTTTCTCGATACCCCTGGATAATAATGCGCAGCGTATTTATAGGGTGCACAAAAATACCGATAGGATGCACAAAAATACCGATGGATTCCGAAACTCTCTACCTCAGTGAGATCTAACCGGGAAAATAGGCTTAACACGTGGGAGGAAGGAAAATCTGAACGACGAACCAAGCGCAACTTTTGAATCATGGCAGGAAAGTTTAGGGAACAATTAATTCTGAAAAAACGTGTGATTATAACTCGAGGGTAATTTCATCTACAACTACCGAACTAAATTTCTCCTTAATCCTAGGGCCAAACAATATACATCTTGTTCATAGAAATGGGGGGAGTATCTCCGAAATAATCGAAACAGGATCCCCTGTGCATATGGGGTTAATTTGTTACATTTTTCCTATTTTTCAGCTAGCTGAAATCTCAATTCGCCTCAAGTCAGATCGCTAGCCGCTCGTTCTGTAATGCAGCGCGAATCTTGTCGAGCGCTCGTTCGCGCACAACTCACTGGCCGGTTTTCTTTGATTCCACTTTTTTTAGTTGGTCCGGTTTATTTGGTCGTTTCAGTGAGTGCCATCTTCACATCTCCTTTAGTCCTTTTCCCTTTTCTATGTCAGTGGAGAGAGAGTTGGGAATCATGGGTGGTGGTGGTGGTGGCTCTCCCACGCCGGACGGCCGGAGGGTCTGGTTCCGCCGCGACGGGGAGTTGAATCGGTGAAGGTCACCGGAGCGAGGAGCCAGGAGTAGTCCGCGCGTCTCCCCGTGTTTTTGTCGCTTGCTGGGTACGGGAGGCATGGGTTTGCGTGGAGGTCGAGGAGCTGGGTTTCTCCATGCCGGAGCTTCCAGAGAGATGGGTATGTTTCTCCTTTTAGTGCTCCCCTTTCTACTTTTGTTTCAGCGGCTCTGTGTGCGTTCACATCGTAGGCATGTGTGATAGCGCGCGGATCTGGTGTATTAGCTGTTCTTAGGTTGTGGACAGGGAAAGCGAGTACATGTATTTCCCCACATCATCCCTTGCAACCTTCTAATCCAGAGTGTTATTGATTTTTGTCTACCGGGTCCTCTGATGTAGCTCGATGGATATGATAGTGGAGTCAGAACCCCCATCATCCCTATGCTGCTTCGCTTTTTCTTTTCATTGGCGACGTCCCCTGCGAACGCAAATCTGCATCTATCCGTTTCAGTTTGATTATTCGTGGTTGACAGAGAATGCATTGATTGATTAACTGAACTAGTATGCATTGTTTTCTACTAAATTTTCCTTGGAAACACCTAAGCACCATGGTCGATCTACCTTGTTTTTTTGTTTTTTTGGGGATCTACCTAGTTTCGTCAGTACTAGCAGTACCGAGCCAGCTGATGTATGTATGTGTTCATACTTCAGAACAAGTCATGCATTGGAGCAAGGTGAGCTAGTCAATTCAAGATTGGTTCCACAAGAAACGCTATGGATGGATCAATGGTGGTTGCTGCTGTTGTACATCTGCGTGTACTAGCTAGTACAAGGAACGACCTTGATCAATTAATTACCAATGGTGAGGCCCACATGACGTATTGTCGAACCAACTAAACGGAAGCGCGGGTACCCTCCTAGCCATAAGAAATCGAAGCCAAGCCGATTCAGTTTTTAAATTATAGTTTATGATTTTGGATTGCGATGTTAAACAGCAAGATTCTGATGACATGTTACAAACGAGCCTTTATATCTACATTTTTGGCAACCAGCAATCACAGAAAAACAACAATCAATCAGTTTGACATATCACTAGGTTTGCACTTCTGTCATGTGTTTTCTTTACCTGTTTTCAATCTTATTTTGCTCATTTGTTTTATTAGCACTTGTGTCATGGGTTGCCCCCTCCCAATCTAGACATGTTCTTTGTCACTTCAGTTATTAACCAGATCAGACCTTGAATTTTTTTATGGATTATGGTACATGTATGCTAATTGTACATGGCGTAGTTGGTTTTTTCTGTTATTATTGTTCCGGCGGTAAAGCTGCGTCCCATGGGGTGGTTCGTTGATTACCATGTTTGAACAAAGCTCATTTTACCGACTTTGTTTATACTTCCTCCAATAATATCATAGAAAGTGCGTTATATTGTTTTGCAAAATTAAAATGGAAGTCTCCCTTTTTTTTGCGACAATGGTTCTTGGGTACGTGTGTGAAGAAATCATCTTGGATATCGGTCATTGTCGGTAAGCCTTGCGATTATATCCCTGAATCAATCTGAATTACAAAATTGTTTTTCAATCAGCCAAGAATCACATAGCATTTGTGAAGTGGTCGAACATAAAGCCTTTAGCATATCACTAAATTTTTTTAGGTCAGTCTATCAGTATATAAGATTTCCTTTTTCAGTCATCATTCTTTAGTTTTCACATCTCATTCCGCTTCTTCCGTCCTTACCTCTGTTTAGTCTATATTTTCTCTCTGGCCCTTTTTTCTCTTATTTCCGCAATATGCTCAGTTTATTAGTCTCACATGTCATTCTGCTTATTTTTTGCGTTCTTCAGTGAGTAGTCACTTTCCCAATCCTTTATTTGCTCATTCTTATTTTCTTATCAGCTCAGTCTCTTCCTAAGTTCATCTCTGTCTTCTGTCATCATTATTACTTTTTCTCAGTTTTTCTTGGTTGTTCGTTCACTCTTTCTTCAGTCTCATTGCTAGCTCAGTCTTTATTACTTTCTCTCAGTTTTTTTTGGTTGTTCTTTCACTCTTTCTTCAGTCTCATTGTTTGTTGTTCTCTCCGTTTATCACTCCTCGGTTCCTCTGTCCTCAGTTTCTTCATTTTGATGTCCTCACTTTCTCTCAGCTTTTCTATGTTTATCTCAGTTTATTCATTTTTATTAGTCTTTTCATTTGCTCTCTGTCTCTTCCAATCTTTCTTCAGTAATTCATTCACTTCTTTTCAGTGTTCTCTAATTTTCTCAGTCTTCTCATTCTTCTTTCTTTTTAAACTTTCTCAGTTTTCTCATTCACTTCATTCTTTTCTTTGTTTCTTTTCTCTTTCTTCATTTCCGTGCTTTTTCTTCAGACTCCATTTTTTCGTACTTTGATTCTTTAAGTTTTCTCATATTTGTTCATATTTACTCGGTCCTTCTTTGGTTCATCTTTGTCTCTTTCTTCATTTTTCTCAGTTTCTCTCTGTCATTGGTCTTATAATTATTACTTTTGTTCTTTATTTGCTCAATCTTGTCTTCTTCATTCTCTCATCAGTTTCTGTTGCTCGGTTATTGTTTTATTTTCTCCGTATTTCCCTTTTCGGTTTTTCTTTTTTTTTCTCAGTCCTATCATTATTACTTTGTGTTAAGTGTGTGCTCCCTTTGACTATGCGGAAGAAGATGTCGACAACCATGGTCATTCCGAGGACACCACACCACCCAGGCTTCTCTATACTTGAAGATCGAGGTGCAGCAGCTGTGGTATTCCGAGACCATGGATGGTAGCAGCTTGACCCGCATGACAACACCCAACACGCTCTTCTTCATCGCCAGGGTTCGATCTCCATGCCATTGTTGCCAGGATTGAGCAGCCATGATCACAGTGGGACTAAGTCGGCATCGATGTCGGGGATACCTTCACTTGTGACGGGAGGCGTTGTTACTCCGGGCCGCTTGAAACAAGATTTTTTTTCTCTCCTGTAATAAGTGATTACTAGGAGTTGTTCAGTAAAACCTTGTCAAAACTTATCAAGATTTAATTCTTCAGTTTTCATTCTTCTCTTAATTTTTTCCATTTAGTCTTAATTAGCTCAAGGTGTTAATTAAAGAATGTAAACTGCAAAAGGCAACATAGATTTCTTGCTAGAAACAAAGGCAACCTCGAGTTTTCTCAAGGTGATTTGTTGTATTTAGATCGTGGCATGGTCTTTCTTTTTCGTTGGTAAATTCAATGTGTCCGTCAAGTTAGTATTTAGTTGTCCTGTAGTTGTCTCTCCCAAATTTGTCACTCTCACAAAACAGTTAGGTTAGTTGGGCTTGTATAAAAGTATTTATTATTATCCAAGCAAGGGACTGTCAAGGCTGCCAAAACTCGTCAACCATGCCACACCTTTAGTTAAGGCAAATTTCAGGCATTTTGACAGGCTGCTGCATGCCATTTAGGTCATAAATGAAACAGCTGCTTAGTTTTGGAATGTCAATGTTCCAGTGTTTTACTGCGTGAGGACTTTGGGTGTGCAAAACCATTTGTTCTGCTCAGTTTTATAATCTGAGACATTTCTTTTCCTTTTACCTAGGTGCAAGAGTGTCATCTTCTTAGTTACTCCCGGAGCTAAACAACGCTAATTGTAAAGTTCGAGTCTCCACCTAAGGCAGATTATGGCCTCTAATTTTATCAGTTTTATCAGTGTTGTCAGTTTTAATATATCTTTTCTTAGTTCTGTACTGCAGTTTATAGTTTGTCAGTTATTTCTTCGGTCTGATGTCTTTCTTTTTATGTGTAAATAGGTTTCACTCTTCTTATATATCTTAGTATCCAGTGTACATTCAGTACATGGCTACCTGTACCTTCTTCATTAGTTAGTGTAGATTCAGTACATGGCTACATGTCCCCTCTTCATTAGTTAGCCTACTTCGAAAGTTCTTCCTGCTATTATACATATCAGAGCTAAGATGACTGGGCTAATGGTTTTCCTATAGTAAAAGTTGGGTTTTTTTTTTCTGTACTTGCTAATACCATCGACCATTTCTGTGCAGATCAAGATAAATAAGAGAGGCTACATACTTGATCAAGACAGATGCAGAGAAGAGGTGGACAAAAGTTTGCCCATTTGTTACCGCCTTCTTCATTTTTGTTGTAGGTTTACTCTTTCCCCTCCATCGTAAGTCCCTTGATTTTGTGGATCTCTTTCTCTCTTTTCGTTCTGATCCTCATCTCGTTTTCCTGTGTGGTGGACGTCCGCTGTTGAGATTGCAGGCGTCTTTGCATGAGGAGGAAGAAGAAAGAATGTTGACGTGAAGGCAGTTATAGAACAGGTCACGAAATAGAAGTCCCAGCTTTTCTGTTCGTGTGTAAGACTCATAAATAGCCAGATGTAGCAAACTAGCAAGAACGGAGCAGTTTAGTCTTGTCAACATTACCAGGGCGCGAAAGGAGGCTGAATTGATTGGGAGCTGGGCTAGTTGCGGTTAAAAAACCAGCAAAAAAAACCGGACTCAATAATAATGAACAAATTGATATTTTGCGCTTCCAAACTGACCGGAATGAATATTGGAGCGGGAGGTGAATGAGTTAATGAATACTACTAAAGTCAAAATCTGACTTATGCTCAATTGCGATTTCAGCAAGATGACGATTAGACACTCCCATTTGTTAACACCCTAATTCTTCCTTTCATCCTCGGACGGGAGCTTCTTGTTTTCAATCTGCCAGCCAATCTATCTTTCCCCGTTGTTGCCCCCTGTCCTTGGAGCCGCACGCATGAACTTAGAGCATCTTCACCGACTCCCCCCAAATAGTCGCCGGTAGGGGCACCGGCACTGCCGTATGGGAGGCGCCGGCACTGCATCCTCTATTTGGGGGTGCTGTTCCCACACCGGTGCTGTTCCCACACCGGCGCCCTCAAACCGACAACCCCGATAGGAGTTTTTTTTTTAACAAACTAAGCATTTATACTTGTAGTTTCATTTTGTCATTCAGGATCGAGGAATGAATAATGTTACGAAGAATATTTGCGTGAACCTGCTAAGCTTCTTGGGCATGTATGGGAAGACAAATGATACAAAGGAAGCACGGCAGGACCAGCAACGTTTGAAAGACCCGGAAGACCGGCATCCGGAACGGTTTCAAGGTCGTGCCAGCTAAGCTCTTACCAAAGAAGAGAAGGTCATCTTTTTTGAATGTCTGAGCAGTATGAAGGTCCCGTCTGGCTTCTCGTCGAATATAAAGGGAATAATAAACATGGCGGACAAAAAGTTCCAAAACCTGAAGTCTCACGACTGCCACGTGATTATGGCGCAATTGATTCCGATTGCTTTGAGGGGGCTCCTACCGGAAAATGTTCGAGTAGCCATTGTGAAGCTATGTGCATTCCTCAATGCAATCTCTCAGAAGGTAATCAATCCAGAAGATCTACCACGGTTACAGAACGATGTGGTCCAATGTCTTGTCAGTTTCGAGTTGGTGTTCCCGCCATCCTTCTTCAATATTATGACGCACCTCCTGGTTCACCTAGTCGAAGAGATTTCCATTCTCGGTCCTGTATTTCTACACAATATGTTCCCCTTTGAGAGGTTCATGGGAGTATTAAAGAAATATGTCCGTAACCGTGCTAGGCCAGAAGGAAGCATCGCCAAGGGCTATGGAAATGAGGAGGTAATTGAGTTTTGTGTTGACTATGTTCCTGACCTTAAGCCGATTGGTCTTCCTCAATCGCGGCACGAGGGGAGACTAAGTGGAAAAGGCACGATCGGAAGGAAATCAACGATATGTATGGACGGCCATTCTATGACTGAAGCACACCACACAGTTCTACAAAATTCCAGCTTGGTGGCTCCGTACTTCGAGGAACACAAGAATATTTTACGCTCGAACAATCCGGGGAAGCTTGAATCCTGGATTACAAAGGCCCACATGGAGACTTTCGGCGGTTGGTTGCGAAACCATTTAATGAATGACAATGATGTTGGAGATCAGCTGTACATGTTGGCCAGGTCACCATCTTCGACTATATCGACTTTCCAAGGGTACGAGATAAATGGGAATACATTTTACACGATCGCCCAAGATAAAAAGAGCACCAACCAAAACAGTGGTGTCCGCTTTGATGCAGCAACCGAGAATGAGCAAAAGGTCACATATTATGGTTACATAGAGGAGATATGGGAACTTGACTATGGACCCTCCTTCAAGGTCCCTTTGTTCCGGTGCAAATGGTTCAAGCTAACAGGAGGTGGGGTAAAGGTGGACGAGCAATACGGAATGACAATGGTGGATTTCAACAATCTTGGTTACCTTGATGAACCATTCGTCTTAGCCAAAGATGTCGCTCAGGTTTTCTATGTGAAGGACATGAGTAGCAAACCGAGGAAAAGGAAAGATAAGAAAACGAGTACATCATGCGATGATCCAAAACGCCACAGAGTTCTTTCAGGGAAAAGATACATCGTGGAAGTGGAGGACAAGACAGACATGTCAGAAGATTATAATATGTTTGGTGAAATTCCGCCCTTCAAAGTGAACACTGACCCAAACATTAGGTTAAATGATGAGGATGCTCCATGGTTACGGCACAATCGTAAGCAAGGGACTGATGTCTACGGGAGCTTCTATTCTTGTAGACAGTGTTGGGCCTCCAAGAGCAGAGGTTTGTAGAACAGCAGCAAGTTTCCCTTAAGTGGATCACCCAAGGTTTATCGATCTCAGGGAGGAAGAGGTCAAAGATATCCCTCTCATGCAACCCTGCAACCACAAAGCAAGAAGTCTCTTGTGTCCCCAACACACCTAATAGGTGCACTAGTTCGGCGAAGAGATAGTGAAATACAGGTGGTATAAATAAGTATGAGTAGTGGCAACGGCACCAGAAAAGTGCTTTGCCCAGGACAGTAAACAAGCAGTAGTAATGCAGCAGTAGTAACACAGTAAAACAGTAAACAAGCAGCGATAGCAGTATTTAGGAACAAGGCCTAGGGATTAGACTTTCACTAGTGGACACTCTCAACATTGATCACATAACAGAACAGATAAATGCATACTCTACACTCTTGTTGGATGATGAACACATTGCGTAGGATTACACGAACCCTCAATGCCGGAGTTAACAAGCTCCACAATAATGCTCATATTTTAGTAACCTTTAGTGTAAGATAGATCAAAAGACTAAACCAAGTACTAACATAGCATGCACACTGTCACCTTCATGCATATGTAGGAGGAATAGATCACATCAATATTATCATAGCAATAGTTAACTTCGCAATCTACAAGAGATCATGATCATAGCATAAACCAAGTACTAACACGGTGCACACACTGTCACCTTTGCACACGTGCAGGAGGAATAGAACTACTTTAATAACTTTGCTAGAGTAGCACATAGAATAGTGGTGATACAAAACTCATATGAATCTCAATCATGTAAAGCAGCTCATGAGATTATTGTATTGAGGTACATAGGAGAGAGATGAACCACATAGCTACCGGTACAGCCCCGAGCCTCGATGGAGAACTACTCCCTCCTCATGGGAGCAGCAGCGGTGATGAAGATGGCGGTGGAGATGGCAGCGGTGTCGATGGAGAAGCCTTCCGGGGGCACTTCCCCGCTCCGGCAGGGTGCCGGAACAGAGACTTCTGTCCCCCAGATCTTGGCTTCGCGATGGCGGCGGCTCTGGAAGGTTTTCCGTATCGTGGTTCTTCGCCACGGAGGCTTTATATAGGCGAAGAGGCGGCGCAGGAGGGTCGAAGGGGCGGCCACACCATAGGGCGGCGCGGCCAGGGCCTGGGCCGCGCCGGCCTATGGTCTGGGTGGCCTGTGGCCCCCCTCTGGTCCTTCTCGGGTGTTCTGGATGCTTCCGGTGAAAATAGGGACCTGGGTCTTGATTTCGTCCGATTCCGAGAATATTTCGTTACTAGGATTTCTGAAACCAAAAACAGCAGAAACAAAGAATCGGCACTTCGGCATCTTGTTAATAGGTTAGTTCCAGAAAATGCACGAATATGACATAAAGTGTGCATAAAACATGTAGGTATCATCAATAATGTGGCATGGAACACAAGAAATTATCGATACGTCGGAGACGTATCAGCATCCCCAAGCTTAGTTCTGCTCGTCCCGAGCAGGTAAAACGATAACAAAGATAATTTCTTAAGTGACATGCCATCATAAACTTGATCATATTGTAAACATATGTAATGAATGCAGCGATCAAAACAATGGTAATGACATGAGTAAACAAGTGAATCATAAAGCAAAGACTTTTCATGAATAGTACTTTCAAGACAAGTATCAATAAGTCTTGCATAAGAGTTAACTCATAAAGCAATAAATTAAAGTAAAGGTATTGAAGCAACACAAAGGAAGATTAAGTTTCAGCGGTTGCTTTCAACTTGTAACATGTATATCTCATGGATAATTGTCAACATAGAGTAATATAACAAGTACAATATGCAAGTATGTAGGAATCAATGCACAGTTCACACAAGTGTTTGCTTCTGGAGGTGGAGAGAAATAGGTGAACTGACTCAACATAAAAGTAAAGAGAATGGTCCTTCAAAGAGGAAAGCATCGATTGCTATATTTGTGCTAGAGCTTTTATTTTGAAAACATGAAACAATTTTGTCAACGGTAGTAATAAAGCATATGAGTTATGTACATTATATCTTACAAGTTGCAAGTCTCATGCATAGTATACTAATAGTGCCCGCACCTTGTCCTAATTAACTTGGACTACCGGATCTTTGCAATGCACATGTTTTGACCAAGTGTCACAATGGGGTACCTCCATGCCGCCTGTACAAAGGTCTAAGGAGAAAGCTCGCATTTTGGATTTCTCGCTTTTGATTATTCTCAACTTAGACATCCATACCGGGACAACATGGACAACAGATAATGGACTCCTCTTTAATGCATAAGCATGTGGCAACAATTATTATTCTCTTACGAGATTGAGGATATATGTCCAAACTGAAACTTCCACCATGAATCATGGCTTAAGTTAGCGGCCCAAAGTTCTTCTCTAACAATATGCATGCTCCAACCATGAAGGTGGTAGATCTCTCTTGCTTCAGACAAGACGGACATGCATAGCAACTCACATGATATCCAACAAAGAATAGTTGATGGCGTCCCCAGAAACATGGTTATCGCTCAACAAGCAACTTAATAAGAGATAAAGTGCATAAGTACATATTCAATACCACAATAGTTTTTAAGCTATTTGTCCCATGAGCTATATATTGCAAAGGTGAATGATGGAATTTTAAAGGTAGCACTCAAGCAATTTACTTTGGAATGGCGGATAAATACCATGTAGTAGGTAGGTATGGTGGACACAAATGGCATAGTGGTTGGCTCAAGTATTTGGGATGCATGAGAAGTATTCCCTCTCGATACAAGGTTTAGGCTAGCAAGGTTATTTGAAACAAACACAAGGATGAACGGTACAGCAAAACTCACATAAAAGACATATGGTAAACATTATAAGACTCCATACCGTCTTCCTTGTTGTTCAAAACTCAATACTAGATGTTATCTAGACTCTAGAGAAACCAAATATGCAAACCAAATTAGCAAGCTCTAAGTATTTCTTCATTAATAGGTGCAAAGCATATGATGCAAGAGCTTAAACATGAGCACAACAATTGCCAAGTATCACATTATCCAAGACATTATAGCAATTTACTACATGTATCATTTTCCAATTCCAACCATATAACAAATTAACGAAGAAGAAACTTCGCCATGAAAATTAAAAGCTAAGAACACATGTGTTCATATGAACCAGCGGAGCGTGTCTCTCTCCCACACAAGCATGAATTTATTCAGAGAATGAAAATAACAAAACAAAAACAAAAGCACACAAACGCTCCAAGTAAAGTACATAAGATGTGGCCGAATAAAAATATAGTTTCAAGAGAAGGAACCTGATAATTTGTCGATGAAGAAGGGGATGCCTTGGGCATCCCCAAGCTTAGACGCTTGAGTCTTCTTAGAATATGCAGGGGTGAACCACCGGGGCATCCCCAAGCTTAGAGCTTTCACTCTCCTTGATCATAGTATATCATCCTCCTCTCTTGACCCTTGAAAACTTCCTCCACACCAAACTCGAAACAAACTCATTAGAGGGTTAGTGCATAATCAAAAACTCACATGTTCAGAGGTGACACAATCATTCTTAACACTTCTGAACATTGCTCAAAGCTACTGGGAGGTAATGGAACAAAGAAATCCACCCAACACAGCGAAAGAAGCAATGCGAAATAAAAGGCAGAATCTGTCAAAACAGAACAGTCCGTAAAGACGAATTTTAAAAGGGCACCAGACTTGCTCAAATGAAAATGCCCAAATTTAATGAAAGTTGCGTACATATCTGAGGATCACTCACGTAAATTGGCATAATTTTCTGAGTTACCTACAGAGAATTAGACCCAGATTCGTGACAGCAAAGAAATCTGGAACTGCGCAGTAATCCAAATCTAGTACTTACTTTACTATCAAAGACTTTACTTGGCACAACAAAACATAAAACTAAGATAAGGAGATGTTGCTACAGTAGTAAACAACTTCCAATACACAAATATAAAACAAAGTACTGTAGCAAAATAACACATGGGTTATCTCCCAAGAAGTTCTTTTCTTTATAGCCATTAAGATGGGCTCAGCAGTTTTTATGATGCACTCGCAAGAAATAGTATTTGAAGCAAAAGAGAGCATCAAGAGGCAAATTCAAAACACATTTAAGTCTAACATGCTTCCTATGCATAGGAATCTTGTAAATAAACAAGTTCATGAAGAGCAAAGTAACAAGCAAAGGAAGATAAAACAAGTGTAGCTTCAAAAATTTCAGCACATAGAGAGGCATTTTAGTAACATGAAAATTTCTACAACCATATTTTCCTCTCTCATAATAACTTTCAGTAGCATCATGAGCAAACTCAATAATATAACTATCACATAAAGCATTCTTATCATTAGTCTCATGCATAAAATTATTACTCTCCACATAAGCATAGTCAATTTTATTAGTTGTAGTGGGAGCAAATTCAACAAAGTAGCTATCATTATTATTCTCATCAAGTGTAGGAGGCATAGTATAATCACAATAAAATTTAATCTCCATAGTAGGTTGTACCAAAAGACCACTATCATTATAATCATAAATAGGAGGCAAAGTATCATCAAAGAAAATTTTCTCCTCAATGCTTGTGGGACTAAAAATATCATGAAAACCAGCTTCCCCAAGCTTAGAACTTTCTATATTATTATCAACAATGGTGTTCAAAGCGTTCATACTAATATTACTACCAGCATGCAAATAAGATTTCATAGGTTTTTTAATTTTCGCATCAAACAATCCATGTTTTAAATCAGGAAATAGAATAAGAAGCTCACTCTTGTACATTATGCCAAACTAGTGTAAACAAGAAACAAAAAGATGCAATTGCAGGATCTAAAGGAAATAGCTTCGAGCACACACACGACGGCGCCAGAAAAATACTTTACTTGGGACCGTAGTATGAGAGCCTTTTACCTTTCCTCCCCGGCAACGGCGCCAGAAAAGTGCTTGATGTCTACGGGAGCTTCTATTCTTGTAGACAGTGTTGGGCCTCCAAGAGCAGAGGTTTGTAGAACAGCAGCAAGTTTCCCTTAAGTGGATCACCCAAGGTTTATCGATCTCAGGGATGAAGAGGTCAAAGATATCCCTCTCATGCAACCCTGCAACCACAAAGCAAGAAGTCTCTTGTGTCCCCAACACACCTAATAGGTGCACTAGTTCGGCGAAGAGATAGTGAAATACAGGTGGTATAAATAAGTATGAGTAGTGGCAACGGCACCAGAAAAGTGCTTTGCCCAGGACAGTAAACAAGCAGTAGTAATGCAGCAGTAGTAACGCAGTAAAACAGTAAACAAGCAGCGATAGCAGTATTTAGGAACAAGGCCTAGGGATTAGACTTTCACTAGTGGACACTCTCAACATTGATCACATAACAGAACAGATAAATGCATACTCTACACTCTTGTTGGATGATGAACACATTGCGTAGGATTACACGAACCCTCAATGCCGGAGTTAACAAGCTCCACAATAATGCTCATATTTTAGTAACCTTTAGTGTAAGATAGATCAAAAGACTAAACCAAGTACTAACATAGCATGCACACTGTCACCTTCATGCATATGTAGGAGGAATAGATCACATCAATATTATCATAACAATAGTTAACTTCGCAATCTACAAGAGATCATGATCATAGCATAAACCAAGTACTAACACGGTGCACACACTGTCACCTTTGCACACGTGCAGGAGGAATAGAACTACTTTAATAACTTTGCTAGAGTAGCACATAGAATAGTGGTGATACAAAACTCATATGAATCTCAATCATGTAAAGCAGCTCATGAGATTATTGTATTGAGGTACATAGGAGAGAGATGAACCACATAGCTACCGGTACAGCCCCGAGCCTCGATGGAGAACTACTCCCTCCTCATGGGAGCAGCAGCGGTGATGAAGATGGCGGTGGAGATGGCAGCGGTGTCGATGGAGAAGCCTTCCGGGGGCACTTCCCCGCTCCGGCAGGGTGCCGGAACAGAGACTCCTGTCCCCCAGATCTTGGCTTCGCGATGGCGGCGGCTCTGGAAGGTTTTCCGTATCGTGGTTCTTCGCCACGGAGGCTTTATATAGGCGAAGAGGCGGCGCAGGAGGGTCGAAGGGGCGGCCACACCATAGGGCGGCGCGGCCAGGGCCTGGGCCGCGCCGGCCTATGGTCTGGGTGGCCTGTGGCCCCCCTCTGGTCCTTCTCGGGTGTTCTGGATGCTTCCGGTGAAAATAGGGACCTGGGTCTTGATTTCGTCCGATTCCGAGAATATTTCGTTACTAGGATTTCTGAAACCAAAAACAGCAGAAAACAGCAACTGGCACTTTGGCATCTTGTTAATAGGTTAGTTCCAGAAAATGCACGAATATGACATAAAGTGTGCATAAAACATGTAGGTATCATCAATAATGTGGCATGGAACACAAGAAATTATCGATACGTCGGAGACGTATCAGGGACACAAGGGAAGAAATGATGTCACCAACCGCGACTAAAGCTCCAAAGTATAAATACAATGCGCGCGGCGCTCTGTTTCATCTCGTTCACTTCGTCTCTGCAGATCGACTTGGAGAACAGCCGCGCCGCCCGGAGGAGACGCCGTCACGCCGCCCCGTTGCCTCGCCGCCGTTCGTCCCTTCTCGCCGCCCTCCTCTCTCTGCCTCTCTCTTCCGCCGCTCCGCCGCCTGCTCTGCCGCCCGTGCGCCGCGCTCGCCTCGCCGCCGGCCGCCGTTCGTCGCCAAAGCACGCCGCCGCCCCTCGCCAAAGCGCCGTCCCTCGCCACCGCGCCGTCCCGGCCGCCGTTCTCGCCACAGATGGAGGAAAGGAGGGATGGAGGCGGCCGGCACCGCGCGCGCGCCCGGCCGGACTCAAAGAGAGAGAGAGAGGGAGAGAAGCAGAGAGAGAGAGAGGAGAGAGCGCCGGCCGGCCCCGGCATTTTTTTTTAGTTTTTTTTTTTTTGTAACTAAAATTTGTAACTTAAAACCTAACTATAAATGAATTTAACTTAAAATTTGTAACTATATTGTAACTTAAAACCTAACTATACATGAATTTAACTTAAAATTTGTAACTATATTGTAACCTAAAATTTGTAACTTAAAACCTAACTAAATTTTTTTTTTAGTTTTTTTTTGTAACTAAAATTTGTAACTTAAAACCTAACTATAATTGAATTTAACTTCTATATTTTATCGCAGATCGAGCGCCGCCGCCCTCTCCACAGCTGTCGCCGGTGCCTCGCCGCCCTCGTCGTCGTAGAGCCGCCCGCTCGCAGATCGAGCGTCGCCGCCCTCGCCACCCTCGCCGCAGCGGTCGCGGCGCCTCGCCGCCCTCGTCGTCGTAGAGCCGCCCGCTCGCAGATCGAGCATCGCCGCCCTCGCCGCCCTCTCCGCAGCAGTCGCCGGCGCCTCGCCGCCCTCGTCGTAGAGCCGCCCGCTCGCAGATCGAGCGCCTCCGCCCTCTCTCTTTTGCTCGCAGCAGAGCAGGTAATACGTGCCCTCCTCGCCACCCTCGTCGCCCTCTCTCTTTTTTCCTTTACTTAATTAGTTTTTACTACATGTCTTTAGGAGTGACATATGGCGGACGATAGAGACCCGATTTTGGAAAGCTATGATCTGGAAGCTGAAGCACATATAACCGCCATCATAAACGGCGATATTCCTTATGTGCCGGAAGAAGATGAAGAAGACGATGTCTCTTCTTATCTAAACCTTGACGGTGAAGGTGAAGGTCGACAAGGTGATGATGAAGGAATGGACATTGTTGAAATGTTTGCCTCCGGAGGGCAAACGACAAACGACGATCTCGAATTGCAATTAGCAACCACCTCCGGCGAGGTATATATATACATTGAGCCTCTGGTGATACAAATTTACTGATTTGAATAAATATGTATTAACGCGACTCTCTTTCTTTTTTTAGCCCTCCGGATCGTCGAAAAAACCGAGTACAAAGCCGCATGACAAAACCCAGACTATGAAACAAGGAGAAACATTGACCATCGATGTTGTCGATGAACGAGGCAGGCCGTTGGAGCCCAAAAAGCACTATACAAAGTTTATCAACCAATACGGAGTGGTTGTTAGAGACAACGTCCCGATCATCCTCCAGGAATGGAATGAGCCAATCAAGGCACGTGTTGGTTTCAGTTTTGTCAACAAGAGAATGAAAAAGGATTGTTGGAGAAAACTTATGGAACATTTCATTCTACCTCCGGAATTCAACAAACACGATGAAGAGGGTAACGTGCTTCCGGGTGGACGTGAGAGGAGGAGGCTAGTCAAAGAGTTCGCTCTTATGAAGATGGCCGAAGAATTCCGGAACTTCAAGAAAAATTTAGCCCGTGACTATGTCTCGAAGAACAAGACTCCGGATTTCATAGGACGGTATGAGAAACTGAAAGATGTTTGGCCTGAATTTGTGAAGCAAAAGCAATTGGACCATTTCAAGGACATATCGGCAAAAAATAAGACACATGCGGCTAAGAAAGAGTACTATCATATTATGGGGCCAGGAGGATACCGCGCTTTGGAGCCTAAGTGGGAGAAGATGGAGAACGACCTGAGGGAGCGAGGAATCCCTCTAGGTACAGAGGGATGGGACCCACGTGCCAAAAGCTGGTGGTACGGGCATGGAGGATCGCTAGACCCGGAGACAGGGAGGTGTGTTCACCGGAAGAAATTGTTTACTCCCACCACCGCCCTTATTAAAGCAATGGCTGAAGCTCAAGCGGGGAAGATCAAGTTCAACAGAGAGAACGACGCACTGACAATAGCCCTCGAGAATCCTGAACACTCAGGACATGTATGAGGCAAAGGCGCCATTCCGTGGAAAGTAGGGTTTCCCCAGGACAATGACCCGTACAGTTACAAAAGCCGTAAGAGAAAGACGGACCGGGATGCAGATCGTCTGGGGAGGATGGAAAGGGAACTATTTGAGGTGAAGCAGATGGTGCGTGAAGCACTATCAAAAGACAGACCGGAAGGGCCGCATGAAGATCGTGCAGCGGATGTCGGAAGCCAGCAGCGGAGAAGCAGCGTGGCTTCCACGAAGGCCCCGGCTGGTGCTAATGCACCCTTGGCCCCGTCTGGTGTTAATGCACCGACGATCGATATTCGTGCACCGGAGCCTCACTACCCCGTGGACGATGTACAGGAGATGAAAGAATGTGAGCTGCATTATCCAATGGGGAACATTTCCATGAAGTTAGCGATCGGCAGCGCTTTACCTTGTACACCTGGAGCACTCCACCACAACAACCCCATTGCAGATGGCTATGCTCGTGTCACGGTGGAAGACATAGTCCAAGGGTGCGAGGACCTGGAGACTGACTATGCTACACCCGAAGGGGAGAAAAGACTTCGAGATGTCAAGCGCCAATTCGTTCTATGGAAAAAGAAGTACATCAAGTTTCCAGGCGAGGCGCCAAGGCCACCGACCCCGAGGAATCACCCAACAAGTCCACTCCGGTGGTGGTCGTGGTCCACCTACACCTCCTTCACGTCAGCCGACGCCGCCCCCCAATTCACCTCCGGCGGGTAAGCAGCCGCTGCCCCCCAGTCCGCCTCCGGCGGGTACGCCGCCACCCAGTCCACCTCCGGCGAAGAAGCAGAAGCAGGGGGTTACGAAGGACAGCAAGGCAACCCCCTCCTGGACTATTAACCCGGAGCCTTATGTACCTAAGACCACAAGGGTACCAATGCCATCACTGAAGCCTCTCCTCCCGAGACCTTGGGAACTTAGTGTCGAGGAAACCGACGTGGCCGCGGCTACTCACCATAAGAAATGGAAGGCGGAAGTCAAGTCGAAAAAAGAGCCTGAGCCCAAGCTGGTATACACTGAGAAACAAAAGAAGTGGGCTAAGGATTTTTTGACGACACCGTCCCAAATCCAGCAGAATCTGCAAGACGACTATGGACGTGAATTTCGTAGGCACGTAGCATTATTGGAAGAAGCCATGGCGGAGAAGAAAGAAGCAAGTAAAAAATGCGGGAAACAAGTTTCCCAGCTCGGGGAACAGACAAAATAATCGATCCCCCCGCTCAAAGTGGAAGCCGGTCCTTCCGTTACGACGTCCTTCAGAGCCGATATGGACAAGGACATGGAACTATTGGACCCCGCTATCCTAGCAGCTGCTAGCGCACAGGGAATGACTGTAACGGTGGCCAAAGAAAGAGCGGCCGAGTTCGGTATGACTCTTCGTGCATTTTTAGGCCTTGAGGATGCGCCAATAAGTGAGGTATCATTTACATATGTGCCGAATGGGCCTCTCGTCGAGCCTGCGCAGGAAGCGAGTCTACCAACACAAATGCGAAATCTGCTACTCTGGTACAAGGATTTCATAAAAAATAAGGCCGGCAAAGAATATATTTATGCGGAAGTTAGAGAGGAGCATCACTTCAAATAGTACCATGTACAAGTTCATATGAGTGAATTGTTCCAGTTGTTCAATCTGCGGGAGCTCGATAAATCTATCCTGAGTTGCTACGTTCTGCAAGTGATTTATTTCTATAATTAAATCTCCACCTCATCTCATTTATTGCCTGCACTATATTGTCCTAACTATATTCTTGTGTACGCTATTATGCAGAATGAAGCTTGGGGAATGCAAAAGAAAGAACATCCATGATGTTGGATTCATTGACCCACATATCATTAATGGATATGTGTTACAAAATCACCCCCAAGACGTGGAGAAAGACTTGTATCAGTTTCTTACAAAGCAGGAACTCAAAAATCAAATTCTATTTCCTTACCATTTTGCGTGAGTGTTTCTGTCTTGTGCACATTCTCTTTTGTTTACTCCATGCATGTTATGTCTAATCGATGAGTTATGCATGACTGTGCATGTAACGTGTCCGCAGGTTCCACTGGATTATGCTAATAATTGAATTTGACAACTTCAGAGTTCTCGTCATGGACTCTCTGAATATGGAACTAAAGCATTGGATCGGCATAAGATTAATGCTGCAAAAGTAATTATTTTCAATCATTTACGCACTATATCGGTATCTTTCGTTCATTTCCTGATATCAAGTAACTAATAACTCCCTTGTTCATTTAATTTCTTTGCCCTGTAGGGTTTGGAAACGGTTCAAAGAAGACATAACCGGTGAATTCAAAGATGAGCTAACATTTAGAAGGTTAGCTAATGTGGATACTCAGCCACCGGGGACCAATCTATGTGGATACTATGTTTGTGAGTTCATCCGGGGACACACCTCTGAGCGGATGACTCAGGATATCAACTTGCGGAGGAATGACTTGCGGAAGAAGCTTAATCCAGAAGCTCGCTTCCGACCAATTCTAGAGGAATTGGCAGGATTTTTGATGAGAGAAGTCCTCCATCCTAATGGAGAACACTATTACGAGGACGAAGAACTTCTACTGCGATAAATTGTATATGAAAACTTGTTTGAAGTTGTATATGGTCACCCGAGATTGAATATTATATATTCCTCTTGAATTGTTCTTGTTTGAAATTTCAAACTTGTTTGAAATTATATATTCATATGCATCAACGTGTAACGTGTATATAGTAGCGTAGAATATGTGTACTGAAACTTCTTTGAAATTAAAATAAAACAGACCAACCGGGACTAAAGGTCTTCCGCCCCGACGAGCGCCTGCACACCACGTGGATGGGCCTTTAGTCGCGGTTCGTCGGGGGGGGGGGGGGGGCTTTAGTCTCGCATAATTAGTCCCGGTTGCGAAACCGGGACTAAAGCCCCTTTTTCTACCGGTGTGCCCTTTCATGTCAGTAAGCCCTTTTTATTCTAAAGTACATCCTCATTTCGTTCGTTTGATGCATCCTATCAGCGTCGTACGTGGATAAAAACTGCGTTTGCTCATGCAGTCGTGACCACACAGCGTGTTTAAACGTGAGGAGTGATTGAATGAGAATCGAGAGACTATGGTAGCTGTGCTAGATTGACATTGATCATATGATTTTAGTATAAATAAAGTATATTTTACTAGAATTTTTAGAAACAATATACTTTTTTTTCTCTTTACGAATTGGAAATGAGTGGAGAGCTAAGATGATATTTGAGCTATATACTCTTTGTTGTATTTTATCTACGGAGAATCCCATCCAATCCATCCAAGGCTCCACACAACAGCTCGATCCTCGATGATCAATGTCAGCGAGCCACATTAACACGGGAGATCCGCCTAGGAGCAACAAAGACCCGCAACTACCAGTTGCACGCGTCAGTCCGCTACCACGACGACGATGGCAGCACGGGCAATAAAGATGCTCGATCTCACGCTACACAACATGCCCACCATCGACCATCGCAGCGTGCTCAACGTCGAGAGGGTGACCCTCCGGCCCATTGAACGGGGATGCATTGGGTTGGGACGCTAGAGAAAAGATTGCCAGTCGAGGTGGAGACAACAGGGGGAGAAGAACTAGAATGGCGATTTTCATATGAATCTCAACAGAATTTTGTGCGCATTTTATGTTTAGATGTGTGATTTGTGTACCAAAAACTTTTTAAAAGGGCCGTAGCAACACACGAGCATTCAACTAGTCAGATCTAATATCTAACTAAAACCATACTTTGCTGCCCCTTCAGTCCCAGCAGAAGGCGACCAGCCCTCCCATCGACGCCGCCCACACGACCTACCCTCGGTTGGCGCTGCCACTCGCCACGGGCGATGTACAAGGTCGGTGGCTATGACGGCGGGAGCATGAATCGCCTACCGACGCCCCATGGTCGTGACCGTGGCGGCTCCGCCTCGTCCATGGGCGGCGTGGCCCCACCTCCCGCGCTCGCGCCAGCACAGGAAGAGGGGCACGAGGAGTTGTTCATCAACCTACAAGATGTGGTGGGCAGAGGTAGCCGGCGGATGCGCCCTCATCACGTTCAACTCTAACATCAACTCCGAGAAGAATGCAAGCTCTCTCCAACACTTCGTCGTTTGGTTCAGTGGGTTCCAAAATTTGGGCTAACCAATTTCAACGTTCTACCATTACGGTTATCTAGCCAAGTCTTTTTCTGTTTTTCTTCCATTACACCATCGTTCCTTATGTATTTGCAATGCATTCAGACTGCTTCAATTTACTATCAGCTTATAGTCACCAAGCAAAGCAAAATCATGTTGTTGATATTGGTCGTGGTGGTGCAGGTTATGGAGGGCGCATGTCCATCTTTATCTACCATAGATCCATTGAGGGAGTCGGCCACGAGGATGTGAGGAGTTGCCTCCGTCATCCTTAATTATCAGCCAAGAAGAGTAGGTCTTCGTCTACCAGTCTTCGTGTTACGACAAGGAGGGCGGCACTAGCATTGTAGCATCTCAACAGTTATGCCCCGTGGGAGGTGGCTTTGATTATATGTAGGGTCCATATTCAGGTTTGTACCAGCCCTTTGAGTTATGTTGATTCATGCGGTCATGCCCATAATCTAATGTGTGTTGCACTGTTGCTGCCTTTGGGTTATAGTAACTGATACATATTCATAGTCTAATGTGCTATGCTTTTGATTTAGTTTTTTCTCTAATTTGATTTAATGTACTATATGTAGTATGAGCTCGGACACAATAAATGCAACGTACATAGTTTTCAGGAGTAGACTTTTTATATATATGCCTCTTCACAATCTCTTGAAAATGAATTAAAATGCATTTTATAATCCATTATCTATTTCATATATGCCTTCACATTATCTTTATATATAGGCCTTCATCGCGCGTCGGTCGCGGGTGTGGCCGTGGGGCGTGTGGGCTAGAGAATCACCATCGAGCCATCGACTAAAGCGGGCAGCCCCGTATAGAAGTCCACTCGCCGATAAAAGCAACCAGATGGAAGATGGGCACATTGGCTACTCCAATTTGCTACTGTGTGATAAGCATGATTTCAGTTCCGAAGCTTGTTTCGTGAACAAATTGGTATCTCTACAGGTCGTATGCAGTTACCATGAACAACGACCCCAGCTGGCAGGACAAGATCAATGAATAGAACAAGTCATCCCTTGATTTGTATGGCGGCTTATTTGTCAATTATAATTGAAATATTTGGGATTATTTTGGTAGGCAAAATATTCAAGACTCAGATGAAACTCTAAACTGATGTTGCAGTTGTACGAGCGGTTCTTGGATATCGTGTGGTTCGCTGTGAACATGGGGTTTAAGGATCATTGGGATTTGGGAGCAACCTCTGAGTTGAAGAAGCCTTCACCGGTGTCTCGTGACATGTTTCCGACCTTTCTTCCCAAGATTCAGCGGTTAGTGCCATTACCCAAGCTGCAGGCATTGCAGGCGACTTACCATCTCTTGAAAGTAACTTGTTTTTGTTTGCCTGATCGTCACACCTGCTGCATTTGAATAATGCAATATTGCGGTGCTTATCATGGGGCATACATTTAGCATACATCCCATATCCTTTCAGATATGTCCTACAATTTTTTTAGTCAAGCAAGAAATGAAGTGATTTGGCAAGAACATTCCAACTATGATAAACGTGAAGTGCTAGGATCTTAAGCCAAACTTATATTGCAGATTGTCTCCTCTACAATTGGTACTTCCACAGTCAGGTTAGCTACTAGGTACTTTCATATTTGAACTCATTTTTAGGAACTTGCATATGAACCAAAGAATCCTCACGTGAGCTCATTTGCATTTCATGGGCAGCGAGATATGAGAAATGTGATCTCTTCCGCCGCTCCTGTTGGTGGCTGGACGATGGTACAGTCGAGCAGGGCTGACGATGCACGCTTGGCCCTCCATACAAAATCTCTCTACCAGTTTGGGCGCTTGGGATACAATAGCAAAGTGGCTTGATTTCGTTGGCAACACGGTTGACACGCTAGGTTGTAAGGGGTTGTGTGACAAGTGAAAGTGTTTCTATCGTAGGACGGTAGATCTAAATTATAACTTTTATGGACATTTCAAATGAAGTGTAATCTTTAATGTTTTCCAAATACATCAATTTTCACATGCATTAGAATTTTGACGTGCATTATTATGATTAAATATACATACAATAAAAAGTTAAATTCTTTGACCGTGGCAATGCACGGGCATTCAACTAGTACTAATAATTTCACTTTATAGGATGCACAAGTGAAAGAGGCTTTACGAGTATGTTAAGCAAGTTTGGAAGTATATAAAGTTACCATATTACACTAATCAAATAAAACTATTGCACTCAGCCATTGTCAAGGCGACTGAGAAGGACAAACTAAAACAATCAATATTTGTATTTCTTTCTTGGTAGAAGAACACATGCCAAAAAGCAATGAGGAAAAGAAGAGAAAAAGTTGAGGATTAGTATGACAACCATGGTTTTGTAACGGGAGTTGGGACCTCTTTTTCTTTTTTGTCTTCCTTTGCCAAACCTGAAGGTATGCATTAAAAACCAAATGTAGTACCCAACAAAAATGATTTCCACAAAATCACAATTAAAATAACCCCAGACATATGTGGTAGTCATAATGGTTTTGTATATTTTGAGCTATGGATCAATTGTAATGTTCATCTGAAAAGTCATTGACACGGGGTAAACATACATAACAAGATAAGAGAATACGTAATATATCTATATGATATACAATAATAAATCTAGTTGCGCAATTGCGTGGGCCAACCAGCTAGGTTCTTGCCGATGGATGTTGATATCATCAGAAACATCCCTTTGAGCACGAGGAACCAAGGAGATTTTTGGGCCTGGCACTTTGAGAAGACCAGATTATTTTCGGTTAGATCGGGCGTACAAGGCTTTGATCATGAAAAAGAAAACTAAAGAGCACTGTCTAGAGGGGCGTGTAGCATCATCAAGCACGGCCGAAGAGGGGAAGAGCTGGACTAAACTTTAGAAGTGCAATGTTCCTACGAAGATCAAAGTTTTCTTATGGAGATTGGTGCAACACTCGCTCCCTATAGGTGATGTGCGCCATCATAGACATATGGCTCCATCGAGTGCTTGCTCGTTATGTGGCCAGGAGGATTCTTGGCGCCACTCCTTGTTGGAGTGCATGATGTCCCGGTATGTTTGGGCCATCACCGACCCGGTTATAGTGGAACCTATAAGCTTGTCGACGGAACCAGCGGCGAGGCAGTGGCTGTTCTCAATGATGGAGACCATGAAGCCAGATGATCTGACGAAGATGCTCGTGACTCTGTGGGCTATATGGCATGCTTGTGACTCTTGCCAAAGGCAGAGGGCTGGTGAGGGCACGTTCGGCCGATCTCCTCGGGCGGTGGGGTATGGCACGGTGGGCCATGGGCGTCTCGCGAAGGAGAGGATGGAGAGGAGGGGCGCGGACGGCGACGGCAGCGCTGGCTGGCGGCGGTGTGGCGACTGCTGGCGGCGGCGCGGCAACCTTTGATGGCGGTGGGGCGGGCCGATCTGGGCCCAGTGGTGTCTGCCCGGTTGCCTATGGTGCTGCGTGGCGTCTGCCAGCCATGCGGCTGGTTGTTGCCTGTTTGGCTTTCTGAGTTCGTCTTTTTCTCTGCCGCTGGCCGGTGGCGTGGGGGCTGCTGGTGTGGCTTTGAATAAAGGTGGGGGTCCTTGGATTTCACTCTCCCCGTGATGAAAAACTACCTGTCGCCGATCATCATTGATCTTGGGCGGACTACCGAGTTCCGGAAGACTCCGCCGGTGAATTCCAAATGGACGACATGCCTGGAGTTTGCCGGTGCGGATGGTGTTTCGGTCGCGTGTAACCATCTTTTTTCCAACCGTTTGGTTTTAGAGGGGGCGTTGTGAAGCTCTGTGGTCTGTTGCCATCAGGGGACATGCCTTAGTTCCACGGTGAAGTCAGACACTGAGAATGACATGGAAGCTGTGAACTGAAGACTGGCAATGGAAGTGTGAGTCCTGGGGGTGTAGGGATTCTGGCTTGGTGATTTGTGACTTGGTGCAGCAGAATTGGCAAGTGGGGGCCACAGCATAGGAGGAATTCAGTGTCTACACCTGCAGGGTGAAAACCCAAGGTCTGGTCTTAATTGGTTGTGCCTGGCAATGACCTTGTTGAAGACATTATTTTATGAGTGTGGATGATGACCCACAAGTATAGGGGATCGCAACAGTCTTCGAGGGAAGTATTACCCAATTTATTGATTCGACACAAGGGGAGACAAAGAACACTTGAAAGCCTTAACAGCGGAGTTGTCAATTCAGCTGCACCTGGAAACAGACTTGCTCGCAAGAGTTTATCGATGTAACAGTTTTATAGCGATAGCAGATGGTGAAATAACAGCAGAGTAACAAAGACAGCAGTAGTGATTTTAGTAAACAGCAGGATTAAAATACTGTAGGCACGGGGACGGATGACGGGCGTTGCATGGATGAGAGAAACTCATGTAACAATCATAGCAGGGCATTTGCAGATAATAATAAAACGGTGTCCAAGTACTAATCAATCAATAGACATGTGTTCCAATTATAGTCGTACGTGCTCGCAATGAGAAACTTGCACAACATCTTTTGTCCTACCAGCCGGTGGCAGCCGGGCCTCAAGGGAAACTACTGGATATTAAGGTACTCCTTTAAATAGAGTACCGGAGCAAAGCATTAACACTCCGTGAACACATGTGATCCTCACATCGCTACCATTCCCTCCGGTTGTCCCGATTTCTGTCACTTCGGGGCCATTGGTTCCGGACAGCGACATGTGTATACAACTTGCAGGTAAGATCATAAACAACGAATATCATGATGAAATAATAACATGTTCAGATCTGAGATCATGGCACTCGGGCCCTAGTGACAAGCATTAAGCATAACAAGTTGCAACAATATCATAAAAGTACCTTCTACGGACACTAGGCACTATGCCCTAACAATCTTATGCTATTACATGACCAATCTCATCCAATCCCTACCATCCCCTTCGGCCTACAGCGGGGGAATTACTCACACATGGATGGGGGAAACATGGCTGGTTGATGGAGAGGCGTTGGCGGTGATGGCGGTGATGATCTCCTCCAATTCCCCGTCCCGGCGGAGTGCCAGAACGGAGACTTCTGGCTCCCGCGACGGAGTTTCGCGATGTGGCGGCGTTCTGGAGGGTTTCTGGCGACTTCGACTTCTCCCCGTGCGTTTTTAGGTCGAGGCGAATAAGTAGTCCGAAGGAGGGCGTCGGAGGCCAGCCGAGGGGGCCACACCACAGGGCCGCGCGGGCCCCCCCTGGGCCGCGCCGCCCTATGGTGTGGGGCCCTCGGGCCTCCACCTTACTTGTCCTTCTGGCTCCGTCAGTATTCTGGGAAAATAGGCCCTTTCGTCAAAATCCCGAGGTTTTTCCTGAAAGTTGGATTTCTGCACAAAAACGAGACACCAGAACAGTTCTGCTGAAAACAGCGTTAGTCCGTGTTAGTTGCATCCAAAATACACAAATTAGAGGCAAAACAATAGCAAAAGGGTTCGGGAAAGTAGATACGTTTTGGACGTATCAACTCCCCCCAAGCTTAGCTTATTGCTTGTCCTCAAGCAATTCAGTTAACAACTGAGCGATAAAAGAACTTTCACGAACACATTTGCTCATATGATGTATATATTCTCATGATATGGCTAATACTTGAGCAGTTCATAATAAGGTACATGCAAATAAGATCATCTAACAGCTATGTCAATCATGAAGAGGTACCAACAATTAATAATAAGCATCATGCATCATGTATATAGGCAGGATTGCAATGTTCATAAGAGAGTATGATAAAGTGGTATCTCGCTTGCCTGTATTTGATTGGCAAAACATAAATGCCCGGGCACCTCTGGAGTTCATAGAAAGACTAGAAGTAGTGATTGTCAAAGATAAAAGCATCAAAGTTATACCACAATCAATCATATTTTGAGACAAGCATATTATACTAAGAATGACAGTTGTGCTCTCAAGAAAGTGCTCGAAGAAAGGATGGAGACACAACATAAAAGTAAAAGATTGACCCTTCGCAGAGGGAAGCAGGGATTAACATGCGCTAGAGCTTTTTATTTGTAAAGCAGGAGTAAAATTATTTTGAGAGGTGTTTGTTGTTGTCAACGAATGGTAATGGGTACACCAACTACCTCGCCAACCGGACTTTCAAGAGCGGCTCCCATGAATTATTTGCATTTCTATGTGGCACTCCTTCCAACCTTTCTTACACAAACCATGGCTAACCGAATCCTCGGGTGCCCGCCAACAATCACATACCATGAAGGAGTGCCTTTTTAGTTTAGTTTTATTATGATGATGACACTCCCCCCAACCTTTGCTTACACAAGCCATGGCTAACCGAATCCTTCGGGTGCCGTCCAACAATCACAAACCATGGAGGAGTGTCTATTTAAGTTAATTAATTCGGGACTGGGAATCCCATTGCCAGCTCTTTTTGCAAAATTATTGGATAAGCGGATGTGCCACTATTCCATATGAGAGTCCGTCAAAAGTAAATGACAAGGTTGAAAGCTAAACACCACATACTTCCTCATGAGCTATGAAACATTAACACAAATTAAGAACCATTTTGAAGATTTTAAAGGTAGCGCATGAGAATTTACTTTGGAATGGTTTGAAATGCCATGCATAGGTATTTATGGTGGACACTCTGGAATAACTTGGTTTTCATGTGTTTGGAGGCACGAGCAGCGTTCCCGCTCAGTACAAGTGAAGGCTAGCAAAAGACTAGGGAGCGACAAATCAGGAGAGCAGTAACTGTCATAATCATGCTTGCGGCAAAATAAATTAACTGAGGCATAAAAGTGATACAAGAACTCTGAAGCAATGTAAATCATTGAGGCTTAATTTTCTTTTGTTCAGTCATATGCATGCGTGAGCATGTGCCAAGTCGATATAAATGAATTATTCAGAGGAGGATACCACAATGCCATACTTACTTATGAATAAAACAATGCAAGCAAACATCCATGACATGCTACTGCGAATTTTTTTTAAATAATACGAATTTTTTATTTAATTCTACGAATAGCGCGCGTTTTCAATTTTTTCCAAAAGTGTGACTCGGTCGGCCTGTAGGAGGCCGATCGGACAGCAGCAAACCGACTGGGTGTCGGCTGCTGTCACCGAGCAGAGTGCCTAACTCGTTGGTCGATAGCTGACCAACTGGCCGATAGCTGACCAACTGGCCGATAGTGCCCAACTGGCCTGCTACAAACCAATTGACTTGCCACGATCAATTGCATCGATTTATTTTCTTCATTCGCAAGACACGCTTAGGGTTAGGAGAGTACTGATACATAGTTCATACATAAAAGTCTGATACATAATGCATACATAAATATCTGATACATAGATACATAAATATCTGAGATTATGGACGGCGTCTGGGGTTTCGTGGGGGCGGCGTAGCACGGGGTGTCCAACCGAACCTGTCCGGAGCCCTGGTTATGCGAGCAGGGATCCAGGAACCGGACTCGGGGTCGTCTTGTGTCTCTGTGTGGGCTCACGGTGGAGGAGTGCATACCGACATAGTTCTGCTGCGTGCTGTAATACTCCATGTGCTCAGGATCCTGATCACTAGCTCCCCATGAAGGATTGGACGCAGTGTGCTGCGTGTATCCTGTGCCACGAAACATAAGTGATGTCAAACTAAGTGGAGTATAGTTTATATGGAACACAATATATAGAATACTACATACCCTGTGTGTATCCTGCTCCTCCCATGAAAGGGGCTTCTTGCTGCTTTGCCACTGGTCGAAAGCGACTTGCTGCTGATAGTCTTGCAAGTCGTCGAAGGAAGGAGTGTGATGCTGCTGCCACGACGAACCTCTGCACAGTCGGGAGGTGGTGGTCTGGGTGTCGCCGTCGGCGTGAGACGAGGCCGTGATCCGTGTTGCTGGTACTGATAGTCGTCGACGGAAGGAGTGTGCTGCTGCCACGATGAACCTCCTGCCCGGCCAGGAGGCGGTGGTCTGGGTGTCACGGTCGGTGTGAGATGTGGCCGTCGCTGCTGCTGTGTGGAGGGTCGCGGTGGAAGGAGGTGGTGCTGAACGACGTCGGAACTACGGCTGCACGTGATAGCCGAGTAGATCCCGCGTAGCTTGTCCTCGAGTCGTCTCAACCATGACACATGTTGGTCACGCTGCAGAAGAGGCGCACTGGACACTTGACGTGTGTACCGAGCGACTTCATCCTGTAAGTCTGCAGTCAGCTGACCCTGAAAAATGATGGTAGCATATAAATCGTAGAACCCAATAGATAAAAGACAAGTATGATGGTGGAATAGAAAGTTATACGTACCGCATACTGTCGACTACCGGCTGTGGACTGAATCGGGTACATATCGTGCATAGACGCAGGTGGCGCCTCAGCTGGATCAGTCGGCTGGATGAGGCGCACTCCTTCTCCACCGGAAGAACTAATGCCACAGGGTTAGTTCCTCTCCTTTCAGCCCCTTTTAACCAGCTCACCCACTTAGAGGTATCATCTACAGGCCTCAGATACCACGAAATGTTTGATATCGACTTAGTCCACAATGCATGCACACCCACTGTGTGCACTTCAGGATTAAGCCCGAAACATTCTGTCAACCAGTCCTTCACCTGCTCAATTGTCCATGTTCTAGGAGCAGTCATATTCATCTCTACAGATTTGAACTCACTCAGATCAACTCCCATTTCATTTGATCGGACACTACCCATACCATAGTAAAATACTATCTTCACTACATCTGTCATCTTTGCTCACCTAGAAAAAATTCCATCCGCGTCAACTACTAAAACCAGCCCACATAAATACACTAACACTAAAACCAGCCCACATTAACCTACACAGTTAACACTACTATGCAAAGATTATGATTTACCCTTGTAGCGTGAGCAGCCTCTCCAACTGTAGCAGCACGAGCAGCACGAACAGCACGCGGCACCTCAGCGCCACCACGAACCAGCCGCAGCTCAGCCCCTTACACCACCACCAACCTCCACCACTTCATCACCATTGCTGCTAAACAACACCACCAATCCTCTCCAAAACCTAACCCATCTGTAGATCGAGCTTCCCTCAACTAATAGCAGCAAAATGTTGAAGTTTTATTGGCTAAATCACTAGGGATCTGCGAAATATGCTGAAGTTTTCGAGCTGTTCTTGTGCAGCCAGGGAAGAAAGAGAGAAGGGAAGAAGAGAGGAGGAAGAAGACAGAAGAAAGAAGAAAGAAGAAAGAAGAAAAGGCTGGCCGGGGGAGCGTCTGCGCGTGGCCGGGCGAGGGCGTCTGCGCGTGGCCGGCCGGGTCGACCGACGCGACGCGACGCGTGCATGCTGCATGCCACAGTCTGGCTGCTCCCGTCCGATCGGACTGCAGCAGTCCGACGGGGTGCTGTCCCCTCTGGTCGGCCACTGCGGCCACTGCAGGGCCTGCAATCGGCCTGCTGGCGGCCGATCGGCCTGCTGCCGGCCGATCGGCCTGCTGTCATCCGACCGGCTCACACTTTTGGAAAAAATTGAAAACGCGCGCTATTCGTAGAATTAAATAAAAAATTCGTATTATTTAAAAAAAATTCGCACATGCTACTCATATTAATAAATTGGAGCTAATCATGAGAGATCATGAACTACTAGACTTTCTTAAATAACGTATACCTCACATGAACCAACTAAGCATGCTCACATGGATGAGTATATGTACAAAAATGAAAACAAATAGAGTTCATACCAGCCTCTCACCACAATCAGATTGTCGTAGATCGTCATTATTGCCTTTTCACTTGTATAGCTTGGATAATATGAAATGAAAACCACGCTCCAGCCACCAAAGACCATTGAACTCATAATGAACTTTACAAACCAAAGAAGAACAGCAAATATTTTTGGTGTTTTCGAATTTGAGAACAAGAACAAAAGGAAACAAGCAAACAAAACAAAAATCTTTTTGGGTTTTCTTATAGCAAACTAGCAATAGCAAATAAAGCGAAACAATTGCAAGAAACCAAGATAAACAAATGATGAAGAGAAACAACAGAAATATTTTTGGTCTTTTTGTGTTTTAGGAAAGAAACAAAGTGGAAACAAGAAATAGCAAACTAAAAGAAACACAGAAAAGCGAGATGGCAGAAATCTGCCAAAACCTGACAGCAGTACAGAAATCGATTTTTACAAAAATCTTATGTTGCTCAGTTCAAAAAGTGTTCAATTAATGAAAGTTAGATAACAACCTGGGGAACATGCACAAAAATTGGCTTCGCAAAATACTGTTCTGGCTGTGCGCACGAATTTTTACGGTAACAGCCCAGAATCTGTTTTCAGGCAGCACTTCCCCAAATATCATCTTCCTCTCATTAGAAAACCACTCAAAGAAACTAAACAAGTATGTACAAGTATCCAGCAACCATAATATGCAAAGAATGAGTGATGCCGGTATACCTCCCCCCAAGCTTAGGCTTTTGACTCTTCTTGATCACATTATATCACCCTTCTCTCTTGACCCTTAAAAACTTCTGCCACACCAAACTTCTCATAAACTTCATTAGAGGGGTTAGTACTCAAAAACTTTAATCCACTTTAGTCCTGTAGTGACAAATTGCAAGAACTCAATAAAACATTAGCTACAGCTCTCCACGTCTAGAAAGCCTTGCTTAAAGTCCACAAGAGATAATGCAAAAAAAACAGAGACAGAATCTGCCAAAACAGAACAGTCAGTAAAGACGAATTTTAAAGAGGTACTTCCGTTGCTCAAATCGGAAAACTCAAAACTAATGAAAGTTGCGTACATATCTGAGGAACACGCACGTAAATTGGCATATTTTTCTGAGTTACCTACAGAGTAAACAGCCCAGATTCGTGACAGCAAGAAATCTGTGTCTGTGCAGAAATCCAAATCTAGCATCAACCTTCTATTAGAGACTTTACTTGGCACAATAATGCAATAAACTAAAGATACAAATGTATTGCTACAGTAAGTAAAACAAGTGGAGGAAGAAAGAGATGTTGTTTAATTCCTCTATGCATATAAAATGTATTTGTTAACAAGGTTGATCAAGTCTTGCCACCAAATAAATTTTACATAGCATAAGAAGAAATAAAACTCAAATCAATCATGTTACCTTGAATTGTATTGATATGGATCCAATCATAAGAGTTTGATATTCTTCTTTAGGCTCATATATAGGACAATCGATAGTTCCAACTTTGATAGTTTTCACATTAGAAATAGTATTAACTCCGCACGCTTTTTCAATCCTCTTGGGGAAATAGACGGTGTGCTCCTTATCATCAACATTGAAAGTAACCTTTCCTTTATTGCAATCAATAACAGCCCCTGCGGTGTTAAGAAAAGGTCTCCCAAGAATAATAGACATATTATCATCTTCAGGCATTTCCAACACAACAAAATCAGTTAATATCAAGCAGTTATTAGTAACTTGAACAGGAACATCCTCACATATACCAACAGGAATAGCAGTAGATTTATCAGCCATTTGCAAAGATAAATCAGTAGGTATCAACTTATCTAAGTAAAGTCTCTTATAAAGAGAAAAAGGCATAACACTAACACCGGCTCCCAAGTCACATAGAGCAGTTTTAACATAATTATTCTTAATAGAACAAGGAATAGTAGGTATACCTGGGTCGCCCAACTTCTTTGGAACTTTACCATTGAAAGAGTAATTAGCAAGCATAGTGGAAATTTCCTCATTGGGGATTTTCCTTTTGTTAGTAACAATATCTTTCATATACTTTGAATAAGGAGGCAATTTAATAGCATCAGTCAAAGGGATTTGCAAGAATAAATGTTTCATCCAATCACAAAATTTATTATAGTGTTCTTCTTCCTTTGATTTTAGTTTCTTAGCAGGAAAAGGCATTTGCTTTTGCACCCAAGGTTCTCTTTCATTACCATGTTTCTCAGCAATAAAATCTTCTTTAGTATACTTTTTATTTTTAGCATGCTTTTCAGGTTCTTCTTCAACCTCTTCTTTATCAGGAGTATCATTCTTATCATTATCTTTATCATGTTCATTACTACTTTCAGTTTCAGCATCAGAAATAGAAATACTATTGGGATCATTAACAGGTTCAGAGGATTCTACAACATTTTTATGTTTCTTCTTCTTTTTCTTAGAAGGAGCTCTAGGTTCAATGCGTTGAGAATCTTGTTCAATTCTTTTGGGATGCCCTTCAGGATATAGAGGATCCTGAGTAGAAACACCACCTCTAGTTGTTACTTCATAAGCATGTTTTTCTTTAGAATTATTTCCCAACAAGTCATTTTGCACTTTAGTAAGTTGATCAATTTGAGTTTGAACCATTTGAAAATGTTTAACAAGCATCTTAACATCATTGGAGGTTCTCTCCACAATACCATGCAATTCACTAATAGCTCGAGAATTTTCCATTAAATGATTCTCTACTCTCATATTAAAATTTTCTTGCTTAACAATATAATTATCAAACTCATCTAAGCATTGTGCAGGAGGTTTTGAATACGGAATATCTTCTCTAGTAAAGCGTTGAAGGGAATTTACCTCAATCATGGATGAAGGGGGAATTATCTCACATATATCTTCTATTGGAGGTAGATTCTTCACATCTTCAGATTTAATACCTTTCTCCTTGAGAGACTTCTTGGCTTCCCTCATATCTTCATCATTCAATTTAATTAAACCCCTCTTCTTCACTATTGGCGTTGGAGTTGGTTCAGGCGTAGTCCAATCATCATAATTCAGGCCTATTTTAGCCAATAATTCTTCAGCTTCGTCCGGAGTTCTTTTCCTGAAAACACAACCAGCACAACTATCCAGGTATGCCCTAGACTCAATGGTTAGTCCACTATAAAATATATCAAGTAAATCATGCTTTTTCAAATCATGGTCAGGCAGAGCTCTAATAAGAGAGCAAAATCTCGCCCAAGCCTCAGGCAATTTCTCTTCATCTCCCTGATCAAAATTATAAACTCTCTGCAAAGCAGCATGTTGAGCACTAGCAGGAAAGTATTTCCGAAAGAAAACAGCAAGCAATTCTTTTGGACTTTTAATAGAACTAGGTGGCAAACTATTATACCAAGTTTTAGCGTCATCCTTTAATGAGAATGGAAAGATTTTAGCAACAAAGTAAGTACGCTTCTTAACATCATCAGAAAACAAACTACTCAAGGTAGATAACTCAGTCATGTGTTCAACAGCACTTTCTTTTTCAGTACCACAAAAAGGTGTTTCCTCAACAATAGCTATATGAGATAGATCAAGAGAAAAATCATAATCTTTATCCTTAATGTTTATAGGAGATGTGGCAAATTTAGGATCAGGAGACAGTTTATATCTAACAGTATGTTCTGCAAGCAACTTTTTAATTTTTCTTGCATCAGTAGTAGCATGGCATTTTTCAATAAAATCATCATCAAGTTCCACATAATCTTCATCAAGATCATCACTAGAGTATTCAAGTTCAGGTGAATTAACAGGTGTAGTAGCATCAGGAGTTTCAGCATTTTCAATTTGTCTAGACCTAGCAATTTTAGCATCTAGAAAAGTTCCCAATGAACCACTATCATCAAGCACAGCAGACATATTATCAGTATTATGAGAGTTTTCAGATTCAGCAGAAGTACCAGCATTTGAAGCATGTGGCGGTGAAACAAGTTTATCAATCACAGATGGTGAATCAAGAGCAGCAGAGGTACTCAGAGTTGTACCTTTTCTTGTAGTGGATGGTAATATGGCGACCTTAGTATCGCGAGTTTTACCCATGATGGAGAATTTGCAGCAAACAATATCAATCCAAGTGAACTTCCAAATAAAGCTATGCTCCCCGGCAACGGCGCCAGAAAATAGTCTTGATGACCCACAAGTATAGGGGATCGCAACAGTCTTCGAGGGAAGTATTACCCAATTTATTGATTCGACACAAGGGGAGACAAAGAACACTTGAAAGCCTTAACAGCGGAGTTGTCAATTCAGCTGCACCTGGAAACAGACTTGCTCGCAAGAGTTTATCAGTAGTAACAGTTTTATAGCAGTAGCAGTAGTGAAATAACAGCAGCAGAGTAACAAAGACAGCAGTAGTGATTTTAGTAAACAGCAGGATTAAAATACTGTAGGCACGGGGACGGATGACGGGCGTTGCATGGATGAGAGAAACTCATGTAACAATCATAGCAGGGCATTTGCAGATAATAATAAAACGGTGTCCAAGTACTAATCAATCAATAGGCATGTGTTCCAATTATAGTCGTACGTGCTCGCAATGAGAAACTTGCACAACATCTTTTGTCCTACCAGCCGGTGGCAGCCGGGCCTCAAGGGAAACTACTGGATATTAAGGTACTCCTTTAAATAGAGTACCGGAGCAAAGCATTAACACTCCGTGAACACATGTGATCCTCACATCGCTACCATTCCCTCCGGTTGTCCCGATTTCTGTCACTTCGGGGCCATTGGTTCCGGACAGCGACATGTGTATACAACTTGCAGGTAAGATCATAAACAACGAATATCATGATGAAATAATAACATGTTCAGATCTGAGATCATGGCACTCGGGCCCTAGTGACAAGCATTAAGCATAACAAGTTGCAACAATATCATAAAAGTACCATCTACGGACACTAGGCACTATGCCCTAACAATCTTATGCTATTACATGACCAATCTCATCCAATCCCTACCATCCCCTTCGGCCTACAGCGGGGGAATTACTCACACATGGATGGGGGAAACATGGCTGGTTGATGGAGAGGCGTTGGCGGTGATGGCGGTGATGATCTCCTCCAATTCCCCGTCCCGGCGGAGTGCCAGAACGGAGACTTCTGGCTCCCGCGACGGAGTTTCGCGATGTGGCGGCGTTCTGGAGGGTTTCTGGCGACTTCGACTTCTCCCCGTGCGTTTTTAGGTCGAGGCGAATAAGTAGTCCGAAGGAGGGCGTCGGAGGCCAGCCGAGGGGGCCACACCACAGGGCCGCGCGGGCCCCCCCTGGGCCGCGCCGCCCTATGGTGTGGGGCCCTCGGGCCTCCACCTTACTTGTCCTTCTGGCTCCGTCAGTATTCTGGGAAAATAGGCCCTTTCGTCAAAATCCCGAGGTTTTTCCTGAAAGTTGGATTTCTGCACAAAAACGAGACACCAGAATAGTTCTACTGAAAACAGCGTTAGTCCGTGTTAGTTGCATCCAAAATACACAAATTAGAGGCAAAACAATAGCAAAAGGGTTCGGGAAAGTAGATACGTTTTGGACGTATCAGTGGACTTTCTCCGGGGTGAAAACCTATGGTCTTTGATCAGGGCGATGACGGCGCTTGTGCACTGATCCCTTCTTGGAGGTATCGCTTTTGGAGTTGGTGGATTTCTGGTGCTGTTTTGGTGGTGTTTGGTCCGCTGTTACAAGGAACTGGTCACTGTAGCGGGATTTTTCTTTTATGTAATTTTTCTTTCTTTTTTAACTGTGTGTATCCATATTGCCATTAGGGCACTACCTTTTTTGCAGAGGCTAAGTGTAATTGGTATCTTTGCAATATTAATATATTTCTTTTATCGAAAAAAATATGGTATGCGAGGAGAAAGTCCATGCACGAGGAGGTCTTCCAGAGCCCAATGGCTATTTCACTTTGTGGAGTGTTTTCTTCGGGACCTGGAGGCTGCGAAGGAACGGAAGACGAACCGTGAAACTTCCTGGTCAACAGAACACCACTGTAGAGCGATGGGTACCACCGCTGGTAGGATGGTGCAAGATAAACGTCGACGGTGCCGTGGCCAAGACGGCAAACCGTGGAGCGGTGGGAGTCTTTTGCCGAACAGTGGAGGGGGTCTACCTGGGAGCGTCGGCAATGGCGTTCGAAGGAGTAACTCGTCCAGCGTGCTTGGAAGCGTTGGCTTGCCGAGAAGCCCTAGCTTTGGCAGATGATGGGGGCAGTCGTAGTTGCGATTGATTGCATGGAAGTCATTCACGGGCTGCAGCAGAAAAACCTGGGAGTTTTCAGCAGCGTGTTGCAAGAGATTACTGCAGGAGCAAGGAGACGAGGCAATATCTCTTTCCTCCATGAAGGTCGAGGATCCAACATAGAAGCCCATAGCTTGGCGCGATCAGCGACCTCGCTCCCTGCAGGGCGCCATGTTTGGTTTTCTAACCCACGTGAAGGGTTGAACTTTCCTGTAACTATCTCGAACAATTAATAGATGAGCAGGAAGTTTCTCCAAAAAATAGAAAGCTACAGCGTGTGCGCACATATTAGCATCTCTTACACCAAACTATACAGAATTCAGAGAACGAAGAGCACACATATTTTATCTCCTAGATAAGAGATCCATACACCGAAGGATCAACCTCAGCGCCCTTCAGTTTCTTCACCGCATCCAAGCTGTCCATCTCTAGGATCACCTTCTGAATGCCAAGATGGTTCGCCAAATTCACACCTTTGCTCCCTTCCCTTGCAGCAAGCAGTTCAGCAAGAATCGGATCTCTAACATGTGAGAACCTGGAGCATTCACCTGCAAAAAAGGATCCATCCTCACGCCTGATCACCACACCAGCTCCACCATCTCCAGCTCGGGTGTTTAGGCCACCATCCACATTTATCTTCAGCCAATTTTGTAGGCGGTGGACGCCAATAAATGGAAGACCTGTTTCGTTGGAGAAGCTCTATTTTTCAGATTTGCCCAGTCCACTAGTGGAAAACGGGGCTACAGACCCGGTTCGTTTGGGCCTTCAGTCCCGGTTTGCAAACCGGGACCAACAAGGCAGGACTAAAGGGTCCCCCTTTAGTTCCGGTTTAAAGTTGCACCGGGTCTAAAGGCCCCGCCCCGTGGTGCGGCGAGGGCGCTCGAGGTGGAGGACCTTTGGTCCCGGTTCGTGGTACGAACCGGGACTGGAAGGTCTCTGCTGCGGCAGAAAATTGCCGTTTCTCTGCCGCGGCACAGGTTTAGGATGGAGCAGCGTTTCTCTGCCGCGGCAGAGAAACGCGCGGCAGAGAAACTGGGCGTTTCTCTGCCGCGGCAGAGTTTCAGCAATGCATATATCATTCAAGAAACCACAAAATATCGTCGTGAATTAATATATATAGACATCGTCAACAGTACACGTAATATGCATGCATATTTACAATATAAAGTCGGATCTCTTTACTAAATCTATTTGCCTTTACGAAGTTGTTCAATATCTAGCTACGACCTCCCAATAGTGCTCTCCAGTTGGGGCAATGACCTCGTTAAGAAAGAATCCCGCGATTTCCTCTTGAATTGCTCGTATGCGATCCTCCGTTATGAGAGTGTCCCGCAGACGTATCATCTATATTAAAAAAGGAGATCAATATATATGAATGAAACTCAATACAATTGATGGTAATAAGATTAATTGTGAAATATTGTTCACTTACACGAGTGTAGTGTATAGCATCCTCCGCATCCCTATGACAGGCCATCTCACGAATGAAGTCGCAGACGTAGTATCCACATAAGTTATTTCCGGGTTCCTGCCTCATACACTTTACGAAAAAATAGTTCGATCAAACTAATAATCAAGCATCGTATTGAAAGAAAATATCATAGAGTTTCACGGACATAGCTATATATATAGTACTACTTACAGGGTAATCTTTAAATGTAAGCTCCGGTTTCCATTTACCCGGAACAGTATTGATGAACCGTTTCCAAGCCCTGCTCGGCAAAGAAAAAATGAGTAAATGAGTTATTGATTAGTTGATGATATTGTCCAATTAGAACATATGAAGATGCCGATACGAAATTGATTGAAATTGATTGAAATTACCTCTGGAGCATGGCAGCCATGTCCGCCCATTGCGCATGTTCTTTACGTTTCGAGTCCATGATATTTACGACTCCTTTGTGAAGATCAATGATTAGGAGAATAAAGTGGAAGCTGCACAAGCATAGCTCAATGATTACGAGAATAAAGTGGAAGCTGCACAAGCATAATGTATGTTATAACACTCACTTGAAGTTGTAGGGAAAAAATATATCCTCTTTGTCTGCTTGCTTCACTAAAAACCTTAGCATGTTGTCCTCTGTGTCCTTGGGGTACTGTTGAACCGTAACTTTATGAACTGTGTCTGGGTCAATGAACCCCAGCTCGTGGAGCTTGCCTCTTTTGTATTCGAGCTTCTTCATTCTGCATAATTAATATATAGCGTACACAAAGAATATAGTGAGGATAATTGTTAGTGCAAATGAATGAGCTGAGCTACAGACTTAATTACATAAATAAATCACTTACAGGCAGTAGCAACTGATGACAGCTTTGTCGAGGGCGTCTTGATTGAATAACTGAAATAGTTCTTCTAACTCAAGGTTTATCTCCTCCCGCCCCCGGAAGTAATGCTCATCTCTAAGATACACCGTGAGGTAGCGATCACCTCTTCGACAGGCTCTCAGGTACCATTCATGCAACCTTCGCATCTGAGTCCCTAGATGCGCGAGCTCGCCAGGTTTGACGAGATCAGATCCATATCTATACTTGTTTACGACTTCAGCCGTTGGATAGTAATCTTGGTACTGAACATCTGCTCCCTGACCTCTAGCCTCCCGTTCGATCATCGATGCCGTCTCTGGATCATCATAGGGCTGCACGACGAAGTGGGGTATGGACTGTTTGTCCTATTGTCCAAGCTGGGCGACATTTTTCGCTTTGCTCGCTCTATTGGACTTACCAAGAGAGCGGTCATAATCACTTCTCGGCTCAGCTCTCTTTATTCTCGTCTCGGCAAAGTGCTTCATTGTATGCGGTGGAATAAACATCTTCTTCGGCGCAAGAAACGCCTTTTGCTCATCAGTCTGCTCACGTGGTAACAACTCTGGAGTCTGTGCCCTCATCGGAGTTGATGATCTCTTCGGAGCTATAGGAGGTGCTTCGGTTAGCTTCCTCTTTTGCTTAGGTGGAGGCGGCGGAGTCTCCTGACGAGGAGGAGGAGGCGGCGGAGTATTGTCACGCGTGGGAGCCGCCTGTGATTCCTGATGAGACTGATCATGCACAGGGGAATCATCATCCCGAAGAGGAGAATCATCACGCGGAGGAGACTGCGCAGGTGGTGGAGGAGGCGGACGAGGTGGCCTGCTTGGTGGCTTCTCACCTGGAAACACAATGTTCTCCTTCCGCCATTGCACGGTGGTTCTACGGGCTTCTCCCAGTTCTTTGATTTCCCCATCTTCACCTGCAGGGTGCTCAAGGACCAACTGCTCATAATCTCTCAGAACTTCATCCACCATCACAACAGCAAAGTCGTCTTGGACCGGACGGCAATGGTAAGTCCTTGTAGGTAAGAGAATGCCGACCGCCGCCTTGAAGGATAGGTTGAAAACTTTAACATGCAGCTCACAAGGACGACTCTCAGTGAGATCATCCACGGGGGGGTAGCGAGGAGGCTCGACCACCTGGTCATCATCATCATTATCCACCTGCTGAGTGGAAGCCACGCTGCTTTTCCGGTGTTGAGATTGCAGCGGGACGATAGCATCGAGCAATGCAGGATCTACAGCCTGCCCCTGAGCCATCTGGGATGTAAGTACTTGGGTTACTATGGTTAATTGGGCTTTCATGGTGCTCATAGAATCCTCTAAGGACGCTATGCGGTCTGTTTCCCTTGCCTTTCTCCTCTCATGGCTTTTATCAGGAAATCTCTTCCTTTCCGCAGGAAAGCCATACTTCCACGGAACGGAGCCTTCTGTGCCCCGTGTTCGTCCGCCGTGTTCTTTGTTCCCAAGGGCGCGTGTCAGCTCATCATTCTCTCTTTCGGGCTGGAACCTCCCCTCCTCCACGTCCTTATGTGCTTGTTCCAGGGCTTCAATGGGCTGCTTCAGATGAGCTTTCTTATAGATACACTTCCCTGTTTCTGGATCCAACTTTCCCCCAATCCCGTAGAACCACTCCTTCGACCGTTTGGTCCAACCGTGTGTCCCTAATCTGATCCCTTTCCTGGTCAGTTCCGCCTCAGCTGCCTGCCACTTAGGACGGTTAGCCCTGTATCCACCTGGACCCATAACTTGGTGATATTTCTTCAACGCAGCATTTGCCTTATTTGTTTCCGACCTTTTCTTAAATTCTTCTGACTCCGTGCTGTACTTCACGAATTCGTCCCAGTGAGTTTTTACCTTCTCACTGTCCGGAGTCTTGTCTTTCTTGATAAGGGCGCGCAATCTTTTCTTGTGGTTCTTGAATAGTTCGGCCATCTTCTTCTTGGCAAAGTCACGGACTGCCTTCTCCATCTTTGCCTTTTCATCGGCATCCCCCTCTGGAGGTACTATGTTGAAATGTGCCATGAGCTTGGTCAGAATGCTGTCTTTGGCTACATCATCGATATAAAGACCTTGAGCTTCTTCCTCTGCAGACAGCTCTAGTCCCTTCGGCTTGTTCCAATCTCGAACGGTGATCGGGATGCAGTCCCTAACAAGCACTCCGCATTGAGCTATAAATGACTTTGCATTACTCTCGGGAGCAATCGGTTTACCATCCTTAGCGATATGGGTGATGTCGCGCCTAACACCGTCGTCCAACTTTTTGGCCGGGCCTCGCTTCCTCGACTTTACAGAAGAAGTGCTCGATCCGGAGGGCTAAAAAAGAAATAATTCATCGTCAGTACAATTTAATTAGTTAATGCATCTAGTCGATCAGCAGCGGCTTAATTTATATACCTGGGTGATAACTACGGTTCCGGAGCCATTATGATGATCTTCTTGCTCACCGGAGCCATTAGGATCTTCTTCCTCATCGTAGCCATCTTCTCTTCGCTCAATATTCTCCGCTCCCTCACGGGAGTCATTCAAAAAAGTTGCGGTGACATCGTCACCGCCATCATCTGGAATACCGTCGTCGCGATCATCCAGAGTACCGTTGGCTATGAGGTCAGCCATGAATTTTTCTTGGGCTTCGTCTCTGTGTCCGTCCATGCTTTCTACAACGATTTGCAAGTTATATATAGGAACCATCATATGATCAAATTAAAGATAATGCAAAAAACTGAAATTGGAGTTACATATATAGTTATTAATTAAGGATCGATAATATAGTGCCGAAAGCAGATAGTGCAGTACATGCATGCATACATAGATCTTATTTAACCCTAATACATCGATCACTACTAGAACCTCTCAACGGCGCCGACCGGGTGCAGAACCGCGCCGGCTGAACACCCAAAGCCACGGAACAGTAACAGGGTCATAGCTAATGTGAGATCCCTGCAATACTGACCATCCGGTCCTATAATAGGTGTCTAACGCATACATGTAACGGCGAACGTGCTCGTCCTCCTCTATAATGCGCTGAGCTACCACCTCCTGCGGGGCTGGCTCCCTCTGAAACGACCGTGGCCCACGCGACCTCCACCAGAGAATATCCGGGTCGACGACGGGACCCGGATTCCGCACCAAGGTGCGCGCCCCGGAAGATAACACCTCCCAGTGCCACCCCGGCGGAGCCCAGTCCCGGACCTCCCCCATCGACAGCATCTGCTCCAAAATGGACCCTCCACGACGCGGCGGCTGGCGCGGCATCGTTGCTACGAAACTAAATTATATATGTACAAACATAAATAAAAAAAACATGATATTGTGCTAAATAAAAAAACTTCACTACTTTTTTACTAACAAATATTTCTAACATATAATGTCAATGCTTTTTTAGTAAGAAATATTTCTAACTAATAAAATTTATCTAACAAATATTACTTTATATTCTAACATGTAAATATTTCTAACATATAATTTTCACAACTTTTAAAATTTCAATATTTGAATTTGAATAACTTATTTCTAACAAATATTCTTTTCACAACTTTTTTCTAACTATAATTTTCACTACTTTTTTCTAACATATAAATTTTTATCTAACAAGTACTTCTAACTAATTTTACGCCGAGATGTGCGCCGATGGCTTTCGGCTCACCCTCGGCACGTACAACACCCCGGAGCTGGAGCATGCATCACATCGATTGAAGAGCGGACCTCTAAGACTTCCCAATAGGGTAGATCCCAAAATATAGATTTCTTCTTCCACATGGGCGCGTGTCCGGCAGCGTCATTCGGAACAGACCGTCCGCTAGGACCCTTTCCAAATATTACATCTAGATCCTTGACCATACCAAATATATCAACACCATCACGATGGGGAGGCTTCCTCCGGTGATCAGCCTCACCGTTGTAATGCTTGCCTTTCTTTCTTACGGGATGGGTATGCCTAAGAAATCGACGATGCCCCAGGTACACGACCTTCTTACATTTTTCCAAATAATCACCTTCGAGCTCATGTAAACAGTGCGTGCATGCATTGTATCCCTTGTTTGACTGTCCTGAAATGTTACCAAGAGCAGGCCAGTCATTGATGGTTACGAAAAGCAGCGCTCGTAGGTCAAATTCCTCCTGCTTGTGCTCGTCCCACACAGGTACACCTGCTATGGACCACAGCTGTAGAAGTTCTTCGACTAATGGCTTCAGGTACACATCAATGTCGTTCCCGGGTTGCTTCGGGCCTTGTATGAGCACTAGCATCATAATGAACTTCCGCTTCATGCACAACCAAGGAGGAAGGTTATATATACAAAGAGTCACAGGCCAGGTGCTATGGCTGCAGCTCTGCTCTCCAAAAGGATTCATGCCATCTGTACTTAGACCAAACCTTAAGTTCCTTGCATCCTGTGCACAGTTTGGGAACTCTCTATCGATTTTTCTCCATTGGGATCCATCAGCAGGGTGCCTCAACATCACGTCTTTCTTACGGTCTTCTTTGTGCCATCGCAACAACCTAGCGTGCTCTTTATTTCTGAACAAGCGTTTCAGCCGTGGTATTATAGGAGCATACCACATAACCTTGGCAGGAACCCTCTTCCTGGGGCGCTCGCCCTCAACATCACCAGGGTCATCTCGTCTGATCTTATACCGCAATGCAGTGCACACCGGACATGCATCCAAATTCTCGTACTCACCACGGTAGAGGATGCAGTCATTAATGCATGCATGTATCTTTTGCACATCTAATCCTAGAGGGCAGACAATCTTCTTCGCTTAAATGCGTCTTTGGCGGGCAATTCGTTACCCCTTGGAAGCTTCCTCTTAATTATTGTCAGCAACTTTCCAAATCCTGAGTCAGTGACACCGTTCTCTGCCTTCCATTGCAACAATTCCAATGTGCTGCCTAGCTTTTTATGGCCATCTTCGCAAGTTGGGTATAACAATTTGTTGTGATCTTCTATCATCTTGTTGAAGGCCAACCTTTCCTTTTCAGTTTCACATTCTCTCCTTGCATCAGCAATGGCCCGACCAAGATCATCATCAGCAGGCTCATCTGGTGCCTCTTGATCTTCTGCTTCATTGTCTTCATTGCCTTCTGCAGTATCACCGTATTCAGGGAAATTGGGATAACCGTCATCATCCTCTTCCTCTTCTTCATTCTCTTCCATCATAACCCCCTCTTTCTCCGTGCTTGGTCCAACAATAGTAACTGGGCATGAAACCGTTCCGCAGAAGGTGGCCGTGAATGGTACTCGAGTGAGCGTAATTTACGATATTCTTGCAGTCAACACATGGACAATACATGAAGCCACCATGTTTGTTTGCCTCAGCCACGGCCATAAAATTACTCAGGCCCGAAGTGAACTCGTCAAAGCGTCGGTCAATGTACATCCATTGCTGATTCATCTGCATGATATAATTAAGCTTATCAAAAACCATCAGAACATCACGATGTATATATATATATATATACACATGCATTTTATCAATTACAGATGAAAGGATAAAGTTGTTAACCTCGATGGAGAAGGAAAAAGCAAGTTAAGTATGGCTTGATTTGTGTAAACTCAAGTGGCAAATCCTCTTAAGCATTTCATCGAACACCTCTTGTGCATGTGAAGAAGAGAGCAAAGCAATACACCCCTCTTGTGAAGAAAGTGAAAAAATGGCTAAGTGTGGCTCACACTTGGGCAGGGGCAAATATAGGCAGATTGGGGACTTTGTCCCGGTTTGTAATACAAACCGGATCCAAAGGGTGGGCCTTTGGTCCCGGTTTGTACTACAAACCGGGACTAAAGGGTCCCGAGGCCTGACACGGCCTGCCGCGCCCTGCCACCGACCCTTTAGTCCCGGTTTGTAGTACAAACCGGGACCAAAGGCCGCTAACGGACAGGCGCCAGCGGGTGGGGTCGCCCAGCGCGAAACGAACCGGGACCAATGCTCACCTTTAGTCCCGGTTTGGTTCAGAACGGGGACATTTGCTCCCAGGGGCTTGGGACCAAAGGCCTCTTCTCCACTAGTGGTCTTCTTGGATCTGATAGACCCTTCTAGCTATCTCCTTTGTATTCAACATTTGTTTCCCTTTAAGTGCTTCATTCCATGATTGCCCTAGCTCGTATAACATTCTTATCAGGAGCGAGGTTGTATCTTCTTTCAAACAATTGAACACATCAAGCATCCAAACTCAGGTTCGGTACGTCTCTCCTTTTCTCCACAAGACGTGGCCATTTCTTTTTTTGATATGCTCCAGTTCCAACCATATCTCCTTCGCATATGCACACTCTCAGAAACAATGTGCAAATATTTCTTAAGGATGGCAATAGTTACCCACGGGTAAGGGTACCTACAGTACCGTACCCGCATGGGCAGGGTTACGCACACTTTTTATACCCATGGCTAGTACCCACGTCCTACTCGTTAAGTCATGAGTAGGGCATGCGTATAGCATTATACCTGTGCATATACTCATACCCTACTCATTTATACTGACATGTGGACCTTACCCGTGGAGCTCCGACCTATGCAGCGGAGCAGCCATCAGTTGTCATCAATTGTTAATTTGTCACGTGACTCGTCTACTCTTGTTGACTTACGAGTTTTGAGTTCGGAACTGTGATTTCTAAATTAAAATAATTGTCTGATACTCAACTACCTGTTATTGAATTGAGATAGTTGATTTTCTTGTCAAATGTGCTATCGGTGAATGTAGAATTGTGAATAACTTGTGTACTATTTGATCTAGCCGCTAGGTACCAATGGGTACGGGTACCGCCGGGTATGGGTATGGGTAAAGTTTCATACCCGTGGGACGGGTAGGGGTAAAATTTTGTATCCACTAACTATACGGATATGAGTATGATACTAGCACAAATGCCCGTGCGTTGCACCGGGATAAATAGTATCTGTGTTGTGGATGTGATAAATACTCAACTGAATTTTATATATTGAATAGATTTTTGTTTTAAAGTTTAGCGACCAGGTTCGAATACAATTTTGATTAAATAAAATTAGTATTTTTGTTCAATCTTATTTTTATTTTGTAAGATAATAAAGTTTTTTCCTATTTATTTGCACGTTTTCCTATTAAATTGCATCTAATCTTAACGGTGAAAAAAAACTTCAACTTGTTTCAAGAAATAACAAAAAAAGACCTAATTATATTCACCTAGCCTAAGCTTCTTAAATTAGTGGGAAAAAAATCCGACCTCAACCAATAGACATTGTGTACAAATGTCAGCAATGCTAAAACTGGGCAGGTACGGATTTTGCAAGTTAACCTGCAGCTTATAGCCGATTCAAGGATAGTTGAAGTCAATTTATTCCTCTTGCACGCATCAGGTAGGTGTGTTTGTTATTTTTTTTGGCCCCATCCACAGCCGAAATAAAAACCGATTTTTCTCTAGTTATTTCCTATATTAAAACTATGTTAAATGGCTTTAAAACAAAGCAGAAAATAAAAACAGGAAAAAGGTTTTATTAAAAAAAACAGGGGAGAGGAGCTCTCCAACCTGGCCAGGCCAGACCCAGCCCAGCCGGCGGCCCAACAACCCAGCACAGCCCACCCCGGGCCAAACCCTAGCCCCCACCGACAGCCTCCTGGCTGTTTTGCACCCCACAGCCCCGCCGCCGGCCTCTTTTCACCCCCCAGCTTCTTCCCTTTTCCTCTCAGGTCCCTCACCCTCTCTTTCTCTGTGGTCTGTGCCCGAGAACTGTGCCCGAGAACCCCACCCGAGCCGCTCGTCCCCATCCTCTCTTAGCTGGCTCCGCCTACTCACCGCCGCTCGTCCCCATCCTCTCTTTTTTGCAGAGGCTAAGTGTAATTGGTATCTTTGCAATATTAATATATTTCTTTTATCGAAAAAAATATGGTATGCGAGGAGAAAGTCCATGCACGAGGAGGTCTTCCAGAGCCCAATGGCTATTTCACTTTGTGGAGTGTTTTCTTCGGGACCTGGAGGCTGCGAAGGAACGGAAGACGAACCGTGAAACTTCCTGGTCAACAGAACACCACTGTAGAGCGATGGGTACCACCGCTGGTAGGATGGTGCAAGATAAACGTCGACGGTGCCGTGGCCAAGACGGCAAACCGTGGAGCGGTGGGAGTCTTTTGCCGAACAGTGGAGGGGGTCTACCTGGGAGCGTCGGCAATGGCGTTCGAAGGAGTAACTCGTCCAGCGTGCTTGGAAGCGTTGGCTTGCCGAGAAGCCCTAGCTTTGGCAGATGATGGGGGCAGTCGTAGTTGCGATTGATTGCATGGAAGTCATTCACGGGCTGCAGCAGAAAAACCTGGGAGTTTTCAGCAGCGTGTTGCAAGAGATTACTGCAGGAGCAAGGAGACGAGGCAATATCTCTTTCCTCCATGAAGGTCGAGGATCCAACATAGAAGCCCATAGCTTGGCGCGATCAGCGACCTCGCTCCCTGCAGGGCGCCATGTTTGGTTTTCTAACCCACGTGAAGGGTTGAACTTTCCTGTAACTATCTCGAACAATTAATAGATGAGCAGGAAGTTTCTCCAAAAAATAGAAAGCTACAGCGTGTGCGCACATATTAGCATCTCTTACACCAAACTATACAGAATTCAGAGAACGAAGAGCACACATATTTTATCTCCTAGATAAGAGATCCATACACCGAAGGATCAACCTCAGCGCCCTTCAGTTTCTTCACCGCATCCAAGCTGTCCATCTCTAGGATCACCTTCTGAATGCCAAGATGGTTCGCCAAATTCACACCTTTGCTCCCTTCCCTTGCAGCAAGCAGTTCAGCAAGAATCGGATCTCTAACATGTGAGAACCTGGAGCATTCACCTGCAAAAAAGGATCCATCCTCACGCCTGATCACCACACCAGCTCCACCATCTCCAGCTCGGGTGTTTAGGCCACCATCCACATTTATCTTCAGCCAATTTTGTAGGCGGTGGACGCCAATAAATGGAAGACCTGTTTCGTTGGAGAAGCTCTATTTTTCAGATTTGCCCAGTCCACTAGTGGAAAACGGGGCTACAGACCCGGTTCGTTTGGGCCTTCAGTCCCGGTTTGCAAACCGGGACCAACAAGGCAGGACTAAAGGGTCCCCCTTTAGTTCCGGTTTAAAGTTGCACCGGGTCTAAAGGCCCCGCCCCGTGGTGCGGCGAGGGCGCTCGAGGTGGAGGACCTTTGGTCCCGGTTCGTGGTACGAACCGGGACTGGAAGGTCTCTGCTGCGGCAGAAAATTGCCGTTTCTCTGCCGCGGCACAGGTTTAGGATGGAGCAGCGTTTCTCTGCCGCGGCAGAAAGCGCGCAGAAAAGCTGGGCGTTTCTCTGCGCGGCAGTTTCAGCAATGCATATATCATTCAAGAAACCACAAAATATCGTCGTGAATTAATATATATAGACATCGTCAACAGTACACGTAATATGCATGCATATTTACAATATAAAGTCGGATCTCTTTACTAAATCTATTTGCCTTTACGAAGTTGTTCAATATCTAGCTACGACCTCCCAATAGTGCTCTCCAGTTGGGGCAATGACCTCGTTAAGAAAGAATCCCGCGATTTCCTCTTGAATTGCTCGTATGCGATCCTCCGTTATGAGAGTGTCCCGCAGACGTATCATCTATATTAAAAAAGGAGATCAATATATATGAATGAAACTCAATACAATTGATGGTAATAAGATTAATTGTGAAATATTGTTCACTTACACGAGTGTAGTGTATAGCATCCTCCGCATCCCTATGACAGGCCATCTCACGAATGAAGTCGCAGACGTAGTATCCACATAAGTTATTTCCGGGTTCCTGCCTCATACACTTTACGAAAAAATAGTTCGATCAAACTAATAATCAAGCATCGTATTGAAAGAAAATATCATAGAGTTTCACGGACATAGCTATATATATAGTACTACTTACAGGGTAATCTTTAAATGTAAGCTCTGGTTTCCATTTACCGAACGATATTGATGAACCGTTTCCAAGCCCTGCTCGCAAAGAAAAATGAGTAAATGAGTTATTGATTAGTTGATGATATTGTCCAATTAGAACATATGAAGATGCCGATACGAAATTGATTGAAATTGATTGAAATTACCTCTGGAGCATGGCAGCCATGTCCGCCCATTGCGCATGTTCTTTACGTTTCGAGTCCATGACATTTACGACTCCTTTGTGAAGATCAATGATTAGGAGAATAAAGTGGAAGCTGCACAAGCATAGCTCAATGATTACGAGAATAAAGTGGAAGCTGCACAAGCATAATGTATGTTATAACACTCACTTGAAGTTGTAGGGAAAAAATATATCCTCTTTGTCTGCTTGCTTCACTAAAAACCTTAGCATGTTGTCCTCTGTGTCCTTGGGGTACTGTTGAACCGTAACTTTATGAGCGTGTGCAGGTCAATGAACCCCAGCTCGTGGAGCTTGCCTCTTTTGTATTCGAGCTTCTTCATTCTGCATAATTAATATATAGCGTACACAAAGAATATAGTGAGGATAATTGTTAGTGCAAATGAATGAGCTGAGCTACAGACTTAATTACATAAATAAATCACTTACAGGCAGTAGCAACTGATGACAGCTTTGTCGAGGGCGTCTTGATTGAATAACTGAAATAGTTCTTCTAACTCAAGGTTTATCTCCTCCCGCCCCCGGAAGTAATGCTCATCTCTAAGATACACCGTGAGGTAGCGATCACCTCTTCGACAGGCTCTCAGGTACCATTCATGCAACCTTCGCATCTGAGTCCCTAGATGCGCGAGCTCGCCAGGTTTGACGAGATCAGATCCATATCTATACTTGTTTACGACTTCAGCCGTTGGATAGTAATCTTGGTACTGAACATCTGCTCCCTGACCTCTAGCCTCCCGTTCGATCATCGATGCCGTCTCTGGATCATCATAGGGCTGCACGACGAAGTGGGGTATGGACTGTTTGTCCTATTGTCCAAGCTGGGCGACATTTTTCGCTTTGCTCGCTCTATTGGACTTACCAAGAGAGCGGTCATAATCACTTCTCGGCTCAGCTCTCTTTATTCTCGTCTCGGCAAAGTGCTTCATTGTATGCGGTGGAATAAACATCTTCTTCGGCGCAAGAAACGCCTTTGCTCATCGATCTGCTCACGTGGTAACAACTGCGGAGTCTGTGCCCTCATCGGAGTTGATGATCTCTTCGGAGCTATAGGAGGTGCTTCGGTTAGCTTCCTCTTTTGCTTAGGTGGAGGCGGCGGAGTCTCCTGACGAGGAGGAGGAGGCGGCGGAGTATTGTCACGCGTGGGAGCCGCCTGTGATTCCTGATGAGACTGATCATGCACAGGGGAATCATCATCCCGAAGAGGAGAATCATCACGCGGAGGAGACTGCGCAGGTGGTGGAGGAGGCGGACGAGGTGGCCTGCTTGGTGGCTTCTCACCTGGAAACACAATGTTCTCCTTCCGCCATTGCACGGTGGTTCTACGGGCTTCTCCCTGTTCTTTGATTTCGCCATCTTCACCTGCAGGGTGCTCATGGACCAACTGCTCATAATCTCTCGAGAACTTCATCCACCATCACAACAAAGAAAGTCGTCTTGGACCGGACGGCAATGGTAAGTCCTTGTAGGTAAGAGAATGCCGACCGCCGCCTTGAAGGATAGGTTGAAAACTTTAACATGCAGCTCACAAGGACGACTCTCAGTGAGATCATCCACGGGGGGGTAGCGAGGAGGCTCGACCACCTGGTCATCATCATCATTATCCACCTGCTGAGTGGAAGCCACGCTGCTTTTCCGGTGTTGAGATTGCAGCGGGACGATAGCATCGAGCAATGCAGGATCTACAGCCTGCCCCTGAGCCATCTGGGATGTAAGTACTTGGGTTACTATGGTTAATTGGGCTTTCATGGTGCTCATAGAATCCTCTAAGGACGCTATGCGGTCTGTTTCCCTTGCCTTTCTCCTCTCATGGCTTTTATCAGGAAATCTCTTCCTTTCCGCAGGAAAGCCATACTTCCACGGAACGGAGCCTTCTGTGCCCCGTGTTCGTCCGCCGTGTTCTTTGTTCCCAAGGGCGCGTGTCAGCTCATCATTCTCTCTTTCGGGCTGGAACCTCCTCCTCCACGTCCTTATGTGCTTGTTCCAGGGCTTCAATGGGCTGCTTCGATGAGCTTTCTTATAGATACACTTCCACTGTTTCTGGATCCAACTTTCCCCCAATCCCGTAGAACCACTCCTTCGACCGTTTGGTCCAACCGTGTGTCCCTAATCTGATCCCTTTCCTGGTCAGTTCCGCCTCAGCTGCCTGCCACTTAGGACGGTTAGCCCTGTATCCACCTGGACCCATAACTTGGTGATATTTCTTCAACGCAGCATTTGCCTTATTTGTTTCCGACCTTTTCTTAAATTCTTCTGACTCCGTGCTGTACTTCACGAATTCGTCCCAGTGAGTTTTTACCTTCTCACTGTCCGGAGTCTTGTCTTTCTTGATAAGGGCGCGCAATCTTTTCTTGTGGTTCTTGAATAGTTCGGCCATCTTCTTCTTGGCAAAGTCACGGACTGCCTTCTCCATCTTTGCCTTTTCATCGGCATCCCCTCACGGAGGTACTATGTTGAAATGTGCCATGAGCTTGGTCAGAATGCTGTCTTTGGCTACATCATCGATATAAAGACCTTGAGCTTCTTCCTCTGCAGACAGCTCTAGTCCCTTCGGCTTGTTCCAATCTCGAACGGTGATCGGGATGCAGTCCCTAACAAGCACTCCGCATTGAGCTATAAATGACTTTGCATTACTCTCGGGAGCAATCGGTTTACCATCCTTAGCGATATGGGTGATGTCGCGCCTAACACCGTCGTCCAACTTTTTGGCCGGGCCTCGCTTCCTCGACTTTACGGAAGAAGTGCTCGATCCGGAGGGCTAAAAAAGAAATAATTCATCGTCAGTACAATTTAATTAGTTAATGCATCTAGTCGATCAGCAGCGGCTTAATTTATATACCTGGGTGATAACTACGGTTCCGGAGCCATTATGATGATCTTCTTGCTCACCGGAGCCATTAGGATCTTCTTCCTCATCGTAGCCATCTTCTCTTCGCTCAATATTCTCCGCTCCCTCACGGGAGTCATTCAAAAAAGTTGCGGTGACATCGTCACCGCCATCATCTGGAATACCGTCGTCGCGATCATCCAGAGTACCGTTGGCTATGAGGTCAGCCATGAATTTTTCTTGGGCTTCGTCTCTGTGTCCGTCCATGCTTTCTACAACGATTTGCAAGTTATATATAGGAACCATCATATGATCAAATTAAAGATAATGCAAAAAACTGAAATTGGAGTTACATATATAGTTATTAATTAAGGATCGATAATATAGTGCCGAAAGCAGATAGTGCAGTACATGCATGCATACATAGATCTTATTTAACCCTAATACATCGATCACTACTAGAACCTCTCAACGGCGCCGACCGGGTGCAGAACCGCGCCGGCTGAACACCCAAAGCCACGGAACAGTAACAGGGTCATAGCTAATGTGAGATCCCTGCAATACTGACCATCCGGTCCTATAATAGGTGTCTAACGCATACATGTAACGGCGAACGTGCTCGTCCTCCTCTATAATGCGCTGAGCTACCACCTCCTGCGGGGCTGGCTCCCTCTGAAACGACCGTGGCCCACGCGACCTCCACCGAGAGAATATCCGGGTCGACGACGGGACCCGGATTCCGCACCAAGGTGCGCGCCCCGGAAGATAACACCTCCCAGTGCCACCCCGGCGGAGCCCAGTCCCGGACCTCCCCCATCGACAGCATCTGCTCCAAAATGGACCCTCCACGACGCGGCGGCTGGCGCGGCATCGTTGCTACGAAACTAAATTATATATGTACAAACATAAATAAAAAAAACATGATATTGTGCTAAATAAAAAAACTTCACTACTTTTTTACTAACAAATATTTCTAACATATAATGTCAATGCTTTTTTAGTAAGAAATATTTCTAACTAATAAAATTTATCTAACAAATATTACTTTATATTCTAACATGTAAATATTTCTAACATATAATTTTCACAACTTTTAAAATTTCAATATTTGAATTTGAATAACTTATTTCTAACAAATATTCTTTTCACAACTTTTTTCTAACTATAATTTTCACTACTTTTTTCTAACATATAAATTTTTATCTAACAAGTACTTCTAACTAATTTTACGCCGAGATGTGCGCCGATGGCTTTCGGCTCACCCTCGGCACGTACAACACCCCGGAGCTGGAGCATGCATCACATCGATTGAAGAGCGGACCTCTAAGACTTCCCAATAGGGTAGATCCCAAAATATAGATTTCTTCTTCCACATGGGCGCGTGTCCGGCAGCGTCATTCGGAACAGACCGTCCGCTAGGACCCTTTCCAAATATTACATCTAGATCCTTGACCATACCAAATATATCAACACCATCACGATGGGGAGGCTTCCTCCGGTGATCAGCCTCACCGTTGTAATGCTTGCCTTTCTTTCTTACGGGATGGGTATGCCTAAGAAATCGACGATGCCCCAGGTACACGACCTTCTTACATTTTTCCAAATAATCACCTTCGAGCTCATGTAAACAGTGCGTGCATGCATTGTATCCCTTGTTTGACTGTCCTGAAATGTTACCAAGAGCAGGCCAGTCATTGATGGTTACTGGCGAGCGCTCGTAGGTCAAATTCCTCCTGCTTGTGCTCGTCCCACACAGGTACACCTGCTATGGACCACAGCTGTAGAAGTTCTTCGACTAATGGCTTCAGGTACACATCAATGTCGTTCCCGGGTTGCTTCGGGCCTTGTATGAGCACTAGCATCATAATGAACTTCCGCTTCATGCACAACCAAGGAGGAAGGTTATATATACAAAGAGTCACAGGCCAGGTGCTATGGCTGCAGCTCTGCTCTCCAAAAGGATTCATGCCATCTGTACTTAGACCAAACCTTAAGTTCCTTGCATCCTGTGCAAAGTTTGGGAACTCTCTATCGATTTTTCTCCATTGGGATCCATCAGCAGGGTGCCTCAACATCACGTCTTTCTTACGGTCTTCTTTGTGCCATCGCAACAACCTAGCGTGCTCTTTATTTCTGAACAAGCGTTTCAGCCGTGGTATTATAGGAGCATACCACATAACCTTGGCAGGAACCCTCTTCCTGGGGCGCTCGCCCTCAACATCACCAGGGTCATCTCGTCTGATCTTATACCGCAATGCAGTGCACACCGGACATGCATCCAAATTCTCGTACTCACCACGGTAGAGGATGCAGTCATTAATGCATGCATGTATCTTTTGCACATCTAATCCTAGAGGGCAGACAATCTTCTTCGCTTCGTACGTCTTTGGCGGGCAATTCGTTACCCCTTGGAAGCTTCCTCTTAATTATTGTCGCAACTTTCCAAATCCTGAGTCGGTGACACCGTTCTACGCCTTCCATTGCAACAATTCCAATGTGCTGCCTAGCTTTTTATGGCCATCTTCGCAAGTTGGGTATAACAATTTGTTGTGATCTTCTATCATCTTGTTGAAGGCCAACCTTTCCTTTTCAGTTTCACATTCTCTCCTTGCATCAGCAATGGCCCGACCAAGATCATCATCAGCAGGCTCATCTGGTGCCTCTTGATCTTCTGCTTCATTGTCTTCATTGCCTTCTGCAGTATCACCGTATTCAGGGAAATTGGGATAACCGTCATCATCCTCTTCCTCTTCTTCATTCTCTTCCATCATAACCCCCTCTTTCTCCGTGCTTGGTCCAACAATAGTAACTGGGCATGAAACCGTTCCGCAGAAGGTGGCCGTGAATGGTACTCGAGTGAGCGTAATTTACGATATTCTTGCAGTCAACACATGGACAATACATGAAGCCACCATGTTTGTTTGCCTCAGCCACGGCCATAAAATTACTCAGGCCCGAAGTGAACTCGTCAAAGCGTCGGTCAATGTACATCCATTGCCGATTCATCTGCATGATATAATTAAGCTTATCAAAAACCATCAGAACATCACGATGTATATATATATATATATATACACATGCATTTTATCAATTACAGATGAAAGGATAAAGTTGTTAACCTCGATGGAGAAGGAAAAAGCAAGTTAAGTATGGCTTGATTTGTGTAAACTCAAGTGGCAAATCCTCTTAAGCATTTCATCGAACACCTCTTGTGCATGTGAAGAAGAGAGCAAAGCAATACACCCCTCTTGTGAAGAAAGTGAAAAAATGGCTAAGTGTGGCTCACACTTGGGCAGGGGCAAATATAGGCAGATTGGGGACTTTGTCCCGGTTTGTAATACAAACCGGATCCAAAGGGTGGGCCTTTGGTCCCGGTTTGTACTACAAACCGGGACTAAAGGGTCCCGAGGCCTGACACGGCCTGCCGCGCCCTGCCACCGACCCTTTAGTCCCGGTTTGTAGTACAAACCGGGACCAAAGGCCGCAAACGGACCGGCGCCAGGTGGGGTCGCCCGGTAGCGAAACGAACCGGGACCAATGCTCACCTTCAGTCCCGGTTTGGTTCAGAACGGGGACATTTGCTCCCAGGGGCTTGGGACCAAAGGCCTCTTCTCCACTAGTGGTCTTCTTGGATCTGATAGACCCTTCTAGCTATCTCCTTTGTATTCAACATTTGTTTCCCTTTAAGTGCTTCATTCCATGATTGCCCTAGCTCGTATAACATTCTTATCAGGAGCGAGGTTGTATCTTCTTTCAAACAATTGAACACATCAAGCATCCAAACTCAGGTTCGAGTGCGTCTCTCCTTTTCTCCACAAGACGTGGCCATTTCTTTTTGATATGCTCCAGTTCCAACCATATCTCCTTCGCATATGCACACTCTCAGAAACAATGTGCAAATATTTCTTAAGGATGGCAATAGTTACCCACGGGTAAGGGTACCTACAGTACCGTACCCGCATGGGCAGGGTTACGCACACTTTTTATACCCATGGCTAGTACCCACGTCCTACTCGTTAAGTCATGAGTAGGGCATGCGTATAGCATTATACCTGTGCATATACTCATACCCTACTCATTTATACTGACATGTGGACCTTACCTGTGGAGCTCCGACCTATGCAGCGGAGCAGCCATCAGTTGTCATCAATTGTTAATTTGTCACGTGACTCGTCTACTCTTGTTGACTTACGAGTTTTGAGTTCGGAACTGTGATTTCTAAATTAAAATAATTGTCTGATACTCAACTACCTGTTATTGAATTGAGATAGTTGATTTTCTTGTCAAATGTGCTATCGGTGAATGTAGAATTGTGAATAACTTGTGTACTATTTGATCTAGCCGCTAGGTACCAATGGGTACGGGTACCGCCGGGTATGGGTATGGGTAAAGTTTCATACCCGTGGGACGGGTAGGGGTAAAATTTTGTATCCACTAACTATACGGATATGAGTATGATACTAGCACAAATGCCCGTGCGTTGCACCGGGATAAATAGTATCTGTGTTGTGGATGTGATAAATACTCAACTGAATTTTATATATTGAATAGATTTTTGTTTTAAAGTTTAGCGACCAGGTTCGAATACAATTTTGATTAAATAAAATTAGTATTTTTGTTCAATCTTATTTTTATTTTGTAAGATAATAAAGTTTTTTCCTATTTATTTGCACGTTTTCCTATTAAATTGCATCTAATCTTAACGGTGAAAAAAAACTTCAACTTGTTTCAAGAAATAACAAAAAAAGACCTAATTATATTCACCTAGCCTAAGCTTCTTAAATTAGTGGGAAAAAAAATCCGACCTCAACCAATAGACATTGTGTACAAATGTCAGCAATGCTAAAACTGGGCAGGTACGGATTTTGCAAGTTAACCTGCAGCTTATAGCCGATTCAAGGATAGTTGAAGTCAATTTATTCCTCTTGCACGCATCAGGTAGGTGTGTTTGTTATTTTTTTTGGCCCCATCCACAGCCGAAATAAAAACCGATTTTTCTCTAGTTATTTCCTATATTAAAACTATGTTAAATGGCTTTAAAACAAAGCAGAAAATAAAAACAGGAAAAAGGTTTTATTAAAAAAAACAGGGGAGAGGAGCTCTCCAACCTGGCCAGGCCAGACCCAGCCCAGCCGGCGGCCCAACAACCCAGCACAGCCCACCCCGGGCCAAACCCTAGCCCCCACCGACAGCCTCCTGGCTGTTTTGCACCCCACAGCCCCGCCGCCGGCCTCTTTTCACCCCCCAGCTTCTTCCCTTTTCCTCTCAGGTCCCTCACCCTCTCTTTCTCTGTGGTCTGTGCCCGAGAACCCCACCCGAGCCGCTCGTCCCCATCCTCTCTTAGCTGGCTCCGCCTACTCACCGCCGCCAACCGCGCTGCCGCTGCGTCCCCGCGCCGACGTCGTCAACCCCGACCTCCTCATGTCCTCGCGCGGACGTCGCTCAGCTCCGCCGTCGACCTCCGTTCTGTCCTCAAGGCCGCCGCGTCTCGCCCCGGGGCTGCCCGCGCACCAAGCGCAGGCCCCGAGCTCTCCTCCCTCAGCGCTCGTCCCGCGCCGCCTGCCAGGGTCAACGTCGCCGCCTCCTCTCAGTACCCTAGCGCGCCGCCTTCGAGTTCTGCCGGTCGCCGTCACGACCGCCTCTCATCCTTGCTCAAATTCCTCGCCCGCAGGCCGCGCCGCCCCTTTTAGCTCTCCTCACCCGCACACACAGGCCCGCGATGCGATGCTTTCTTCCGTGCAATTTCCTCCTTTAATCTGCTTCTTTAATTTCCTCCTTTAATTCCCGTCCGTTCCCAAATTATGTGGACGTGATCCTTTCCTTCTTTTAGTTCCGTCCATCTTTGCTGATATTTGTCAGCTTGTTATAACCCAGAAGATTTAGGCATATAAACTGGTGGATTTCGTTCTATGCGAGCGAGGTGGGACTATTGATTTCCTGTGTGAACCAGCGCTGCGATATTTTTGGACTATTGATTTCCTGAACCAGCGCTGCGATATTTTTGGCCAAAAAAGCCCAGTGGTAGCCCTGTACGCGGCCCTCTCGAGGGAAAGGATGAACCGGTAGCCTGGCAGAACGAATCGGTATGGTGGCAACTTGATGTATTATGCGATTTGGTGGGAGGGTAAAACGGTCCAAAAAAATGTTGGACGAAAATTTTGGCAGAAACCTTAGCTCCTTTATTATTAGGTATAGATTGCTCTGTCCTACCCATTGCCATCCTTATTCTTCCCTTCAACAGTAGTGACACAAAACATTTCCTTTTATCTTCCTTCTTGATAATTCAGCTCCCACCCCTACACTTCGTTGGGCCAATCTCCAAGAATGGATCTTCATCTTCCCTCGGACATTTGAGCCCCACAGTTTTGTTAATGTGTATAACTTCAGACTGTTGGTTGCATTGGGTAGTGCATTAAGCTTGACATAGTATCATAGTGAAATATGATTTTTTTTTTTCCGAACGCACAACTCCATACTCTGTCCATGTACAAGTCCTCTTGTGCCTATCTCTGAGTTTCACGTATTGACTTTTCTCTTCTCCTGTCACACGCGAGGAGGTTGTTAATGTGTATAAGTTGAAAGATTGCGGAATATGATTGTATTGATATGCGGTAATTGATTGATTACATTGAGCCTCTTGGGCTGTTTATATAGTAGAGATGACTTGGAGGGCAAGAAGCCTAGTAGAGATAGAATTGGAGTACAATCTTAAACTACCTAATATAAGTAAACGTAATATACTCTAACACCCCCCCCCATGATCGGATCGGTAGTGACGCGGATGGTCCGACTGGAGAAGAAGCCGAAGACGTGGTGTAGCCCTTGATGCCGATGTCGATGAAGCCATTGTTTGTCGTGGTGTATGGTGCCGTGTTTGATGTAGTCGCCTTGGAGAACGTAGTTGAGGTAGATGGTGTTTTGGTCGTTGTCGTCGTTGAGCCCGGGAAGACGCTCGAAAGGAGGGAGACGATGTCGTAGTTGTTGTGGTCGAAGTAGTAGTCGACACGCCGCGTCGAGCTTGCCGGGCTCGGGAGCGCGCCGGGGACGAAGGCACGCGCCGGTGTTGCCAGTACCGGACGTGCGAAGACAGGGACCACCATAAGCCATGCGCGCCAGAATTGGATGAAGTAGCAGAGAAGGCCTCCGTGATCGGTCGGTGTGTAGAAGTTGTCCGCCGATTGTCGGAGTAAACGAAGTAGCTTTAAGAAGAAAAATTAAGCACGGGCGTGCAAATAAAAATAGACTGCAACTCTGGCGGCGAGGTCGTGGTGGACGAAGACGACGATGTAGTTGTTGAAGTATATTCCGGGGATTAAACCCGGGTTCCGCGTAGATTGTCGCGGTGTCGAAGAAGATCCCCGTTGGTGTTGACGATGACCATGAGTGTTGGCGACGATGCAGTTGTCGGCGATGACCAGCGACGATGGCTCGACGTACATCGGATTATTTGGTGGCTAAAGAGAGAGAAAGAAACATATCTAAATCGAAAATTGCTAAACTATGAAACTAATCTAAAGAGAAACCTAGCTACGAGATTGGATGCCCCCGGCGGAGATCATGGAGATCGATCTCCCCGGGGGCGGCGGAAGCAGTGGGTGGCTAAACCCTAGGTCGCGGAAAGAACCGCTCTGATACCATGAAAGATTGCGGAATATGATTGTATTGATATGCGGTAATTGATTGATTACATTGAGCCTCTTGGGCTGTTTATATAGTAGAGAAGATTTGAAGGGCAAGAAGCCTAGTAGAGATAGAATTGGAGTACAATTTTAAACTACCTAATATAACTAAACGTAATATACTCTAACATGAATAGGCTAACCCTTTTCATCAGTTCGGACTATTGGTTGCGTTGGCTAGTGTGTTAAGCTTGACAAGTTTCATCGAGCCACGATGAAAATCGACTAAAGAAGATGACGATCCGCCCATCTTGCCATAGAAAAGGACATACTCTTCAAACCTTTTGCATTTATAGGCTGATCTGTGAAAAGCCCATTTGCTGTCCAGTTCCATGCTATGTAGTCTTCTCCTTCCCAATTACCCACCCTTACACGTAGGATGTCTTCAGCATCAGATTTACTGAAAATTGTATTCTCCATCAACGTAGCTAGTCGTGGAAAAAAGGGAATATTGATGCCGTGCATGTCGAATACATACAAGTTCACTTGACCTGTTGGCACGCGAATTTGTCCAAGAAAAATCATCTCTGCAAAAGAAGCACGATATTAGTTTTTGAACGGACTGAAAGCATGCATGCACGATCACCACATAGAACTATACGCACAAACTGAGAATCTTAAGCAGTAAACAGGGGTACGTGGAGACTGGCCCCAGGCCACCCCGGCCATGGCCCGGGGCGTGGCTGCGTTTTTCTTCGTTGACTGTAGCTACAGTGCTCTGAAGGTGGCCTGAGGCGTCCCGTCGTCCTGGCTACGCTAGTGACTACAAGGGCTGATGTGTTTGGTAGCGGTGAAACCTGTCGAGAATCAACGCGGAAGACATCTCTGTCCAAGTTCGGCGAGAATAGCATATAGCCGCACTTTAAGACCGAATGTCAAGCTGGTCGCTGCAGGACTTTTACTTAGATGTGAGGTCCAAAGCCGCACATTAAGACATGAGATGCCAGTATGTGGTCGTAAGGCGGCATCTGTTTTTAAACCCGGGCCAGCTGAGTACCCAGCTCACACTTCACAGCTCCTCTAGCTCTCACACACTGTCACGGACACCACCAGCCGGCAAAATCCTGCTGACGCGTGTTCTGCTCCGGACACCGGAGGTGCGCTATACTCTCCATCTCCTTATTCACGTATTTTCCTTTCACATGAGTGCGTCTTGCTGCCTGACTTGTAACAGTACTTCAGTTCATTTACGTGATCACTTGGCGTATGCAGTCATATCACCTAGTGCGGTCATGGCGAATTCCACGGTGCCCCCACCGCTGCATCGCCTGGTTCTCTCGTCTGTCCTGCTGCTTCTTCTCCTCCTTGCTTCTAGGCAAGCCGAGGGCCATGCCATGCCACGTCGAGGCACTTCGCTGAGATCTCAAGCCAGGGCACTTCTCCGCTGGAAATCATCTGTCACGTACTCATCCAAACACCAGCTTGGAACCTGGAGAGATGACGGCATGTACCCGTGCAACTGGACCGGCATCACCTGCGGCGACACTCGGTCACGCGGAGGAACCACAGCTAAGGTCATCCGAGGGATTTCCCTTGGTGGCGCTGGCCTTGTAGGACAACTCGACGCACTGAGATTCCAGTCACTCCCATACCTCGTCAACCTCGACCTCAGCAATAACTTCCATCTCTCTGGTGCCATCCCTCCTGGCATCAGTTCTCTGTCCATGCTTTCCAGCCTCAACTTCTCCGGTGATCAGCTTGGTGCGCAAATACCTGAATCAATTTGCAACCTGGCGAGGCTCACACACATTGACCTCTCGTTCAACAATCTGACCGGCCAAATCCCTCCTGCCTTGGCTAATCTCTCAAGACTTGTTTTTCTTTATATGAATGGGAATAGGCTCTCAGGTAACATACCATGGCATCTCGGACAGCTTCAAAACATAAGGAAGATGGAATTGAGTTACAATATCCTCTCTGGCCAAATACCTTCCTCCCTTACAAACCTAACGAATCTCTACTATCTTGGCCTCTGTGGAAATCGTCTGTCAGGACCCATACCTGAAGCGCTAGGACAAGTCCAAAATCTACAAGAACTATACTTGCACAAAAACAATCTGGACGGCACAATTCCGCCCTCCCTCGGAAACCTCACAATGCTCAAGGTCATGTACATATATATAAATCAGCTCACTGGTCCGATCCGGGTAGAGCTTGCGAGGATCTCGAGCTTGACTGAGCTGGATTTTTCAGAGAATCGTTTGACCGGCTCCATTCCTTCTAGTGTTGCTGGAAATCTTACTTTGATGACCTTTTTTTCTGTTTGGAGTAACCTCCTTACTGGATCCATCCCTCATGAGTTTGGAAAACTCGTGAATCTGGAAAAACTCTACCTCACAGAAAATTTCATAGCGGGATCAGTACCGCCAAGTTTAGGGAACATTTCTTCACTTCGTCAAATAGCAATAAATAGCAATATTCTCTCTGGGGAATTGCCGACTGAGTTTGGAAATCTGGCAAATTTAGAATTACTTCACGTCTATGAAAACCAATTGTCCGGCTCAATCCCTCAGAGTTTTGGAAGACTGGTGAGAATGACAGATATGCGACTATTCATGAACCAGCTCTCCGGACCTATTCCTTCGGTACTCTCCAACCTTACCAATTTGGTCATCATTGCACTGAATGACAACTATTTGATTGGGCGCTTGCCAGATTTGTGCCAAAGTAAAAAACTACAGATTTTTCGAGTTTTTAAGAACAGTCTGGATGGTCCTGTTCCCAAAGGTTTGAGGGATTGCAGTTCACTAACATCCCTCGAAATCAGCCATAATCAGATTGAGGGAGACATATCTGAAGCATTTGGGGTGTATCCACATCTCATTGATATCAATTTATCTTCAAACCGGTTTGCAGGCCAGCTCTCGCCAAAGTGGGGCTCATGTCAAAACTTGACAAGTATTAGTTTTGCAAACAACATGATAGAAGGCAATATACCTTCTGAGCTTGGGGAGCTAGAAAATCTTGGAAGGCTCCTACTTCATTCCAATAGGTTGACCGGTGAGATACCACCAGAAATTGGCAATTTGATGAGCATGTACTGGATGAATTTAAGAAACAATCAACTATTTGGCCCGATTCCTAAGCAAATTGGGCAGCTTAGCAATCTTGAGATTATTTATTTGTCAGACAACCTATTGAGTGGTAAAATACCAAAAGAGATTGGAAATTGTGTGAAACTACAGTTATTACAAATGGATAACAACAACCTTAGTGGAAATCTGCCGGTTAATTTGGGACATTTAACTTCCCTGCAAAGCATGCTTGATCTTAGTATGAATAGTCTCAGTGGACCAATACCACCAGAACTTAGCAAGCTAGTGTTGTTGATGTTTGTAAACTTCTCACACAATCAATTCAGTGGTGCCATCCCTGTCTCACTTGCAAGCATGCAAAGCTTATCAGTGTTTGATGTATCATACAACTTCCTAGAAGGTTCTGTACCAAAAGGGTTCCACAATGCATCCGCTGAATGGTTTCTCCACAACAATGGTCTTTGTGGAGACCTTGTTGGTTTGTCTCCTTGTGATTTTCCCCTAGTTGATCATAGGCAAAAGCATCAAAATTTCATACTATTGGCCGGTCTTCCTATGTTTGTCACTACTATTGCAATAGCAGTTGGTGTAATTGCTTGTTTTGTTTGCCGCAAGGAAGTATCCAAACAATCTGATGACATGAACAAAAGGGATGTGTTCTCTGTTTGGAACTTTGATGGTAGAATGGCATTTGAGGATATTATCAATGCAACTGAAAATTTTGATGAGAAGCATTGCATTGGAGAAGGATCATATGGTCGTGTTTATAAAGCAGAACTTCAAGATGAACAAGTGGTTGCAGTAAAAAAACTCCATGCAGGAAATGATGAGGCACATGATGAAGAAAGATTCCAGCACGAGATTGAAATGCTAACAAAAATTCGCCAACGCAGCATAGTAAAGTTATATGGATATTGTTCACATCCAGGGTACCGATTCCTTGTATGCCAGTTTATAGCTAAAGGAAATCTAGCTTCTATCTTAGGCAATGAAGAACAAGCAGTCCAGTTCCATTGGCAAAGAAGGATAACTCTTATAAGAGATGTGGCTCAAGCAATCACTTATCTTCATCATGATGTTCAGCCACCCATAATTCATCGAGACATCACAAGCAGAAACATCTTGCTAGATGTTGACTACAAAGCATTTGTCTCGGATTTCGTATTGCAAGAATGTTAAAACCGGATTCATCGAATTGGAGTGCACTAGCAGGGACGTATGGCTACATAGCACCTGGTAAGTTTATTCAGTACAATACTATATCCTCTAATAAATTGTTTTGATAGGAATGATCTGCATTAATGCACGCTCCTAATTCTTGTGTTCGTATGGTGGATGCAGAATTTTCCTACACATCTGTAGTTACGGAGAAATGTGACGTATATAGCTTTGGTGTTGTGGTGCTTGAGGTGCTGATGGGCAAACATCCAGGAGACGTGCAGAATTTTCTTTCTTCGTTGGGTGACCAATTTCTCCTGGAAGAAATTTTGGATAAACAACTTCCGCAACCTGAAACTGATGAAGCAAAAGACGTGAAGCGGAGCATCTCTGTGGCATTTGACTGTCTGCTTCTTTCACCTAAAGAAAGGCCAAGTATGCTGAAAGTTTACCGAGATCTTGTTATCTGAAGTTACATGTTAAAAATTGTAGATATAGCATCTTTGGCTTGTTTAGTTCAGAATAAATTTAGGCTACCTTAGTTGTCAACGCATCTGTAAAATAATTACAGTAATTCTATTTTTGTTGGGCATCATAGAATATATGGGCCATGTAGCAAGTGTAACTCCTCTCCCAGCCGGACACAATTGTGTGGAGATGGACAACTCAGGTGTCTAGAGTTCATGGGCGGCCACGCTGTTAGAGTTTGTATAGCCTACGTATTCTACATGTTACGATATGTAACCGAGTCGGTATTATGTAAAGAGGTCTTTTAAGGTACAATTTACTAGTCCTTAATTTAAGGGAGTATTCTGGGCAATTCACATGGTAGGAAAATCATGACAGAGATTTAGATTGATTTGTTACCACAAATGCAATCATACCACATCACAATTTGATATTCCGGTGCTACTTACCAAGCATGCATGTGACTCGATCGACTCTATGACCTTTTTTTTTGTCTAGAAGATTTCATGTAAATTTTGCATAAATTGTGTTCAAATTATAAATACCGAAATCCCAAAATGTTTTCCGAAATTACCGAACTTTCGGAAATTTTGGTGGGTACCGAAATTTATCTCTTTACTCAGGCGCCCCCCCATCAGGCGTTGCGGGAGCACTGGACATAAGTCGCTGCCGACGCCACATTGTTTACCGACAGCGGGCCAGCCATGTCATTGGCACAAGAGCTGGTCAACTTAATTTAATGCCAGCCAACCACCGGTCAACTTTGATTAATGTGGTGATAGTTCCCCAGGCAACAGCAGGCAAGGCGTCCCGTCATCGTTCCGGCTTCCCCATGCGGCGACGCTAATGCGTGTGACCGCCTCCTCGCATACCTCCGGTGTTTAAATAGGCACTAGTGTGCCCCTCTCTCACCCACAGTTGTCGCCTCCTCTCTCACCCACTCGAAGCACCGGTGCAATCGGTAGCGAGGCCGGCGATGTCTTAGGGCGGTAATGGAAGCCGACACCATGGCGGTGGCGCGGCGGCAAACGGTTTCGGTTTGCAATTTGACGATCGACCAGGCGTGGCGCTCTACCACCACTGAGAGGAGGCGTTGATGGAAATCGAGCGCGCTGCCCTCTCTGGGATGCCAACCAGGTGGAGCACCGATAGTCCTTCTTCCGCTAGCGGCGGGCACTCGAGCTTGCCTGCCACGACGTTAGCCAGGTTTCCTGAAGAACAAAAACCATGAGGGCCACGAACACTCGTGGGGTGTGCTCGGGCGCACCCTCAACGTTGGCATCGCCCACATCTAGGGCGGCGGAGAGCATCTACCTCATTTGCCGCCCTCGCCACCGCATGCACCGACGCGATGGGCATCGAGGAGGACAACGTCGCGCTCATTGTCCTCGGAGGGACTCTACTTGTCTCCGACTCCGCGCACCCCGCCATTCGTCATTGGCGGACGCCCGGAGGAAGGCGCTGTTGCGAGCCACCATCGACCCCCACAACAACCCAGGGCTCACGCTCGCCCTCGAAGAATCGCGCAATGACCTTAGAGCGATGGCAGCGCCCTTGTCCGCCAGCATTGCGTGGTCGGCACGCGAGACTGGAAACTACGTCGACCTCGACGACGACGACATCGGCTCAAGAGGAGGCACTGTATGCACAAGCGTTGGCCCTAATGGCGTCAAGGATGGGGAGGAGGAGAAACTCGACTACATCTGGTACTACTACTAACGCCGCGATGACGGGCTTTAGTTTAGTTTAGGTTTAAATTTTACTTGAATTTTATTTAAATTTGTAAAATATAACAAAATATGAATGAAATTTAAGCTCCCATTTGAATTTTAAAAATCCTATTAGGGGCATGGCTGGGGAGAGGCACACCCCATAGGCAGATAATAACAGCGACACCCCCATACACTCGATCCGGCGCTATTTCAAGACGACGTGTGGGGGACGACTGGAGTTTCTCTAAGAGATGTATAGATATGATATAACAAGCTATATGACCCGCTCCAGCTCCTCCACCACCCGCGCCTCCAGCTCCTCCTCCGCCCGCGCGGCGGAATCCGGCTGGGGGATCTGGTAGGAGTCAGTGGGGGAGCTGAGGAACGCGAAGAAGTCGAGCCAGTCGAAGCCGTCGGTGGCGGGGGGGAGGGAGCAGCGGGCCTCGATGGAGAGGGAGGGGAGGAGCGTGACGGGGCGCGACGGCCACCATGGGCGGTGGTGGGGAGAGGCGGCGGAGGCGGGGCCGCGGCGGGGGCGCGCACGTGGAGATGGGGGAGAGGAGGAGCGGCATGCGCGGGATTGGGCTCAGGATTGCGCTCCGGTGGTCGGAATTTGGTGGGAGCAGCTGAGGGAGAAACCTCGGTAGAACCTTGGAGTTGGAGGGAGGAGACGACAGGGAGGTGATAAGGAAGGAAGGAAGAAGGGGAAATATCGCTCGCGGGCGGAGAGTGTTGGCGTGGCCGTTGGATCGCCTCACGATTGTGTCCGACGGTGGCGATGCATGTCAACTTCGCGACTCGAATTGTAAACGTGGAGGAGTGTGGCTGGCCATGGATAAGGCTACAGAGAGGGGAAGAAGTACTTGATCTTCCATCTTTTTTTTTGCGAATAGGACACTGGCATTAAAAAAATGTCAAACAGTACAAAACAGCCCAAGAAAAACGAAAATTACAACGAGATCCTTGAGAAGTCCTTCATCTTCAACTCTAGACCGTGTCGACCGCGCGCCGCCGCTGCCGCTCCTCCCTGAGTCGGCCTGACGTTGTTGGTTGCGGACGGGAAGTCGCCGAACAGGTCGAAAAGACCACATCCGTCCCGGAGACGAAGAAGTAGGATGAACTGCCGATGAAGCTCCTTGATGATCCGAAGATCCCTACAGCCAGACGAAATCCTCGAAGACCACACCACACCCACAAGCTTCTCGACGTTGCCGTCGAGATGGGGTTGAAGCCGGGGAGACATTCTTGCACATGGCGCCGCCACCACCACCTGAACACCGCCTCTACAAACAAAAACCCTAAAGACGGGGAACGAAGCCCCCCAAAACTGGGAAACGGAGCCCTCCCGCCGACGAGAGCCGCGATCCGCCGCACCTCCATGGCCCAAAGGCCACAGAGACCATGTTCTGCGCACATGATCTTCCATCTGTCTACCCAAGTTCTCATTGTTCTTCATGTACTGCTATGCCAAATTGGGAATTAGATACAAAGCACGTCCTTTTGTTTCATGTACTGCGACGCCTGCAAAGGCAATGAAATCATCGATTGGATAGGACAAGGTGCCCTACACCGTCCCTTCCTAGCAAAGCACGTCTCGGCAGCCTGACAAGCACCTGGAGTTGGACATTTTGCCCACTACAAAGACCAATACAATAACCCGGCGCATGGGGACTCTCGCTGCCGCTTCACGCCATGGAGGTTGCCACCGGTGCAGTGGCAGTCGCGCCCTCTCCAGGTTAGTTGTACGCAGCATATTCCTTTCCTCTCCGATGGGTGGCTTCTGTTTTTTCTAATTTTTCTCTTCTGTCATGACTGCGGTGTGGCAATTACATGCCGATGCAAGCAACATGGACGATGATGTGCTCTAACACGGGAAGGGCAGGCTCAAGATCTTCCCGGCGACAGTCAGGTGACCCATCCTCTTTCCATCTTCCCCAGATATGGCTAGGTCTCCCGTCTTCTATTTTAGCTTTCAGTTCAGTCCATACAGCATACAGGTTATAGAGCATGTGCAGAGTCTACACCGGAACGATTTTCTGTAAGCTACATAAATGGAGTAGTAATACCAACCAGTAGATTAGCAGTAGGTGCATATATGGGGTAGTAATACCTACCACTGATCTTTTTTAGGTACGTAATAATCTGCAGAAATTCAGTGCAAAATAACTTGCAGAATAAACTAGAGATAGAGACAACTGGTGCAGAGCTTTCTATTGCCATGAACATGTGAGTGCTCAATTCTACCACAACATTGGCTAGCCAGCCATGAACAATTAAAGTAATGAGTGTTATGTTCTATTACTATGTACTTATTCCAATTATAGTTCATGTCAGGAGTTGAAAATTTAGAGGAACTTGTATGTATGCTTGAGTTATTCCATGGTGAAAGCGAAGGAAAAGAGAAATGCGTCAGCATTTCCAGCTGATGCCTAATAGTTTGTTCGGAAAATGTAGTTTGTGATATAAGAATTCTGACGTGCTTTGCTTTATATTGGCAGTATTGTTTGTTAGTCCGACACATTATTTAGAGAACTTTGCAACTTGCTATTTGTAGGCTAATTTGCTGTCTCCGTGTGCAATAGAAATTCAAGCACACTGCATTGCTCTGGTGGAGTGTTTAACTCTTTGTGGGCTGAGATTTCAACCATACATGTATTTCAAGGAATGGAAGCAAACGTAGTTATCATTTAATTCCATGGTAAGCACCGACAATAGCATATCTATAATAATTTTAGTGGATCGATACAAAATACTGAAGTAAGTGGCATGTATAATTAACCCTGAAAAAGAACCACGTGAAAACTATTGCAAAATGAACCTGACGTGATCACGGATGAAGAGCACTCCAAAGTAGATGAGTGAGCTGATCAAGTTATCCAAATTTGCGTTATCTGAAAGAATTATGCATGGTCCGAACCAGGTGGAAACAACCAATAAGTAACTAAGAAAGTAAAAGGGGAAAAACAAGTGGCAGCAAGAAATCTGATTTTTTTATCTGGGAATTATAAAGTTCATTTACATTACTCATGGGTAAGCATACGGAAAGGAGCCTTTTCATCTGGGTATGACAGAATACGGTTATATTCTTGTATGCAACGCTCATGGGTAAATATACTGAAAGAGGTGGCAATACGTATGAAATTATGATATTCTTCCACTTGGGTATGACAAAATTTAGATTACGGAATTTAAGAGAGCAGTCCTAGCTTTTTGTAAGCAATGATCATAGATGGATAGGTATAGGCTTCCAAGATAACAGTCTTAATCTTTATTAAACTGTCGAAGCGTATTAACATCTAAATTTCTTGCATCTGGATATGATAAAATTTAGTTTATAGAATTTAAGAGAGTAGTCCCAAAGCAATGATCATGGAAGAATAGGTATAGGATTCGAAGATAACGATCTTAATCTTTGTGAAATTGCCGACAATGATTATGGATGAATAGGTATAGGCTTCCAGGATAACATTCTTAAACTTTATGAAACTGTCGACAGAACCTTAATTTTCCTACCGTCTGCGGTTTTCTTGCATCTGGGTATGATAAAATTCGGTTTATAGAATTTAAGAGAGTAGTACCAAATGTTTGTAAGCAATGGTCATGGATGAATAGGTATAGCCATATAGAATTCCAGGATAACAATCTTAATCTTTATATAACCTCGACAAAACCTTGTGTTTTTTAGTTGATTTTTTGTTTTGTGTTTTGTTGGTCTGTCGCTTGGCTGTGTCTTTTTGCTAATCGTCGGCAGTGAGTGGCATGTATCAAAGTTGAAGTAACAACTTCTATTTTGCATGAAGAAACGATCAATGACCTGCAGATGTTGACCTATCTTTTTTTCTATATTATGGTATGTTGAGCTTTGTATACCAATACCTGTATTTTGCCATAATTTATGTAGACAGTGAAGACACAATTCTAGCGGGCAAAGGATCGTAGATACTCAATTCCAAGACACAATGATGTTTCTTTTGATACTCATTCATAACGTAGGTACTCACTGCCTGTAAATTTTGCTTTTTCTTTTTGAATTTTTGCTCGATGGTGACATTCTTGCATCTAGATCCTTTGTTTTGTCTTATTTGCAGCGAATTAATCATGTTATGCTTAGGAAGAGGTCTATGCATCATCGATGGGTGTCTTTGTCGGTTTCTTCTTTTCAGCTGATGACCTATTCTTTCAAGGTGTATAACTAACGATCAACCTATTCTTTCAAGGTGTATAACTAGCAATCAACGGATGTTTATTGTTCTGAAGAATCTTCCTCCGTACATGTGGACTCTACAATTACAGAGCAGTTTTTATCTCCTTATTATGCTTTATAATATATTGATCAGGAGACAAGGTGTATGGATGACCCCTCAATGTATATATACATGCGTTGTTTGTTCTCAGAAGTTAATAAGGATACCAATGCCATCGCAATCAAAGTTTCTGATGTCAAGGCAACTGAGGCTTCTGACTCGCTAGGTACAGTAGCCTCTCTTTTCTTGAACAAATATATTGTTGTCCTCGAGAAGGCGCATTATCCTTACGGAATCACAAAAAGATATAGATACAATACTGCGCCTTCTCTATCTATTTCAAGGGTAGTGCAGCCTTCCGACTGCGACATTTCGCCGGCGTTACTTGACAATAATGTCATCAACAAGTATTCTTCGGCAATGATTTACATCCAAAGCCTAATTCATATATTGCAGACTTAGACCATGTTTGCGAGTTTATTCAATTGAATGTGCATGTCTAGGTGGTTACTGAATTATTGCATTCCTGCTCTATATTGACCAGGATTAACCCCTTTTTGTCTCTGTATAAGGCACTATCTGTTTTGATAGTGGGCTGGATTGACATGGGAAACTAGAGCTCATCCAATTGACACCTGAATATGAATAGGTACGTCCATGGCTAACAGGCCTACCTTGCATCCTAAATTCAGCACCAGTGAACGAGTATGTTCTAGGTCCTTTTGGGCTGGTTAAGACACATGATACAGATACGAAAGACAGCAACACAAACCTTGGCAAGGCTATAAGGACCTACAGATATACCGTGTGGTGCTCTAGCATAGATGTGATACCAGCTGGGTTGCTAATCAAGGTGTCACCGTTGTGACTGACACATTTGACTCAGGTATCAACGGAAGGTTGGTGCACAGGCTTCGTTCTGGATGTAAGTAGACAGAGAGCTCCACCAGCTGAGCTTTTAGCCTGACTCAAGCTTTCATTCCTGTCAAATATGTAGTAGTAGCAGAATGTGTATTGTATGCCTGTAATATCTTACATAATCTAACGTAATTAATAAAAACCCGTTAATCAGTGAAATCATTGAATCGGACCAAACCGCAAGATGTCCCAACACCAATTGTGCCGGGCCACTAGATGTGTACGTGTCCATTGATTTTAGGTTGATTGAGCTCTTTCCTCATTAGCATTCAAGCGTTTCTGTCATTCCATCTACATCACCAGAGCGATCGAGCTGCTATGCTCTAGCGACGATTCCATGTGATCAAATAATATAATATTGCTACATCAAATTCAATTTTAATCTTGGTGCATATGCTGCTCATGCATTAAAAATAATATTTTAAAATGTAAATAAAAATCTGAGTAAAATTTTTGCTCACACCTCGACATTTTATTTGCACAAGCGACCCACAGCCACGCACCAAGCGATCAACACCGGCCAACTCTCTCGCATGCAAAAAACGACTGGTAGCCGGCGCGGCGAAGCGCGCGTGCCCTCCTAGTTCAATGTATCCCAGTTTATAAGACAGAAATTTCATAGACACCATGTTCTGCGCACATGCAGGGTATGGAATCGACCACATGGATAGCTTGTTTATAAAACTAGGCATGTAACTAGAGCGTCTCAAGCACTACTCGTGCCAAAAAAGAATCACTCTGCATTAAACCGAGTGGCCACGTGGTTCTAGAGTTCTTACCAGTCCACCGGAGACATCATCACTCATCATCCTAGAAGTGAAAGAAACGCTTTTTCATCATTTTGGCTTTCACTGTGAAATTCATTAACTAAAAATATATGACGTCCTTTAGTATATTGAAGAAAAAGTATATATATTTTATACTATAATTTTTATTTGAGTTCGTTTTGAATAATGAATACTAGATAAACTTTTACTTTTTTTATTTCCTTTATTTGCAAAATGTTATCAAACAAAAAAAAATCATCACATGGGTATCCAAACAAATTAATTGTTTCTACAAATAATGTTTTAGTGCTACATTTTTGTTACAAAAAGTTTCAATGGACCGGTTATTGGCATTAGCTTTATTGAACGCTCCTTCTTTATAAGATTAGGCTAACAAGATAGATCAAGAAACTCGTAGCAATTGCTGATTTGCATGTCAAGCTTCGCTTGGTCATCAAATTCTGGCCGGGCCTATCCATTCATACTAAACAATTTAACTTCTTCTTAACTCTTTTGTCACTAAATATATATAGTTTGTCTTGATATACATTATTTGACATACTATCTTGAATAATAATTTTATTTTCATTAGGACTGCATACACGCTAATTGTATTAAGGTACATGTTAGTCATGCTAAGAAATTCATCCTTAAAGAATCATTTTTGGCACTAAACATGAACTCTATAGTTTGTCAAAAGAAACTTGTTTCTATTATGTTTTGGATGTATGTCGTTATAATGGATTCCACTATGAATATAAGAAAACTTGTATTATCATATATTGCTTGATGTATCTTCTTGCAAAGTATTGCTAAATATAAGAAAAACTAGGGCAACGCTCTAGAGTGTGTGAATACTACATACAACTCGAGAAATACAAGAATATCAAGTTTTATGTGAAATTGGTAGATAATTGTAGATTGTATAAAGTATCAACTAGTAGTTTGTCCTTGAACCTCGTCTTCACTCTTGTTAAGAGAGACGGTCAATAGCTAGCATCAACATATGTGTGCTTTATATTCAATATCAAGAGTGTTCATAATATCAAAGGGTAGTTAGAGTGCATAATAGGGTTGTTCACTTGTTTTTCCAATGATTTATCTCTAGAAAATAAGAAGTGTAAACCTGCTTAAATTGTTTATCTAGTTCCGTGATCTCGTGTTCTCTCCAATTCATTTGAAACCAATACAATCCTCCCAAAAAAGCCAAAGTAATTCGGTAATATTTGTGTATGTGTGTTATAGTTTCCAAAAGCATATGCTTCTATCGTACCCCTTGTTCATGTGCCCTTACATGTGTGTAGGTTGACCCATGGATATAGGGGTTTGGGTAAGCACCACTATTGATCTTGAGCATACACCTGCCAACCATTTTCATGGTATGTCTTCTTCTCATTGTTCGATTATAATGAAAGAATTCATATTGGTTATAACCGCATGAACAATTGTTGATTTCCTTTCAACAATAAAGGTCGAAGACTTTTTCCACTTTGATGGCGTCATGGAGGGTCTCGAACCAGCCAAGGAAGAGCGACTTGATGTAGGGAAGCACGGGGGCGAGGTTCAATTCGAGCATCTCCCGCTCGAGCAGGTGGTACTCCTCGGCGGCGCGCACCCAGGCCTCCATCCCGACCTTGACCTGCCACTATTGTTGGTGCTCCACCCTCCTCACCCGCCCCCGCTCCACAAACCCTCTATAGCTCCTCCACCACCTGCGTTTCCAGCATCTCCTCCACCTGCGCGGCATCCAGCTCCTCCCTCTCCGGCTGCGGATCTAGTAGGAGTCGGCGGGGGAGTTGAGGAATGTGAAGAGGTCAAGTGTCGTCGTGGTGAATCAACAGATGCCATAGGGTGGCTTAAGTTGGAATGATGTGTACCGAGGGAACCGGAGGAGGGGGGGATGCAGACGAGACTCACTCAAACACACACACAAACATGGCGATGTACCCAGGTTCAGGGCCCTCGTGAGGAGGTAAAGCCCCTACTCCTGCATGCTTTTACTATATGATCTCAACAAGGAGCTACCGGGTGTTTCACTTAGCCTTCTGGCCAGAGGTAGAAGAAGAACTAGAGGTAGAAGATGAAGCGTACGGCTTAAACTGGGAATCGAGCCATCCCCTGCAAGGGAAGTGCCCCTCTCCTTATATAGGGGAGAGGAGGCTTACAAGGGAAGGAACCCCCAAGGAATCTATGCCTACCTAAGCTAACTTTATAAAGCTTCTTTGGCTCAGGCCATGATGTTCCCTTCTGCGGCCTTTGTCTGGTGACACCTCTTGGTCGGCCTACGGCTGTTTAATCGTCAGCAGCTTGCTTTTGGCTTCAGAGCTTCGTATAAAGCTGATCCCGCATACATCACCTTGGTCCTGTACCGGACGACCGGATCTTTGACCTGTAGTAGACCGTTGGTCTTATGTCGGATCGCCATACCGGCATACTCTTGGTATCCCGGTCTAGGCAGACCCGTATCTCGGATTCTTATGCCGGATTATCTTCCAGGTTCCCTTATGTCGGAAACTCCTATCTCTTATTGGTATTCCGGACGGGTGAACTTTGGGTTACCCGACATCCTTGAGACCATCATGCCGTACTCCGGCATAACCTAAACTATTCGATATAAACATCTTATGCCGCTAACTATAGCCCAGGTTAGCCTACCGGGGGTTATCCTCCCGACATTAGTCTCCGAAGCTGGTGTGGTCCAGCGGCATTAGCTGATGGGCCACGGCAGGTTCTCCATCCGACATTAACTTTCCCGCCGGATTAAATATCCCGGACTCTTTTAGACATGACCATCTCCCTCGCTGGCATAGTTCTCATCCGAATCAACTGAGCGATACTTAGTGAGAAATCGCCGACGGCGTTCGGCATCGCCTGCGCCACTAACAGGGAATATATGGGAACTCACCAATTGTCAGTGGCAGCGGTCACTGTTACTGACCGATAGACCCCTGTGAAGTCAAATCGAAACCGCCGCAGTAATCATGATGTTTTTACTGATAAACGTGTGCATTTAATACGGCGCACGACATCCGCGTGGCCTTTGGTGTGGCCGTGTACGCCCTTTCACCGCACATGATCGGTGCGGTTACAACTCCTGCGGCCGCACCGGATCCGCGACCCACGACCTCCTCGGGGACTATAAATACCCCCGTCGGTCACTTTCTTTATTTTGACCGCACTTCTTCTTCCTCCTCCTTCGTTTCCCTCGAACGGTTCGTCTCCATCGCCGGTTGGGAGCCTGCGGTGGAGCGCCGCTGCGAGGATCCTCGCCCTCTTTTCCGCCGCAGCATCGGTGGAGGCTGCACCGCCGCCATCGATCCCTTCTTCAGCGACCTAAATCAACCACGGTAGGTTCGATCTGGCCCCTTCTCCTTTGCTTGTTGGATAGAATCTGTCTGCCATTGTTCTAGTTCTGTGTTGTTGGTGCTTTGGGTTGCCTTTTTCTTCTAGGTTCTCACATTTTCCTTCCGATTTCTTTCGTTTTGCAGATCTCCTTTTCTAGTTAGTGAAGCATAGGTCCGGTTCCTTCTACTCCTCTCCCTGAGTTCATCGACGAGAAGTCCTCGGAAGAACAGATCCTCACTGCCATTCCCTTATCTGAGGAGGCCGAGGGGGCCGATGGGGCCGAAGGGGCCGATGATCCTGCGCCAGTGCCCGGCGCACGCGCCAGACACGTGGGCTGGGAGGGCTCCAATGTGCGCCCAGTAGAGATAGATTGGCTCTACAAAACCAAGCGTATTCCCCCCAAGTCACTTGTAGACTTCCTGAGGGTGAATTAGAGCCAATCCCTAGGGACGGGGAAGTAGTTGTGTTTGTCGCGCACTTTGCGCGCGGCTTTGGGCTTCCAGCGAGCGGCTTCTTCCGCGCGTTCCTTGATAAGTACCGGCTTCAGCCCCACCATCTTCCGGCCAATGCTTTTACGGTCCTTTCATCCTTTGTAGCCTTCACCGAGGGTTATCTCGGTCTCTGGCCCAATATCGAGCTGTGGGCATGGCTTCACAACCTGAGGACTCAATCCGTCCAGGATAAGTCCGTTCCTCCTCCGCATAAGCCGATGGTGACCTGCGGTGCGGCTATGGTTATGCCGCGCAGGTGGAGATGGGGGCGAGGAGGAGCGGCATGCGCGGGATTGGGCTGCGCTCCGGCGGTCGAAGTTTGGTGGGAGAAACCTCGGTAGAACCTTGGCTTGTTGGAGGGAGGAGACGACGGACGACGGGGAGGAGG